>NC_046641.1:21063298-21431423 GCF_900324485.2 Mastacembelus armatus
AACTCCACTAACTATGTACATCAAAGTCTTATTACAGGTGCTGGGGAGTAGTGCATATGTGAAAAAGTTGTTTAAAGCCTTTTGTGGCTCCAGAGCTGCACCAAATCTGAGCTGCCTCAAGTGATGTCATTTAAATCAGTGTCAACTGGGGCCAAAGTCTGAAAATCCAAAAAATCTGGGGGTGTAGAGTTAGAAAGAAGTGACAGAACAACTGCTCTTGTGATTCACCATCAGGCCTGTTTAGATTAGAGCTTAAATATGCTATGAATGGATGATCAGCTGTTTGCCTGACCATGTGTACATGGGCAATAAGTATATTGTCCAACAAGGTTGCTGGATTTGCACCTTAAGGACCTTAGGAGTTCAAAATGGCACAGGTTGCAACATTATAACTGAAAAAACATGCATTTAAAACGTCTAAAAATGGAATTGCATTGTTATTGACTGGTCTCCTAATTGGATTGGATACTACTTCAGTTGCAGCTTTACTGCAGCTACAGGGCAAGGTTAACTACTCTATTGCTCTCTAAAAACCCTCACAGCCATGCTGCAACAGAGTAATCAAGAGCTGGCACAGACTCTCTCTATCACACACACACACACACACACACACACACACACACACACACACACACACGCGCGCGCGCGCGCACACACACACATGCCTTCACTCATACAGTGTCTATGAACAATAATTAAATGCTTGAGCTCAAAGTCAGCTTGGAGAGGAATTAGATGCATTCTGTGTGTACAAGGGAAAAGTGGCATCATGGTGGTTGTGTACGGCTCTCTATTAAAACCAATTAAAATGGCATAATGACAAATCAGTTTTTAATTGCTTTAACTGCTGTTCATACAGAGTACTAACAATTAAGCATCAGCCAGTACAAATGGTGATATAATTCCTAATTCTGACTGAATATTCTTGACATGTAAAATTGGTTTGGGATCATTAACTGAACAAAAGATGAGAACTTAATTATTCATGTCTATTAAACATAGCATCTATTTAGGAGTGAAATAAAGAAGCACAGGTGACTGCAGGTTATATTAAATATTGATATATATGGTTGTTATCTCATTTTAAACTAACTATTTTAAACTTGAAACTTTAATCATGCTGACACTTGAACAGAAACAAACATATGCAAGTATATCAACTACTACTGTACAATACACACAAACAGGGCAGTCCTTACCTCTCGGGTGTTCACTGTTGTTGTCGTGGTGTTTCCTCTCATCTTTAAGCGGCAGCTGGTGACTCAGGGCGGAAGAGAGGGCCAGCAGGCTGGCAGTACCGGCCCCAGGGGGCAGCGGAGGCTGGAGACCCGCTGGATGGGGTGTGAGTGGGACAGGGATGGCGTGACCGTGGGAGAGGTGCTGAGCCTGGAGCTGCTGCTGCTGAAACACACATCAAAACACTGATTAATGACACATTTTGATTTGATAATGACATAAAATCAAACAAGTAGCTGGGATGACGAGACAAACAGTAAGGAGAGAAAAAGACTTAGAAGAAACATAAAGAAAAACATTATCAGCACCACATAGAGCCTGAAACATAAAAAGCCTGATCAGTGTTGCATGTCAGAGCATCAACCTTATGCAAGTGTCCTCAAGAAATGTGAAAGTCTCTAGACACCTGAATACAGTATATAATAGGTGTAGGAGAAAAGCACAATTTGAATAAAGAAAAATGTTTTTTAAAAAACCACACTGCGACATTTACAGCTGTTGTATTTCTTTACCACATTTCCAAAGATTTTCTGAACAGAGTGTAATACTGTAAAAACTTTAAATAACCACAGCAGTAAGCAAGGCAAGTGTGTGTGTGTGTGTGTGTGTGTATATGTGTGTGCATGCGTGTGTGTATATATGTGCGTGCGTTTGATTAAGGTTTAAAAATATCAAGAAACATTATCATTATTTGTTTTGAATGACTGTAATGAATGATATTTGTGACAGGGATACTCTAAACTTGGTTATTAAAGAATTTTGACCAAGATATAAGCATTTTGCAGTCAGAGCCTTTTGGTGACTAAAATACTGTTTCCACAATAGGTCACCATATACAGTGACATACAGAAACTGTGATTGGCCAATATCTTCCATGCTAATAATAATCCACAGCTCTAAATCCCCTGCAGAAATTTATCAACAGGTCCTTTTTGGAAATGGTTGCCTGTCTCCAAAATTCCCCATCATTAAAAAGACAAGGTATTCTCTTGTGATGAGCCAATTTCATAAAATCTGTTTTTCATATTTCAAAACTATATAAATAAAAGCTGACCCAGTATTCTGACAAGAAAGGATAAGATGAAAAATGTTGGACAATTTTTAGAACTCTGATGAATGAATAAGTTACAACTAGGTTAAAAACCCTCTATCATACTTCTAGTTTTAGATGCACTTGATCCATTCATGTTAGTTTGAATATGCAACTAAATGGTCTATTCTGTATGTCCTTCAGAATCTGTACTCTGTCATATTAGTCTTTTTATTTTAATCTCTGTACCACTTTATTAAACATTTATCTCTGCTAGATGAAGATCGTCTCTGCATCTTCTGGTTTAGTGTGTGTTTGTGTGTGCATGCATGTGTGTGTGTTCATGTGTGCAATACACCCACTCCTATGATGGCGTTGAGTTCAGCCATGGTGACCTGCTTGGCCCTCTCCACTGCCTGCACCACCTGCTGCTGATGCTGAGAGAGAGGGAGAGACAGAAACAATCAAAGGGGGAGAGATACTGAAACAGCAACTGAGCCAAAGGAAAGGGAGGTCTTTATGAAGACAGACATCTGGATTTTAAGGAGGGATTATCTGGATTATGGCATCTATGGAGAAACAAACATTTACAGAAGATGCAACAGCATTATTACACATCTGTTCCTACTACACAATTAAAAGTGAATATCAAAAAAGACACCATGAGTCACATACAATAAAACATCTGTCTGATGGCTCCTTTCTATCAAACATGAATAACAACCCAACATGTGCAGTAGCAGAGTGAGCTACAATATCATCATTTTTTTCTACAGCAGTTTCAGGACAAAAGCATCCACTATGTTATCAAAACACTAGGATCTGATTAAATCAAGTTTAAAGGCCAACAGACAAGGACCTGAGATACCTCTGAGTCACAACTGCAAAAGGTGCTCAGCTTCACAATATGACACTAAACAGTGTGTTCAAATTGGTCAAGTGTAACTTTGCAAAGGCCAGTTATTCCTTCTTTGAGGATCAAAATCTAAGAAAACAAACAGGTAAATGGTCCAAGGAGGTGGCTCCTGATCCCCAGTTGCTAATGGATCCAAGATATAATGTAGTGGCCAAGCATCCTGATATTATCTCAGAGTGTGGAAGTGATCCTGTGAGCTTATGCAAATTACATGCATGTTATTGTGTACTCTGTGCCAGAGATGATGATTCCTGTTTGGTATGGTTAAACATTTTCCATCCTTTAATATGATGTATCTGTGAAAACTTCAACATAGAGATATATTTCTAGAGAGAATGAGAAAGAACCAGATACCCAGAGAGAAAAACAACCAACAGGGCAAAGTCATCCAAAGGGCACAGGAGAGAAAGAGAGATACAAGCAATGAGAGAGAGCAGCAAGATTCATCCAGGAGTGTAAAACATCAAAGTAGGCCAGAGATGAAAGCGCTTATCAGGTGTGGAAATGAACCTGACCATCGGGTTCAGCTACACCTCTGCAGACTGACTTGGACCTGCCTGAATGTGACACGCACACACCATCCATGAATACTGGCAAATAACTTTTATACTATTATCATCAATAGTTCCAATAAGTGTAGAACAGGGGTGGGCTTTTTTTTTTTATTGCACCTACACAATAACCAATTATATACGTTCCCATTTTAGCCAGTATAGATTATAAATTAACCTGCTACATTTTAACATGATACTTGATGCAGAAACAAACAGCTCCTCCTGTTGAGGTTAAAGTTCAGGTTCATTGCGTTATTTCCACACATATACACACTTTACGCACAAGGTATCAAAATGGTTCTTCCTCAAAAATGTAAAAATAAAAGGAGTTGCCCGGATTTATTTAAAGTTTTTAAGTGTGTGAAGTGCCAGGGGAGATTAACACAAATTCAACTTAAACACAGAAAATAAGTGAAAATACTTTTTACTTCACCAACACTGTACTTGTGTGTGCTGTGTACTGGGTGGATCCTTACAAGGCACTGAGTTCCCTTTGATCATTGAAAACATTTTAGAAGTTGAAATAACTTCATACAGCATATTAATTTGATCCATTTAATGACTGGCTGCTTATTGTCACATTTAACCAAATTGTACACGAGTTAGTACTACAGGAACTGGGTTTTGACACTTGACACTTACTTGTTAAGTACATTTTTCTCTTAAAAAAGGAGTTAACGACAATATATAATGACTTTGTCTAAATAAAGTGCAGTATAAATTTAATCATAATTTAAATGAATGATTAAGTCAAGAAATGGCTGCTTTTTAAACCAGTGTCAATTTCAATTACTTCTCAGTTTTTGATACTTTGGGATAAGGCAATAAATTGTAGAATTATATAAAATAGATATAGATATATTGGTCCCTATATGGATACAATATTTCTGAGCAATTACTACTTGATACACTAGGCTGACTAAAACATCATCCTGTTAGAGACAACAAAGCTGCTGTCAAAGAAATTTTCAAACTGTAAATAGAAACAACATCAGAAAATGACAAAAATAAAAACAAAATAAAACACATGCAGTCGCAGTCGATGTGATTTACTGCACAATAGGAATATGACTGTGTTACCTTTCATATGCACACCCAGTACACGAGGCTCTGCATCAAAACAAAGCAGTAAAAGCAGCTTCCTCTCCCAGCCTCCCCTCTCTGTGGGCCTCAGGGCTGTGTAGCAGCACCACAGTCTAATGCCATTATTCCTAATCCACCCTAAACCCTCCTAATCCATAGCTAATCTGAAGGAGAGCTTTGGAGTCCAGACTCACTCCTCCCTGCTGTTCCCACCGCTCAGCACGCACGCACACACACACACGCACACACACTTTCAACTCCCCCAGACGAGGGATTTATCAGCTAAGCACACACATACACCTAAAGATTCATATTAAACACACTGTACAAAATGCACTTCTCGCGCCCACTACTGTATATGCATGCATTTTCAGTGTATTTTAACACATATGTGCTTGCAGTTGGACACATGCAAAATAAACCTAAACTTAAACAATTTCCTCTCTCACACATTCCTGCATATGTTAGTGGGAGACATTTAATAAGTTCAGAGCATATCTGCCTATCCCGAGCAGAGAGGATTAGCCCAGGATGTGTGTGTGTGGGTGTGTGTTAGTATCCATGCTGTATCTGTCTGTTTTGCCTCACAATCCACCACACACTTCTCCTTCTTGTTTCCTTATCAGTCTTCTTTCCTTTCTCTCTGTCTCTCTCACCCACCTCCATCTTAACTCACAGTGACAGGCATTTCTGAGTCTTACCTCCTGAGAGAGGAAGGGGATGACTTGGGCGCAGATTGCATTCAGCCGTTTGACGATCTCCGCCTGCAACACAGAGAGGTGGGTGCACACAACACAATCATCTCCAAATTCACCAACAGACAAAAATGGGCCGTCATCTTCACGCAACACACAAACGATCACATCCTATGACTTTAATGTGTGTTAAATTAAAGGAAGAGTCCATATTATTTAACATGGTTCATATAAAACAAAAGCAGAGAACTGGAACAACTACAGAGAAATGCAAGAAATAAAACTATCAAGGTACCACCATAACTGGTTCATTTTGGGATGATCTTAGTGGAGTACAGTGCAAAAACAACACAGCAATGAGCACTAAGCATCAATTTCACAACAACAGAAAAAACAAACCTGACAGATGGCGCGCTCTGAAATTAAGCAAGAAGACTAACTAAAGAATGATATAAGAATTTGTTATGTTAATTATGTTCTTTTTTTTTTATCTCCACTAGTAAAAACCAATGCACACACTTTTAAAGCTTTACAGTCCTGTATCTTAATCTGCTGTGCACATAAACTGCTTCAGCGTTCACACAGGCCTGTACTAAAGTAATACCTGGTTAAAAGATATTTCAAGTTTCAAAGCATCCCTTCAATCCAGTCACCCAATCCACACATTTTTATTGGCTACAACGATAAAGACAAACACATAAAACACATTTGCCAATACAATAATACCCATTGACTTTGTAATTACATATTGCCACAAAAGCAGCAGACTAGGCTACAGCCAGCCTGCAGACTACTTAATTGCTGTTGTCACTACAATTAATACTAGTAATTATGTTGTATTCGAAACTGTAAAAGACTTCAGGGAGGGAATCTGTATCTGTACCACTTATAAAAACACAGACATGCTGCATATGTGACGCAAACAAGGCTTTGCATGCTTACTACTCATCACAGTTAAATATTCCACCTTCAGGTGGCTTTCTCTAAGGCTTACATAAGCATTAGATATGATGTGCAAAATCACATCTTTGGCCTTGCAATGTCCATGTATAGATACAATAAGCAGTATAGCACAGAAACCACAGAAGCCATGTCAGAGGATTTTAGTGCTCATTTGTTTGGATACCTTTTAAACAACTGGTTTTGACTCATAATGAAATAAAAGTAGTAATTAGCCTGTCCAGCTTTCAAGTGATGTCACATGAGGGAGTATTGTTTAGTAGGTGTGGATGGTTAATCTACTTTTACACTACCTGAACATCAGTCAGAATCAACCTGATGGATGATGTGTGAATATAAATGTAGGATTTGGGTTTCATGAGAATTTGGAAGAACATAGCGAGGAGTCCTCTTGAGCAAACAACCAGAGTGAAAAATTAGATTTTAATCAGCCGAACTAAGAGACAACTGAAAAAACACAACACAACTGAGAAAATTTCTCCAAGTCCAGCACAAATACAGCAGCATGAGCTACACCTGTAACCCTGTCAAGCATTTCTTTCATGTATATAACCTTGAGATAGGTGAACTTTGCTTTGCTATCAGTAGTAACAGAAGCCCCTAGAGGCCACAAGAGCAAGTCCGCAGACATACACTTACACAAACGCTTCAGACAGAAGCACAAGCAACACCGCCGCCGGGTAAGTACACAAATAAACACAACCTTGTGCACACAGACAGAAGCTCCTGCACAGACACACACCTTCACAGGCTCCTCTGTATTCATCAGATGTTTTACTGAACCCAAGGGTTGGCTTTTAAAGATTATACAGCACTCTCTCCCCCCACATCAGGTAGGGTTTTTTTAACAGGAAATTGCCTGATCCACTATCCCAAAGGGAGTGCTAGTAGTGCAACTCAAATCTAAACACAAACACAGACAAAGACAGACTCACAAAGAAGCACATACTAATGTGCACACAGGGATGTACATCACCTTCTTTGTAAGGCTAAATGCATAACTACATATCAGAAAGTCATTCATTTATTCATCTATAATGTTTAATCGTCAAGAGTCATTTTATAATGCACTTTATAATAATAACTTAATAATAACAAAATCCTCTGGATAACAAACAAATTTGTGGTTAAAAATTACATAAAAAGACTAATTGTCAAAATAATTAATATATTTCTGTTAAATGACAACCAATTAATCATTCCAGCCTCGCACTTAAAATCTACAACACACCAGATTTTAGATACAACACTTACAAAAAGTTGAAAGGGTCTGACATTAGTTTCAAAGAACAAATAGCAATAGTGTTTTTATTATTAAGTTTGAAGTGACTGAAAAGCAAACATTATTTATTACAAAAGCACTTTGAATACATATAGTGCTATATAAGTGAAGCGTATTCTTAGATATAATACTTTGGAGGTGTTGAGAGCTACAGGGCTGCAAGTTGACTTTTACATGTTGGACTTTATCTTCACTGAGGCAGAAGAAGCAGCCCCAGCTCTGGGGAAGGTTTTCCCACATGCTGCAGAAAAGAGGTGTAATTACAGTAGGCAGCCAGGTTTTCCATAAATGTGCTCAGCCAGAGAGCACAGAGACGCAAAACCAAACAACAGGGAAGAAGCACTTCCAACTAAGACTTTGGCTCTTCAGACAAATCCATCAATCCCAGAGATTCTAGGGTGATGTATTAAAGAGGCTTCACTGGGTACATTGGTTCATTCAAACTTCACGCCCGATTTTTCACTTACTGACAACTATCTCACATACTATGTCAGAAAATATCCTAAAATATCTTTGACTTCCAAAGGCTCTCATTTTTTCAAATTATGCTTTTTTTTCCCTTGAATAGTCCAGAGTGTTTAAGACAAGACTTCATTGGCCATAAATGTAAAGCTGATTCTTTTTTATAGAGCCCAGGATGTCTCAGCAACAACTATTAGCAGAGTTAGAGAGACATTTATTGTCGAGGCAGATTGGCAACTCAAAGTAGGGCTTAACACAGAGCTGCAGTTGCAAACGCTCCCACAGACAACCTAAAACACTGACATTTTCGTTTTATATTTAACGTTTATCCAGGGAAGACTTGCTCTGCACACATGCCCTTTTTCAGCCTGGTTCTGTTTCAGATTCATACACACCGGGGAGCTTCCCAGTACATATTAGCCTTTGAGAAAATCCAGCATACTAGTTGGTTGGATTTTAAGTGCCTTGCTCACGGGCACCTTATGGTTTTAAGTGTTGAGGGGAAAGGAGGCTGTGCTCAGCATTTTACAGCTGAGAAATATATTGGTAACAACCAATCCTAGCTGCAGCATTAGAAATGAACTAATATAAAACTGAGTGTCTGGTCTGGGATAAGGAAATAGATATCCAAGGTGACAGTGAATGGATGGATGGCATTATGGAAGCCTGGTAAGCACTTTCTTATTATTTTTTTTTATATGTAACACACTAAAACTAAAAGCTGCCTGGAACACAACTGCATGGTTGCATATGTAAAACATATGCAATTTAGATCTCAAATAGTCGATTGTTTGCTGAACAGAAAATAAATTGGCAATTATCATTATTTAAGTAAAAATGCAAAAAAAAAAAAAAAAAAAGCCAAGGTCGCACACTCCAGCTTCTTGTGTGAATATCTATTGTGTTTCCTAGTCCTCTGCATAATTAAACTAATGGTTTGGGGTTTTTACGATTTCCTGACATTTTGTGGACAAAACTAATTTGTAAGCCAACTGCAATGAACTGGTAATCACAATAAGCATTACTTACAGCCCTGATGTACTGTAATTTACTACAGATCAATTAATACAGTACTTTAAACTAGCAACGTGTTATTTTAAATAGATGATTAAGATAGAAATAAGGATTCTGAAGCCAAAACCACTAACAGCTCTACAACCTGAACCTCCAATCAATTCGTTTTGAAGAGCTGACCCTGAGATGATAGCTCTGAAGAGGAAACAAAAGCACTGGAGCAGAAAAAGAAATGGAGATGCTTTTCCACAAGGCAACACAACCAATTTTGGGTGACATTTTACATCAATGGCAAACAATCGTGACTGTCGGCCAGAGTGCAGAGTTGTCAGCCTGTGTGGCCGACATGTCTGTTCACACTGCAGAAACCAAAGAGAAAAAGGGCTCCTTTTTTCTCAAAAATTGTCCTGTGTTTTGTGCAAACCTAGCAAATTTGCTTCTGCAGCAAACATGCCTCAACTGTGAATCAGTCACAGTCTTGACAGTGAAACTACTGGCCAGAGAGTCCTCTAAGGTTAGGACTCGAACCGGGTCAATCCATGGAGCTTATTGCTAGATTAGAGGACTCTGTGGTCACATAAAACCCAGAAACCTCTGAGATGAGATCATGTGCACTGAATTTATCTTTGACCCTGTATGTGAGTCACTGGAGAAACGTACATTAAACATCTCATTTTATGGTTGGCCCCTCCTTATGATCAGATCAACAACATGCAGTAAATGGCGTGAACTGCCTGAGAGCAGACCAGGAAAACACTTATGCAGAATAAACCACTGAATATGATTTTTTTTATCTACCTGCAATCACCTACTGGTAATCTTCAACTCGAACTTCTTGCATTACAGTGGTCTCTATGAGATAACGGCTTGAGCTTGCACAGCACAAAAATAATCAATTATCACCAAAGATGTTGCTCTAAAAGAAAGAAAAACGTTAACGCTTAAGAACAAAGAAATTACATCAGGCCAGAGCCCTGGAGTCGGATTGGGTCAAATAGAAGATCAAATGTCCATCTCCCCTGTGGAGCTTTGTAAGCACCGCATCAGCACCACTTTTCACCACCAGCTAATACCTAATGGACCCCTCCGTATAAAGGCTGTATTCTCCTGTGACTCTATGTGTGTGAGTGGGTGTGTGAAAGATATCACAGCTAGGGAGTCAGGGAGGGACAGCGAGGAATAAGAAGGTAAACAGGCTACAAACAGCACAAGCTGCAAAATGAATTCATCATTAAATGTAAAGATTTATATTGTTATTAATATAATGCAGCTCAAGTATTTATTGCACCCTTTTAATCATTGAAATATTTACTGCATAGGTACATTCAGTGCTGACATAGTTTCATGTATGAGAATGAATACCATATTTTACATAATTCATGGGCAACAGTTTTTTGTGAAACTAAATGTTACAGCCAGTTGTGATTGTGTATTATTCACACAACGATTCAGGGAAAACAAGTGATTTTCTCTCCACGATTTCATTTCAACAATTTTTAGGAATGCTTGTAAAATTATACATTGGTGGTAGTGGTATCAATCAAATCATCTCACTGAAAGAAAGAATGTTTTGTTTTGTTTTGTCAAAAATGTCAAACTACCCTTTCAGTGACCTTGGGACCACTCAGATTTCATCTTGTGACCCCTGTGGATTCTTGATCCCCTGGTTGGGAACTACTAAAATACACTGTCAGAGTTTTACCTAGACTGTCTCCATTTTCAACTCCTGCTCCACACTAGTTAAAAAAACATTTGTCAGGAAATATGAGGAAATAATTACAGGCCTGTCATTTAAAATCTTTCTTGCTATAATTTGAAGGTTCCAGTGTGCTTTCAGTCTCAATCCATATGCATTTTTTAAAAGTAAACCCAAATATTAAACTGGTGGATCCAACATTACATGACCAAACTCCTTCAAATGAAACAAATGGCTCCTTATCTACTGCAGTGAAATGAGTTGTCAGACCTTGTAGAAAACACTGCCATTCTTCAGTATCAAAACATCTTATTACTTCCTTCTTTCACCACTTTCGCTGTCCTCCTCCTCCTCTTTTTCTCTCCATCCTTCACTTGCTTTATTTCTCTCAGCCTTGCTAATTTGCAATTGACTAGCTGTCCTCTCGCCGCTCAGTCCCATGCCCTACACCCCTCGTATACTCCTCCCTCCTTACCCTTCCCCCCCCCCTACCCCCACCCCCCGTTCTCTCCTCTGTCTACGAGTCAATTTCTCTTTAACGAGCGTTGGTACATTTCACTCCCCCGGCACCAGAGCCCTTCTGTGTAAATAAAACAGAGAGCACAACCAAAAATCAATGGTCCTATTACCCTCAGAAAATGCTAAACAAGCAATATTAGCAATTCGCTTGGTAGTGGAGGCCGACTGCCTTAATGGGAGTATAGCCACCCCCCACATCCATCCCTGCCACCATCACCACCCTCTTCTCTTCAATCCTGGCATCCACTCAACAAGCCACACACGTCGTAGCGTCATATCCAATGCAGGGGTTAGAAAACACACATTAACGCCCGTGCACACTGGCATAAACATGCACACAAACAGCCTGCACATCAAAATAATTTGCTTCCAAAACTCGCTCTAACACACACACATACAAACACACCCACAAAACATGCACACACTGACTGCTGGCAGAAATTAGGGATTCACTCTCCAAAACTGTTTCCTGACAGAAATCATTGGGCACCACACAGAGCCACAGGCCACATTTTATCTCTTTTTATTTTTTTTCCTCCTTTTCCTTCAATAAACACTCTCTCTGTTTCTCTGTGTCTCACACACGCACAGCATCAGACAGCAGGATTTATAGCAGACACCCCATATTTCATCAGACAGGTCTGATTAGTGTGCCAGTAAAGCTGTGTGTGCAACATTTACACACACAGACAAGCACAAATAAATACAAAGAATAACACATACTTCCAAGTAAACGTCTACAATATATGAGCGCACACAAACACAGACAATTTACACAAATAATACACACAAAGCTAAACAAACAACTACAGTGGGCATACAGACAAATACACACACACAGACACACACACACACATACACACACACGCCAAGTAAACATGTACAGCATATATACAGGCTATTGTACAGACACCCCATGACACATACACAGACACACACACACGCACACAGCAAACAGGCAGTACAGATACACATACACACAGAAAGACAAAGGCCAAGCATTTACCACTTCCTCTCATACTCACAGATACACACACACACTACACACACCGTTTTTCTCGAAATGAATGTGTAGCTGGTTAGACGTGGCCCATTTAGCCTGGCAGCTGATGTGTGGTTAACACAGACATTTATGCTAATGACCTTCCGTGTTTAAAAAAGGCAGCAGTAATGTAAAGGCTCGTTAAAGGCCAAATCTTCGTTCGCTCGAGTCATTTTTCAGCCCATTTTCTCATTCAATTAAACTGATGAACTTATTATTCATATGTGAAATTACTACTCCAGCTCACAAGGCAGGCAAACATGCTGAAAGGGAACAAATGGGAAGTGGAATCAAATTCTGAAAGCACTGCCATCTTACCATTTAAACATGTCAGAGTCCCATTAAAAACATATCAGCTTTAATACACTAGCCTTGTGTGTTTACCGTTATATTCAAATCACAAGTAAGCATCTGATTTCCCTAGAAAAACTCACCTTACTTTTACTGGATAAGTGCTTCTTCTAGTCAAAGGCCTCTATCATAACCTCAAATCATACACAACATGATATGGCCACTGATGACAGGTTACCATAAACCTGCATTTACAAAGTGGACTGTTTCTCTTATGATTGCATTTCCCAAAAATATCAAATATTAGAAAGACAAATCAATTCTAATACTGAAAATGCAATTTTAGTTCTGATTCAACATGGCTAAGGAGATGTAATTTCACAGCTAGGTAGGCAGGGAGGGACAGAGAGGAATAGGAAGGTAAACAGGCTACAAACAGCACAAGCTGTCCAAATTGAGCCATTTGTTGCATGATAAATCTTATTTCAAATGCAGCAAACAGACATTTTTTTCAAGCAGATGTTTAGAAGAATGTACAATTATTCTGGAAATACTTTCAAAAAATTTTGCTAAATGACTTTTTGGGAGGCCCTGTGATGGACTGGTGACCTGTCCAGGGTCTACCCCTGCCTTTCACCCAAAGAGAGCTGGGATAGGCTCCAGCAGATCCCTGGGACCCTGGTTAGGAATAAGAGGGTATAGATGATGGATGGATGGACTTTTTAGGATTTTCAAAGATCACTGGGTATTTACTTTTAGGAAGATCTCTGTATGTGCTTGAACGTACTGGTATTAAAAAGGAGGCACAAACTGGGACTAACACCAGAATACCAGTGGCAGGGAATATGTGGACTAAAAAAGCAATGGGGCATTAAAAGGGGGCAAATACAAATCAAAACTTGTGTAATATGGGGCCAAGAAAGACATGGTTGAACATTTTGAAATCTACATCAGTCATAAAACTCAAAACTATTATAACAGAGTTTCTAGTGAAACCTTGTAGCACTGGGTATAATGAATAAATTATCTATATATCCCCTGCCCTTCAGCCAGTATACACATTGAAATAAAGAGTACCTACAGATTTCAAAAACAAAGTTTAAACTGCATTCATCTGACACCTACTATAATGTGGTTTTACTTCTTGTTGACACTCAAGTAAAAAAAAAAAAAAAAAGTTTCCTACCTGCTTGTGCATCTCGATATTGAGTCCGTATGACATTTCATAGTACTGGAAAAACAAAGATCAAAGTAAGAGTCCTCTTTGTTCCTGTTTTGGCACGCACCAAAAATAATCATGCATTCATGCACACACACAGTCAATGAAACTCACCATGACATAGTGTCTCTGCATCTCTGTTTTTTCACTGGCCAGTTTCTCACACTCCAATTTCAGACTGTGAGGCAGAAGGAAATTGTTATGTTAGTGTATGTCATAATCAAACGCAACACAACACCACGTACACACACTCAAACGACAGAAGAAAGTAATGATTTATGATTCAAAGTTATGATACTCTACAATATATCTTACATTTTGGTCACATGAAACAAATTGACCAAAAATATTAAATATTTAAATATGAAAAAGGAAATTGCAGATGTCACTTACGGAATACTGAGGCTATAGTTACATCCTGTTACTCTAAATTTGCATTTTTAAATTTGAGTGCACCAAGAAAAGATTAAAAAAAAAAGAGTTTCCTGGATCACACCAGTTCCCCCTGCAGACACAGACACTTACTCAGCAGGTACAGTGCAGTAATTAATGGATCAATAGACAACCACACAAACCTCATCATATATTCTTTCAGTGTGAGTGGAAGCCCAAACTGCACCGTCAACAAAAAAAGCAACCATATAATGAGGATCCATTTTACAACTGTGATTACACAAAGGCTTAACTCTTTCAAACGTTGTGTGTTACTGGAAAGCTTGAACACATTTTGGATCTTTTTATGACAATATTATCATGCTGACCATAAAATCAGTGCAGGTAAAATCATGTTTTTCATAATAGCATTAATTCAAGGTAGAACCCAATGCATCTTTGACAGTGTAGCTGGTTTAATCAGAATCTCAGAGATTTTTCTTTGCAGTCCTTTAAAACTGAACTGAATCACCAACTAATAATACAATATATAAATAATAACTAGTAATATTTTTATTTGATAATACTTATGAAAGTCATTAGGCATCAGATATTTAACATTAGGAAGCATTTGGATGGGTCTGCATAGGAGACTAGATAACTGTTTTCTGCTCACAGAAGTTGCTGAAGACATGTTACTCCCATCTTGAGAAACCCTGTCAGCCATCAAAACGAAACATCACCAAAAAAAATAAAATAAAATAATTGCACATTCAGCATGGACCTCTGATTGACCTTTTCTTCCATTTATAATGAAATCAGTGTCTCCCTGCAGTTAGCATTTCAATGGCATACAGTGGTCTGTCATACACATGCAGCAGCCACTATCCTTGGTTCAGCTTGCTCAACCCCAGGATTGGCTTGGTTCATCTCACCAGGTGATTGGGCAATAACTACAAGGTGGCCAGAGCTAAGCCATTATTATGCATTGGAATTGTGCTTATGGTTCTGCCCCAGGCAATGTATTTCACACTTCATCATCTCAGGTAAAAAAGTATTTCACACCACTTGCACTTGCAGAGAGGGACGTGCAAACCAAGGTTGATTGGGTTTACCCGTGGTGGTTAGTCAACACTGAGCAATGAACCTGGGACAAAACGTGTGTTAGCTCTATACAGAGGGTCTGAAGAGAACCCGTTCATGGGATCTCCAAAGGTCTGTTTACCTTAAACTAGCGGAGGGGGTGGTAAGGGTACAGGGTCCCAGACATATCCTGAACAAAAATCACTTTCTGTCATGTATTTCATGTCATTGCATCATGTGTTTCCCTAAAATTTTGGTCATACTGCACTACACATGACCTTTAGAAGGTATGTTAACATTACAGAAATGAACTTTCTTATCTGGTCATTTCTGCTGGAAATATCGACTAGGGCAGAAACTAACAATTGTTTTTTATTATTAATTTAGAGATCTAGTAGGCATCTTTTTGTCAAATACCCATTACAACCCAGAATAACAGAGATCAGGTTTCTAATCACTCCAGTGCACAAAGCTTCACTGGTATTTTGTCACTATTTGGCTGATGAGCAGATGTCATACCCCAACTAAATTCTTACCTGTGATACTGGGCTTGCAGGAACTGAAACTCCTCCTTGATCCGGTCGCAAGACTCGGTGACAGTGAACTTAAACGGCTGTCCCGGCTGGTGGGGAACCTCAATCCAAACCAAACATCGTGTGAGGAAAGAGAGGAAGAACTGAGCGACCAAAGTTCATTGTCACGACACACACACACACACAAGACAAGACTGTCAATGACAATAGGCCTATGTGATACGGGTGGCCTTTGAGTTTCACTCAGTCTCCTTTAACCCACGCAGACTCGCAGACACACACATACAGCTGCTGCAGCTTGACAATGAGCGCAATTGTCCGTGCGAGCGCGCAGTGGCACGGAAACTTGATCTAAACAGATTACGCATTAAGAGAGCGGCTGTTAATCTGCGCAATTCTGACATATTGCCTTGGCTGTTACTACTCTCTACTTACCGGATGCCGTGCCGGGGGGTACATCTTGGTCAGATCTCGAATCATTAAGAATGTATTGCAAAGTTCATCCGCATAAACACGAAAACAAAATGTGTGAGCACGGATCTCTCGCCGTGCGTAAAAGGTCAGTCAGTGGCCGGTTTGCGGGCTGTGTGCAGGTTCCGTGAAGAGTGAAAACATCATCAAACCTCTGGTTTACCAAAGACAGCAAAACAAGATTTCAAAAGTCAGTGTCATAACCAATGCACGAGTTGTCTCAATCTTCTCCAAAATCTCCAGCGCGTTTTCTTTGCGTCCACAGATTCTCCCTTGTCCGTTCTTGACAAACAATTAAATTCCCTATTTTCTCTTATTTTTCTCTACAAAGCATCGACTTCTCGCACATCATAACCTCGCTCGTCCGCGTCAGAGCTTCCCCTGATGCGTCCAGTCGTCGCGAATTTATCGGTTAATTTCCTACAGCCTCCGTTAATGTTCACTTCCTCCCACAGCAGCGGCGGAGCGACAACCACATCGTATGTAAAACCCAAATTTTGAAGCAACCAGTCGTACCAGTGCAATTACATATTCACAACAATTATAAGAGCCCGTACCGTGACGTCGGGACGTGTAGTTTAATTCATATTATTCAATAATAAGCACTACAGATGCGCGTCTGCTATAAAGAACTACAACTTCCCGGATCCTCAGCGGAGACTCCAAAGCCAATGGTGTGTGGTCTGAAGGAGGAGCGACCATTAAAGGCAGCCAATGGGGACGGAAATGTGCACATACTGCGCTCCATCCTCCTGCCAATCATCGATATGCCATCCAATCACCTCCAGCAGTATGCGAGCTATGCAGACTCCCCACGTGGGGGCTCGGTCTGGTACTAAAAGATGTCACAGGGATTAATCTGGAAACTATCTGTTGACTTATGAGTTTTGATTTGCTTTTTTTTTTTTTTTTACAGAGGATTTGAGGCAGAGACGAACATATGGCCTCTAGATGTCTCGTGTTTTTCCTGTTTTTAATTGAATCGCCTATTAAAACAGTCTGCTACTGTGTCCACAGATTGCACTTACAACCCCGCAATCAAATTCTCATTCAGCTCCTCATAGATACGTCAGCCTGCTTGTACAGGATGTAAATCACATGGAAGGTAGACAAAATAATGTCAACACTTAATAAAACAGAAAATGAACTATTATTACTGCTACAAAGATTACATTTCAATTAGCTCCCTGTCAACTTCCTTTACTCAGTATTGTTTCTGAACAATTACTGTGAAATAGGCCTTTTTTTTTTACTGTCAACATTTGGACATGTCACACCAGTGAAAAAGAAAGATGGAAATAAATATGAACGATGGGTTCCATTTATCCGCTTCAGGTTCAGGGTCCTGGTACAGTGGATGTTGTCATGTCTTACTGCGACACTTGAACAGATCGGTGCCACCGTTAATGCTATTAGTAACAGCTGTGCACAGTGCCAGCCAGATCACAGCTGCATGTACAGTATACTACAACATTATGGTTGGTTTATAGGTACAATATTGTTATAAGTGCTTTGCATAAAAAAGGCAATATAAAACATTTTTATACCCACTTGACTACACACATAAACATATGTTTATGTTGTTTGTCGTTGTTCAGTTGTTTGTATGTGGTATTTTGTTACAGGTTTGTTCTTGATATTCTATTGACAGTCAGTTTCCTGGTGTGGTACGCACCACAAGAGTCACCTGGATGCTGAAACAGCCCTATAGGTTTCTTCATACATACAGAATCTTAAGAATATTAAGCTGGGAGTATCAATATTTCATGTACATGTACACAAGCTTGTACTTTCAACTTCTTTTTTTTAAAGAAACCTGATATTTTGTAACACACTTATAAATCATTTGGACTGATGCATGAACTGGGAGATCACAGTGAATTACAATAATGTCGATGGGGAAAATGAAAGGGCCTTCAGCCTCTGGAACTAGATGCAAACTGTATTAGTATATAAAGTTTGCTGGCACCACATAGGTATCACATCTCTTATAGCTATATTTAGGACCAGATTTGTTAGAACACGTGGCCCTTAAAGCAGGACTTCTATTACTGTTGCATTACCTCTCGTTTTCTTCTTGTTCAAACACAAACATACAGGTGTATAAATGGTTATCCATATTATGACAGCACATCACTCCTTGTCAGTCTATCTGCTGCTGTCTCTCTGTCTTTCCTGTTGTCTCTGCCTCTCCCTCATACATACACAGGATTGTGCACACATACACAGCGTCTCAGCCATTCAAATACACATCTCTATCTACCTCACATACAAACTAATATCTCAGGTAAGCACAGGGCCTAAAGTGACCTGCTGTCGTGGTGCGTGAATCCACTAAGGCTCAGAGAAGGTAATATCGTGCCCTCCCTATTTCCCCTCCAAGGGTTGCGCTGTGATATGGGCGAGCTGGGGAGGTACAGAGGTGAGGGAGGGGGGCAGGTGAAGAGAAATAAACAGATTTATTTGCCTGTGCCCCTCTCTGATTATTTTGCCCCTGCCTTTTGTTCCAGACCTTATGAAACCCAAATGTCAAGTGAGGCGAGGGCCTCATATCGAGCCCTGTCAATCACGGCCCTCTGTGCACCTGAAGCCTTGACGCCGGATTATTGGCTTCAACACAAGGGCTGCCTTTGCCGCCAGCCACGATACCTCAGATGATTCGACAGCAAAGTTTTTTTTTCTAAAGAGGAACTTCATTTGGCAGCTGATGCGCAGGAGATTGCACAGGAGCGGATTTTGAGGGTAGATGGATAGCAGGCTGGATATGTGTGTGTGTGTGTTCGGGGGGGGGTTCAGAGTGTCTTATTAAGAGAGGGGGGATTAAGGGGGAGGAGGCAGGCTTGACATGAGGAGTGGGTGGCGAGGAAACTCGGCCTTAACATCTTGCTCAGTGCATTGATCCCGACCAGCTATCAGCACCTGTACATATGTCTCTTAATCTTGGAGCAGTCCTCTTTCCATACCTCCCTCCTTTGAACTCGCCTTTTTACACCTAGATAAACCCACATTCACTTTCTACAGTAACCTTTAATATTACTCCCTCACTGATATTCACTTGGACATGAATGCGATCTCACACACAGCTCACTGGTCACAGCATTTACCTTTTGTTGGGTTTTAACTGCAGATTATTAGCACCACTGTTCTATCTAGAACACCATACCCAAAAAAACATGCAGAAAAAGGGGCAAATGATCACCCAAATTACATGCACATCATAGCAACACCAGCTAAAGAGGCAGGCTCAGGCTCCGAGATACAGTACAGGTCAACGTTTTCACACTGATTAGATTATCTTGTCACAGAATATTCATTAATAAGTCAACATCTCATTACAGTACTTGTACAGCTTTATGCATCCTGTGTAGCAGTTTTCCACGATTATAGCATCGATTAGAAGTCTCTGTTGGCATTAATTTTTGTTTGGAACTGGAAATTAAAAATCCTGGTAAAAACTGGAATTTTTTTTTGTCACATTTCTTTTGTCCCATTTATCTCAGAGTACCCAGTTCCAAGTCATGGGAATCTGTCAGAATGTGTTTTTTCATAATACCAATAGAGGGTGCCAGACTTGGACATTTTTAAAATCTTAACGCACGGTGACTTTAACACTACTAGATTTTGTAAAAATGAGAATATTTATTGGTCGGCATTGCACGCCGCATTACTCTATTTTTCAAAAGCTTGCTGGCTTGTGAAAAATGTGTAGACACTCGTCCTTCTGTGACAATGACCTGAGGGCATCTGTTGTTGTCCTATGGGTCAACAGGGTTACAGAAGTATATTTACTATAAGACAAGCACAGCGGTATAGTCCTTTCACCAACACACCATCCTGTGGTATAACAGAATGATCCTACAGCACCTGTCAGTGTCCACGTATGTGTGTGTGTTGGGGGCTTGGTGTCTAACTATAATACTTCAACAAGCATTAACCACTGATCCGTGTTCGTAAATCTCCTGTCCTTATAACAAGCTGCATCTAAATCCCCCATGGTCACCCCTTTAACACGTCATTAATCCCCGGCGGCCGCCCTTTTGAACAGGGAGCTTGTGTGAGGGGATAACCAGGCCTCCTCAGACATAGACACAGAGAGGCGGAGGCAGTGCAGTGGTGGATTTAGTCCACTACCAGCAGGTTAATCCTGCCACCACACTGAGTGAGCGAGGGGAAGTGATGTGCATGTGTGTGTCTTTATTGGAGACAGTTAAGGATCGGCTGTATTGTGGTAACGACTCTGGGGGAGCATCAGCATCTGGTGCTCAAAGTCATCCAGTCCCCTGAAAGGAACATACAGATTGCTGCCATTTCTTTATTGGATTACAAATGGATATATGCAAGTGTTTGCAGTGATAAAACTGAAATAGCATGGAGCAAGCAGATGACAGCCAGACTGAGCTGAAAGCTGCAAAAGGGAGACAGACCAAGATGAAGACCAATTAATTACCAGGGAATGACAATGGCTGAAAAAAAATTCTGAGGGCCCAGATAATGCAGCAAGCATTTAATAGGTAGTTAGTTAACAATGCACTATAATGTACTTATGATCAGGACATATTTTTGAGGCATAGAACTGCATCTACTACTACCATTGACTTATTCACAGCAAAGGAGTCACAATTGTTGAAAATACATTACTTATTGTATATGTGTAATAAAACATTTGTAAAGGTTTATGTGCAGCTTGTTGTTGGGATTTAACATGTTGCCATATTGCGCTTTTTTAAAACACTACATAGGTATGTGAAAATAAAAAATATGAAATTTTATGCATCTTCTGTTTGGACTAAAAGACATTAAGCCACCTGAACTCAACCATATTTCTTCCATTGTTACATTTTGGTTCTTTAAATGCATGCTAAAAACTGAACTACTGCAATATATTTATTATTAGTTTAGTGTATCACATTTACAAGGTAACAATGAGGATACTAACATTTCTTTTCAATATAAAAAGTCCTTGCCTTTGTCTGCTGTGTAGGAAACTCCCAAATAGGCAGTTGGACTTTTAACATTCTGTCTCCTCTTCAGTCTAAAAGACTAATCAGCCACTCGGCAGGGCTCTGGCTGCTAACCAGGACTAATTCTGCCTCCTGCTGGCTGGTGACACACACTGGGACAACCATGATTGGCTGTTTAGCACCAGGGGGTACACCTCTGATTGTCTGCTTAGCATATTTTCTCCCCTCATTCAGATGCCACATACTTGCTCCTATCCTCATCGGCGCAATGCAAAGAAAACGGGGAAGTTACAGATGTTTGTGTGTGTCTGCGTGTGAATGTGTGTTTTACATCACATGCCACAGGAGTGGATGAAAAACAAAAAGCCAAATTCATCACCAGGCTCAGCCTCCCTCCTCCCTTTTCTTCTCTCCTTTATTGTTGCCTCTTTTTCTCTTCTGTTCTGTTTCTGCAGCACAGATCAGACAGAATGTCACCTCTACAAACTGCCGCGAGCTAATTAGCTGTTAGCCATGTTTGTGTTCTTGACTGATGACAGGATCATTTACTCTGGTCTCCAGCTGGCTCTGTTTGTTGGAGCCATCTCATTAGCATGGCAAATTAGTCTCACTCAGTCAGGGTTCTGCCTCGCCCAATGAGAAGTGATTAGAATGCAAATCAATCAAGAGGGCGGGGAAATGCAAATCACTAAATTGTGGTGAAGAGGGAAGGATGAGAATATTAGCTGAACTCCTATTTTAGAGGAGATGAAAAAAAAGCTTGTTTGTCAGCTTTCCTACTGGAAATTGGAGACAAAGGTAGGAAAGGCCAAGACTCAGCCAATTTGGGACAGGAAGAGAGAAAAACATTCACTGGTGATGACTTGCACTGTTGCATGTGATTGTTATTAGTTTGAGGAAAGTGACTGTAAATTGTAGGAACATTACTCTGAATTAGTGAGTTTAATTCTCCTAAAAGCTCAGCTTCATTCCCAATTCCATTGCTCAGATTAACAACAGCAACCATTTATCACACCAGGGCCAGGCCAACCAGGTACAGTGAGGCTCTGAATTAAATTCCTGGAGGGAGAAAACTATCAATAAATAAACAAGGTTCTAACAAGCAGCACTACCTGGCAAAGGAACCTTGTTTGTCATCATTGCTTTGTAATTCTGCTAAGTGAGGCGTTACATTCCTGGCGTAAAACAATCTCTTTAATTTAATATTCTGTCATCAAGTTTTTCTCCTTATCAGCAGGAAGTTATCGATCACGCTCGGGACTGCTTTTACAAGACAGCTGCATTTTCTCTGAGCGTCATTCAAATCAGTAGACGCATTTACATTTATCTGCTCCCACCGTCATTATTTATTATTTGGATTAAATGGAGAAAAGTTTGTGAAAACTATATAGTCTGGGAAAGAACATACACAGTGTTTTATTTTTCTTTCTCTAGCACAGAACAATAGATGACTGAGCCACTGGGGTTTTCTAGGTACATTTATGTTGTTAGAGGTGCAGGAGGTCTCTGTCTCACGCTCTCTTTTCTGTGTGTGTTTTACTCCATCAAGTCAATCTCTGTGAAGGTGCTGCTATCTCCAGTTTCATTTGTCGACAGGCCTGGCAGCATGGAGGGAGGGAGAAGAGGGGGGCTGGTGGTGGAGAGAAGGACGGAGGTGGAGAGAAGGCGGGGGAGCAGTAATGTAAGAAAATTGGAGGATTAGACGGCGAGCCCTCTTCCTGTCTGCTGCACCCCCCCTCCTTCTCATGCCTCCATCCAACCCTCAGACTATAATAACAGCCTGACATAGTGATGGCCACCCCCCTCCCCTTCTCCTTCTCTTATCCCTAACAGATCTGTCATACCTCTTCTTTCTCACTGGTTTCATTTTCCTCTTCTTTTTGCAGTTTTGAAACCTCGACTTTCTCCCACTTATTTTATCTTTTTCAGTTAAAGGCAGGATTACACTCTATTTGTGTGTCTTATATCTTTTTCTCTGTCATTCTCTATTACTTTGCTCCCCTTTCTGCCATCATCAGCTTCTCTAATCTTTAGCAAGACCAGGTGCATGCTGTAAAAGACGTGTAAGCTCTCTATATGTAACTCTGCAGATTTTCATTGTCACTGTGTTTTTGCATGTGAGTAACCGAGCATAGAGATGTGGTGCTGACACGACACAAGGAAAAGCAGTAGCAGTTGTGGGGGTGGTGGTGCGGATGGGGTGGGTTGAGCAATGAGAGAGAGTTTCAGAGTATACATGGAGGGGTCTGAAAGGGCCTAAATGGATCTGCGATTGGACTCTCTGAGGTCGTCATCAGCCCAGATTGCAGGCCATTAGGGCCTATTTAAAAGAATTACTTCCAGGATGCAATCAAAAACCCTGATAGGTAATCAATGGCAACTAGATCAGGGCACAAAGGCAGTCCATGTGTCTCAATCAGCCACCATTCAGCAGGACAGGGAGATCAGTACTGGCCAGAAACTGCATTCACTTTTTATAGTGCATGCATGCACACATACCCTGTACATAATACACAGTGACGAATACCTGAGACTCATGTACATATGAATGCTAAGACATACACGTTGTTATGAAATTCTACAATCAATGGGACATTACTATGCATTGCCCGGACATCTACAGACCCACAGACACCAGTAAGCTGATCTGCACATGTCCTGTTACCCTGCACTGCTCCCAGACAGTGATTTATCAGGAGGCACATAATGCCTCCAACACCACCCCCTGAGCTTTAAAAGAAGAATTACAGGACATAAAGGAGAGAGATGAAGAGAGAGATGGAGGAAGAAAGAGAAAGAGGGAGAAAAAAGATGAGGGGGAAAGGAGGAGGAGGGACGAGTAATGGGGCAATAGGTAAAAGGAAGGGAGGAGGTTGTGGACAGACAGGTTGATTTATTAGACCTTCTAGTTAACGCAGCCCTCTACACAGGCACGTACTGTACACACACATGCACGCACGCACACACACACACACACACACACACACACACACACACACACACACACACACACACACACCTGCAGCATCCAGTGAGAGTGATGAGTGGGGGGAGGTTGGTAATGCTGCTCAATGATGCGTATGGCGTTTAGTTCAGTCTGAGTGAGCTCATTTCTCCAGCCATGCAGCCTCGCAATATGCCCCAACAGGCGGACAAAAAGAGAGAGAGACAGAGTGCGAAGGCTACAAATTGGGTCAATATGCCTGCTTCATAAACAGAGCAGAACCCTCAGAGCAGCCCAACACACCAGGGGGCAAAATTAGCACCCACATCTGAGCTGAAGGGACTTCTAGGTGCACACAAACATGCACACATACATATGCAAACAGAAGCAGACGTTCCAGAATGTGCAATAACTCGATTTATTAGGTTATATACACCAGTGCATATAAATGCAGAAACACATATACCAATAGGAACAATAATAGCCCTGACATGATAAAACACCATCAAGAAGGGGATATGAAACACACTGTGCTCTCTGCAATAAGATTACAGACCTATCAGCCCTCAGTAGATTTGCCAGCGGGAGTCCCCAGTATAATAAAATCAGATTAAAGGACAATCATATTTATTTCTAGTATATACAATATATCAAGGTTGCTCAGTAGCTCTTATTGTGATAGGCTGTGAAAAGGCGAACCCGTGTGTACTCTCCTTCTTCTAAGTTGACGTTAGGCTGTGTTTAATGAGCTTCAGGTGTCAAGGAGTCGGGAATGTAACAGGATATGTTGGTGAGGCTTATTGATTTATTGTTTTTCAAAGAAGTTTTGGTACTTTTGTTATTGCCTGGCTGTCACTGGTAATGTCATTTCAGAATCATTTCAGGTGAATAAAAGTTGAGAGATGGTGTGTAAATGTGAGTGTGTGATTACTCTGCAGCTGGATAAAATATTAGAAAATAAGATGACTTGGAGAGGTTAATATGATTTCTGACTCTTCTGCTCTGGGAACAGGAAAAAGTATGCAAACATACACAACTAATTTAATGAGAATACAGGCAAAGGAATGAAAAATTAAAAAGAACTTTGAAATAAGTGTTAATTATTTGATTTTACCTGAATTATTACATCCAGTAAAAACACAACTACTAGTTCTACTACTACTACTACAACAGTACACACAAATAACCACCTAAAATTAATTGAACAAAGAAATCGAGCATTACATCTGTCACACAAGAGCTGAAAGTAATAAACCCAATTTAGCACACTTTTATAAGTTGTTTGCAGTGCATGTATAAATGTTACTGACTAAAATGGTTTTTGGCTCAGATGCTCTACAGTAGGTGGTCAAACAGTCTGTGCAGGTGTCCTTCCCCATTAATTAAAACCTTAGAAGGTTACCAAACCAAAGTAAACTGAATTGCCAGGAGAGATACACAAACAAAAGGGACTGTTTACTGAAGTCTTAGCTCATAGCCAAAAGGTTCTTATCTCTGTGTATGTATTTATTATGAAGGCGTACAACTGATTTTTAAAACTTTTTAACTGTATTCTTGCTGCAAAAATGTTTGCCACATAAAGACAAGAAAAATATACAGATTGATGAATCTATGTCTATGTTTCTATTATGATTGTTTCTGCTAGTGCATATGACTATGCATCTAAAGTCTTATATTGTACATGTATAATGAGTTGCCTGTAATTTTGTATGAATTATCATGCTTTTCAATATATTCACAATAAAGAAAAGCAGCATATATGCATTATTAGTCTATTCCTATTATTCAGCACTCTAGGGTCTGAGGTCACTTTGCACCATAGCGTACGTTCCTTTGGTACCTGTCTTTTGTTCGAGCTTTTTTCCTTTCATACTTTGTGTCCTCTGAATAAAGGAGGTTTCCTGCACTCTGCCCCCAGACAGCTTTCTGCTTATGCAACCAGATGTTTGTCTGCTTCGCTCATCCTGTCCAGGAAAAACAACTGTCTAAACAGCACATGTATCATTGGATTATAGAGGTTATTATCAGAGTCTGATAGTACAAAGAAGGTTAAAAGCCCAGATAGAGTTGAATGATTTGATCAGAAGGTGGTGAAATGTTTAAGGTTGTTAAAGTAGAAGAATCTCTGTATTGACCATAGTATTTTTCATCATCTGTCAGAATTTAGACCCTAGCTTGGCTAATTAACGTGTTATCTGTTCAGCCGAATGAATGAATGAATGAATGTTCATTTGCTTTTAGGTAATTCTGCAGAAAGCACAAGAATGGGTCAACAAAATGTGAAAACATGAGAGTGAACTATTGGAAGTCCAGGGTCATCATACTCACTCGGAACTTGAACAAGCTAACACTTGCAAACCCATCAAACAGAAATAACATGAGTAAGTTACTTGGCAAATTGTAGAGCAATAAACAAATTGTATTACAAATCTTAGGTTAGTTATCAGTGTCACTCTTTCAATGCCAAATGTTTCTCCTATGATCCCAAAAGGCAACATCAAAGTCAGATGTTTGATTTTACTGGGGCTCCAGCCATTCATCTTTTTAACAACTTTTTCAGTTCAGGGTCTAAGAGTGCTGGAAGCTGTCTCTTCATAATGAGAATTTTCAATGCCTCATAAACAGAGTTTGTGTAAAGAAAAAGTAATTAAAGCTAGTTTGAATGATTGTTTTGGGGATTCTGGGCAGCAGAACAAGCAGAAATCATAATTTACATTTTTAACACATTATAAAGTTGTGAACATATTAACACACAATTTCAGTTTTTTACACATCTGGCAAACATGGACAGGCCTGTTGACTTTATGTCCTATATTTTTATAGACTTTTTTACTCTGAAGAGAAATTTCTGTCCCTATAGTGGGTGAAAGATCCACTATGTTCACCAGCTAGTCACTATTGTAAATGCAGCTGTCTGGTGGTGGTCAGGTAACATACAGTGGATTTTTAGAACAGCTGGCTGCTACTGATTTACTGACACAGACAAGAGCCATAAAAGTTAAGTAAAACATTAAAGCCACAGGCCACAAAACCAAGACAACTGAAAGATGCCAAAACGCTCTGTAGAGCTGAGGAGATTTGTAGGAAGAGTGATAATTATATGTGGTCAACACTGAAAGTGACCTCTACAGTCATTTGATCCATTTTTGGCATATAAATAATGATAATAGCAGCATGAGCTATTTTCATGATCTCTAGAAAAATGTGTTGTGACCAGTAACTTTAGTTTTCTGCACTTTCAGTTGCAAATGTCCATCAGGAATTCAGGCTTATTAACAACTGTATACACAAATCTTACTTTCTACCAAATGTTTAATTTCTAAACATTGTAAACCAAAAAGTTATTGTATTAGGCTCAAAATATACAGCACAGGTTCAAACCTAAGCTTGGATTGATGTTTGTAGACCATTTTTCTGAGCTCAGGAAAATTGCAACTTTATGTAATCATTCTCAAATAACAGCCTAAAATGTAGAACTGGGAGGCTCAGACTTTTCAATGGACTACTCACCCACTAGTAGATGTCCCTTTCCTCTACCTAAATGCCACACAATTATGAGAGGTTCCAGGTTTGTGCATAAGTGTGTGTGTGTATGCGTGTGTGTGTGTGCGTGTGTACATTATGTGAACAGAGAAGTCATCTTATTTACCCACCTTGGTGTTAGGGGTGGCCATCGCCCACCCAGCTAAATGCCATGCAAATGCTGCCGCTGCCGTCAAACTGCCAATCATGCTGGTGTTGGCATTCACGGCATGCTGCTGGAGCATTTACAGCATCTGTGATCTTTACTAAATGAGAAATAACCCTAGCCTGTCCAAGCTGGCCGCGACGTTTAAACAATGCTATCCCCAAATTCCCAATGGAAAAATACTGTGAAGTGAAGACATCGTATTGTGTCAGAGGAATGATAAAGAAAACAAAGGGGGTGGAAGTGAGGTGGGTGGATGTGTGGGTGGTAAGGGAGGTGTCTTACTCCCATAGTACAGCCTCATTATGATGATGTGATTTGCTGGAATGGCAGCAGTGGCTCTCATCACTAATACCAGCTCCCCTGAGCCACGAAACAGCGCTTTATTAAACTTTATGAAAGGCTTAGCTGTCCAATTTATGAGCCTGCCTGCTGAGGACATGAGCGTGCAGAGACAGAGGAAACACTGCAGCACTACATCAGATGAGATTACACAGAACAAAAAGTTTTACCCCTGACAGTACTTTTCTCTTGCTTTATTCAGAAATGCAAACACACGACATTGTGTTGAATTGTTCTGATGTGAACTGAGGGAAATGTATCAGCTCGCTAAATTAAGATGTTCCGAACGACATATATTCTGAAAACAGTAAGTCAAGCCTTAATAAAGCATTTTAGTATGCTTGAATTAAGTATAATAATAACATAAATGCACAATAGTGTGTCAAAGTCAGCATGATTTGTAGAACTAAGTGATCATTTGCTTCATCGAGCAATTATGCCATTTCATTTTACAAAGAGGTTTTTAAACTATTTAGGAGAAGCAAGTTTAAACTGTTAAAAATGAGGAAAAAGAAAAGTTGTAAAATTACATAGCCAACAAGTAAGAGAAAGCACATTCGAGGTCATCATTTTTTTTGTCCCACTCTCAACAAATGGTAACATAATTCATGTTTTTTTTAAGCAATTACATAGCATATGAGTAAATTAAGCATATGCCTGCCCTCCCTAATCTCACAATTTGAAAACTTTAAGAACATAATCTATCTTGGATTTAATTCTTGGGAAGTGTACATGATTTTTAAAGCTTAAAATAGGGCTCATAAATTGTTTTGCAGACAGTGTGTTGTGTAAAATTGCTGTTATTCACAGATCTCTAAATACAAAGTAACATATGTTCTACAACCAGTTGTCTTGACATGTCTTTATATCACTTGCACAACTGCCTGCAAAGAAGATATAGATCTATTATAAATATGTATATATAAAATATATTGGTCATCAGAAAGATACCATTGCCTGCTATCAGCATTACAGTCAAACAGTTATTGTGATTTTAAATGATATTTCTGGGCAGAACAATAAATAAATATGTAAATGAAAACATAATGGGATCAAATATTGAGCCTTGAGGAGCTCCGTAGCTTACCCATAAATGTTGAGGAAGGAAATACTAAATCAACAGCAAAAGTGTTCATCAAATGTTTGGTGGGAAGTGAATACATCATTAGTACCATAACAGGACTTTATGGTGTACAGTAAAGAGGTCTTGTTGTTTAGAAAGGAGACAAGTTGTTCATAAACACCTTTGTTATACTTTGGTAAATCAGAATGATTTTTACTTCCCTAACTGGCTATATAGTCTGGCTGAGTAGTGATTTAATAGGGCGTAAAGATATACATTTAAATATCAGTTAACTCTGGACTGGAACACTTACTGACCATCGCAATTATAGTTTGTTAAAATCTAGTTTACTCCCTACACCTTATCTTATTGTATGCTTGTAACACTCTTTGACAGTGGAGTAACATCACACCAAGCACTTAATTTCTCAAAATAGCAGACTGTTGTCCTCCCCTACACTTATAAGTAATAAAGATGTGATGACTTTAAATTATGATAAAAAGCAGGTTAATACCCGTCTTGGTTGTTATGGTGAATTGTGTGTCTGGGGTTTGCAAAATCATCCTAAAATCAATACTATATTTGGCAAGTATATTGATAGTTAGAGTGATATTCTGCATTATGGCTGCACAGAGAATCTTAATTATACGTAGAAACAGTGCCAACAGAGCTGGGTGCACCTTGCTCAATCCACTCCTGGTGGCAAAAAAAGCCTCATTAACTCCTCTGTCTTTGCTGACATTCTGTTATCACACACTGACAGACACACACAGATAAACATGCATTAAATATTCACTAACGTGTTTATGTTGGCAGAGAGACAGCCACGAAAGCATACAGTACACACACACACAAATGAACACAGATCCCCAGGCAGCAATTAGTCGTGCCCCATAAAGAGTTCCCTCCCTCCTCTCATTTAGCTGTTGGTGCAAATTAAATTTGTCTTAATGCACTGTCACTGGTGTCCCATCATACAGGAACATGTCAGGGTCACACAGAGACAAAAACAGGTACACTCAGTCATACTCCCATGCACATTGAACACCCTGAAACACATAATTACAGAGCATTTTGTATTTCCTGCTGTGAAAGGTAGAATATCAAGCTAAGAGCTCTGGAGTTTTAATTTCGTCTTTGTGTGTTGAGAGCTGGAAATAGCTTCTGATTATTTACACAACAGAGCTCATTGTAAAGGTATAATTTTCTTGTTGTCAGATGGATTTAAAGCACATATTTGTCTGATTTGCACTGATAATCTTTTAACATTTGCAAACATATGTCAAACATTATCTAAAGGATAAAATCAGCTCATAATTTTTTTTTTTTTTTATTCTTACTTTATCTCGTCATTTTCATACTAGAAATTTGTGTTACTTTATTTTTGTGAAACAGTGAGAGAGTCATAGAAGGACAGGTGCATTTCTGCCACTGGGTGCATTAAAGGTTAATCTCATTTCAACATCTCATTTATTTTTCTGTTTGGTGAGAAAGCATCAGACTTGTCATTAACCTCATGTGTTTACCCCTAATTTTAAAATGAGCTGAACCAAGATAAACAAATATGGATACAACTAAGTACAAATAATGTTAACACAGGCACAAATTTTTGATGTTTAGAGCCAAAATTAGTTAAATCTAATTTACCTTTAGTATCAATTCTAATGCAAAATTTGACTAATTGTGTTCCTAAGCAGATTTAAAAGAGCAAAACAGAATAATCAGTAGCATTTTACATGTCATTGTTAATTTCCTGCATTACTATAACCTGATCTATCACTGTAATCTGGTTTGTAAATGTAGTCTGACTCAGCAACATCATCAAAAACAAATGCGCAATGATTCCATGACATGATTTTGCCACATGAGTAGGTTAAGCATACTTGTACCACAGCTGCATTAAATGAGTGAGTGGCAAAATGACAATGTAACTCTCAAATCAATGGCACTCTGCTGCTAATGAATGACAAGGCTAATTGTGGGAACGGCTTGTTGCTCTTTGGTTTCGATAAATTCTCCGACAAGTGAAGTGCTTTAATTATCCCCAGCGTGTTTGTGCTTGAGTGCCGTCGCCACCGCTTCACTCAAGATGCCTGCCGAATGAGACAAGCTAATTAAGAGAGATTTCCCTGCTCCCCACTCATTAATAACACAACAGCAATTAAGAGGAGCTAGTGGAACGTGGCGCATTTGGTGCTAACAAGATTAGCCTCATGGAGCAATGAGTTTAAGAGAGAGACAGACACACACACACACACACACAGAGGGGAAGGTAAAGCTGATAAAGAAATTCAATTGTGAGAACAATATTAGGAGGTGTTGGAAAGAAGGAGAGGAATCATGTGGATATAAAGAATTGAGTGAGAGAAATTAGACAAGTGGAGGGAGGGATACAGAGAAAATAGTAGTAAGAAAAAGGCCAATGCAGGAAGACAAGGAAAACAAAGGTCCAGAGGAGAAAGGGACAAAAGACAGGATAATAAAAGAGAAAGAACAGCTGAGCTTGGGATTCAAACAGAACCTTTTTTTATATTTTCCTGCATGAATCACCACAATGGCCTTTAAATGAGCTGTTGCATAAAGGACATTCAGTTTCATGAGCTCACTAAATAATAACTGAGGTAGGGTAGAGACATGCACATCTGATTGTGACGGCATTTAATTACCAACAATATCTGAGCCTGTGTGTGAGAGAATATAGTAGTAATAAATTTAGGATGTAAAAGAACTCAGTATCTGGGTTATGTTTACAGTCAGGCGGCAATCTTTCACATGTAGATACAACAATCAGAACATGGAATTAGATCACCCCTACATGAGTCACATGGATGTGGTTTGCTATAAAAAGCAGGCCAAGAGGCTTCAAGGGATTTCTGTTCTACTAAATTAAGCAATAGGATAGGCTAAATTAGAGGCCTGATTTGGAGCTGGGTTCAGCTGTTGATGTTGTGGCAGTTAACCAAATCTCCTGGCCCAAGTCAAACAAGACTAAGACTATAACAGCTATGCTAATGACTTAGGGAAGCTGTACGTGGACTAAAAGCTGTACTAAATGCTAATGTCAGCATCCTAAAGGTGCAATGTGTAAAATGTGAAAGATTTAGTGGCATCTAGTGGTGGGATTGCAAACTTCTGAGTACCTCACACCCACCTGTTGCCAGGTGCATCACCTTTAAAACAATATGTGATTCCTTGTCTAAAGCCAGTGTTTGGTTTGTCCATTCTAGGTTACTGTAGAAAGCCGTTGCAACATGGCTACCTCTGTGAAAGGAGACCCGCTCCCTATGTAGCTTTAAAAGGCTCATTCTAAGATTACAAAAATGCAATGGCTGGTGATGAATACCCACTTGATGAAAACTGTTTTCCATTTTTGATAATAAATCGCTCTAAATTTTACACATCAAACTTTTAACATGATTCAACTCACACCCAGGAAACTGGTTTAATTAACATGGGTTTCGAAAAGGATGGAAGTGTTTTTTGATGAAGTGCATCAGAGTGGTGACAAATAAATCTATTTTTTGACTCACCTATTTGCATTTAAAATAACTTGAGTCAGCACATTGTAATTAAAATATAAAACTGTTGTTTGAGCCATTTTTGACCCTGCATCATTGTTGTGGTACAAAGTAGCTTATTTTAAGCACAGAAGTTCTCAGGCTGCACTGTCAGTAATAGAAACAAAACAAAGCAGTGCATTCATAAATGATTTTAAGCTTTAAACCAAAAAGTTCAAATAACCACAGGTTCTGGAAAGGCTGCTGACCAAATTAAAGCTGTATTAATTAACATTTATATATTAAAAATTCATGAAATTACCAGAAGTGAAGTTGTGAACTTGCTCTTAGAGCAGGTGTGCAGGGAATCACCACCCAAATCTGCAACTTCTCAACTCTACAAACAATTTTAGCATCTTACAGCTCAATGTTTTGGTTTTCAACTAACTTGGTAACTTGGTTTCTGGTTCACAACTATACGGTTTTGATTTTCTCTTGCTAGACCTATCAGCATTGTTTTAAGCAGCAACTGGCAGCTTTCAGCCATATTTCTCTAATAAACTCACTGTATACCGCCTACCCAGCACCAAACAGCAGACAGACAAAATTAGAGCGACCAGCTGGTGAACTTGGAGCATTTAGCAGGGCCAGGTTATTTCCCTCAAGAGTTTGTGCTTGTGCCAAAACGCAGCTTGATGGAGAGAGCAGACCAGCCTTACATACATCAAGTGAGCACTAAAAGGACTCAGAATGAATGCTGATGTTGCTTGGCTTCTGCTAGATGTGTAGGCAACAGATTCACCTTTAAAAGTCAATGCTGTGTTTAAACCTTATTGTGGGAAAAATCAATTGCTGCAGGCTAGAAATGTATACACTTTAGATGACTGATCTGTACCAGCTATCATGTCAAACAGGGTAGGTTTAATCGACATGAGGTTACTATGTTCCACTTAAGTCGATACGGCAGTGTGGCAACACAAGTTTTGGGGACAAACACATTTTATTCTGTTCTTTTTTTTGAATGGGGATTGTATACTGCATGTTTTGTAGCATGTAGTGGTGTTATACAATCGAACTGAGCGATTCCAGGGAAAATGAATAACTAGCTCATGATAAATTAAGAATTCAATGATCCTCCTCTTAAAGCATACAGCATACAGTATCTATAGAAAACAGACTCCAAGGCATGCAAGCTATGTCTGTCTGAAATAGGCTGTGTGAAGGATGTCAGTCACAGTAACTTTTCGTGCTGCAAGCATGGAGCTCTTGACAAGAGACTCAATCAGCAGCACTAAAGCCTGCCTCTGTCTCCTGTGCCTCTGCCACCCTACTTTTGTGTCGACTAATCTCCACTGTAGGATGTAGAGGAGCCATTTGATATTGTCTTCCCCGGTGTTTTTCATTATCACCGTCTTACTGCAGCCTGCCAGTGGCATTACCTCGACATTAGTGGGCTTGACAGGACGAGAATCACCACACAATCCTGTCACAGCCTCCCATCTCTGCTGTAACCCTACTCACATTTCAAAGCCCCTCTGCCTCTTCTTATGTTTCACTTGCTCTTTTATCTCCTTTGAGATGGATCCACAGCTGGGTCACGAACAATATTTTTTGGGAAAATTACTGAGAGGTAGGCAGTTTGTCAGAATCCAAACTGCATTTAGAGAGTAGAGGAAAAAGAATGAAAATACAATTCATTTCTTCATAACTCCTTCACAAATATCCCTCTACTCAAATATAGAAGAGTTGTTGAAATTAACCATCTTAACCTCATCTAAAAGGGATTATTTTCAAAACATCATCCTTTTTGTACAAAGTTTAGTTTTTTTCTTGGCTGACATAAACTTACACATTTTAGATTTTCTTTCTCAGATGTTTTCACTGGACTGTCCACGTTCTGTAGCTTTATCATCAACACTTTTAATGAGCACTCCTGTTTCAGTCTGAAGGCTGAAATACAGTTGGCCCAACCCAACCAAATGGATTTCTAATTTCAGCAATGTCTCATATTTCGTTTAATCATATCTGCATATTATATATATGCTAAGTACAGCACTTGAAAACTCACAGCAGCACTTTCTATTGGTCAACCTCTCACTTTAGTGCAATTTTATATTGGCTAGCAGCACGGCTCTATCAATGGCAATGTCATTCTGTGGGTTCACCACGTTGGTCTTGACTAAGAGTATCATCACATGCTGTATATAGGCTCAATTTCCTTGAAAGCTTTTCTAGTGCCACCATGAGTTTGACTTTTATAGCTTCAGTTTGAGGGTTAAAAATAAGTATTCTATTAAAGTTACAATAACAAACGTGGTTAAGATTGTGAAAGAGCCATGGTTAAATTCAATAACAGCTTTATAATGTCACTAGACTTCCTTTCTTGCTCCTGTCATAATGGCAACTGCAACTAGAGGGCTCTGTTGCTAGAATGAAAACATATTGTTCTGGGGTATTTGCTGGAAATGACAGATGCTGTCTCAGACAACTGCAACTGCTAGACCTTAAATCTTGCAACAATATCCAATATTGCACCTTGATCCTAACACTGAATACATTAATTCACACATACATTTTGACACCAAATAGCCTGCTCCTATGTTTCTAAGTACAGTGGCTATGGTACAACCTGAAACAGGTCAAAACATAAAATAAATAAAAGCTAAAATAGTCAGATCAACTGTAGAGATGCAGTTGCTGAATTTGCAGAGAGCCTTGAGTCTGACTACACTAAAGATGAGTCTTCAAGCCAAACTACAGTAAAGAAAATCTCACTGGTGATTAGATTACAATTAGCAAGATGCCAAAGTCCCTGCAGTTGATGGGAGCATGAAGATGAAGATGGCCACAGACTTGGACGAGCAGTTGCTGAAAGACTTGCTGCTGATGCAAATGTAAAGAAAATGATGAGGCAGTGTCTTATCGCACTGACAGAAAACTCATCTGGTTTAAGCAATACCTCACTCTGCCAGTACATTTTCACCTTTCAGTACACAAACCTTCGCAGCAGGTCCAACATTTCCTGGGGCTCTTCAGTCAACACCAGCATTCAGACTATCTCCCCTGCTCTTGGTATTGATATTTGCTAACAGCCAAAATTACTTTTTGGAAGGAATCATCAGGGATGTTATATAAAATAATAACTCCTGGATCAACTTTACTTTATGTGTCATTACTTTTCCAAATCAAAGTAAGAAAATAGACAGTTACTTTTTCCTGCAGTCACCAGCTGGGTGCTGAAACTGACCCAAAAGAGTTAGTTTCTAACGGTTACACTTCATGATCACCTGAAAAAATAAGAATATCTTGCTTCCATAGAGGTGGGCTACAACATAATACAGATACTAAGCTAGGAAAACATGTTGAGAGACTATCAAGTTAATAGTTCAGTTCTGACTTATTCCACCCATACAACCATGCATGTAGTGATAGAGTTTTAAAGCATAACGGATAAAAGCACTGCATGCATCTCATGCTCTGTTAACATCATGCCCACTACACAATGACATCTGGAAATATTTACTGTAAGCAAATGTTTGTGTTGAATATGGCTATATTGCAATTGCTTGAACTTTCTTTTAAAAGGAATACATGCTACAGAATGATAGAAAGTGAAACGTAATGATTTTTCATCAACACATAAGATGTGTAGAAAACGCTAATTTCATACTTTTGTTGAGGACATGTCTGATGATGAATTGAGTGTAGAAGAAAAACATAAATCTCTGACTGTGTCTCTGTGTGCGTGTGTGTGTGTGTGCGTGTGTGTGCGTGTGTGTATGTGTGTGTGTGTGTGTGCACATACAGACATGAAAATGAGAACATAACATTTTTTCTTCTTTATCTAAATTAGATATCTGTAATAGTAATAATGTAGTGGTTTAATCTTCCTTAGGTATTAATTGTCCTATTATCCACAGCTGAATACGATAACATTTCTATGATATATTACTGTTACTAGGTTGTAATTCAATTTATGTACATACAACATAATTTAATTAAATAAATCCAATCCAAGTGTCAGTAAAAGTGGCAACACCTTTTTGGATCATGTCTGCATTTCTCACACACAAGTTTCTTGGTGAACACTCCCACCTAGAGGTCATCTGCAGCAAAAACATCTTCTAGTTTCAATTTGGTTAGAACTTGGCAGCAAGAGCCCACATGATGCCTGGACATATTAAGGAGTCAAATCTCTTAAAATTAATGGAGATTGTATGATTTTACTTAAGCCTTTCTTTATTTTATCCTCAAGATCCACCAGATTCTGTTCTATATTAAGCAGCTGAAAAAGTAACATAGGATGGAACTGATAAAATTCTTACTATACTTTGCAATGGCCAACTCTACTGAAAAAAAATCTAAAATATGAAAAACCAGCAGACAAAAAGCACAAAAAAAAGACTTTAACTTACTATGACACATGGGTCCAACTTAATAACATCCAGTCTTCTACCAACATAGTTACATTGAAAAAGAAAAATGTGGCATAACTGTGACGTCTTTCAATGGTCTTTAAAACTTTAAACTGTATTTTTAGAAGCCTGTAAAAATATGTTATGGCAGTGACCTCTAATCTCCTACCTCTTCTGTCTGTTTCTGCCCTCCAGTGAGGGCAAAGGTCAGGGTCTGACACACACTATACTCCTGAGCTGTTACTGTACGGCTGCAGTGTCATGCTGAAGAACATGCACAGCAGGGTGACTGCAGCAGTGAACTGGCCTCTGGACATCCAGATGGAGGACGGTCTCTCTCATCCTGAAGCCACTGCTGCCACCCTGCTAATGTCCTGTAGACTTGTTCACTCTTGCATGAACTTTTGTTGTCAGCAGGTCTTCCCAGGCAAAAGAGCAGCTGTGTAAAAGTAGTTGTGCTGCAGAATATCATATTATTTAAGAGTAACTATGCAAAAAATACCATTTTCACTAACCTCTCTGCTTGAAATATTTGAATCTGTTGGAATACACTCAGCATCACTGATGGGTGTGATAAGGTGCATTTATAATGAAACCTGCTTCCCCTGTGTGGCCCAAACTCAGGAGGGGACAGTAAGTTATGTGGGTGGTGGTGTAAACATAAATAGCACCAATAGCAGAAACACAGCAGTCCACAAAGTTAGAAATTATACAGCCCTGTCACCTTCGTTGCGTTCACTACAGACAAACTGCATCGCTGCTCATTTGCTGATCGTACTATTTCACAGTGCAGCTATGAAGAAAGAACATTAACAAGTTATCTGCTTAATAAACAATATCAATACCACTCTCACAGCCTGGCTGGACATCAGAGAGGCTGTTTAACATGGACATGAATGGGGAGGAAATATTGATCAGAGTATCATACACTATTATACTTAACATGTGAAACCCCAGAAGAACCCAGTAGCCTAAGGTGCATCAATACATTTTCAGATATTTTTTTAAATTGCTCTGCAGGTTATTATGAAAGTTTTATTCTTACCTTGTCTTATTTATAAGTATAAGCTCTGGAATCATCAGGCCATGCAGATATTTGTGGTGTTTAGGTTTCAGGTTCCTTCCTGACCTCCTGAAACAGCAGGTTGACCAAACAAGACCCTCAGGGAGCAACACGTGTCAGTGTTATTTCCTTTTTATGTCCAAACGGATCATTGAGCTGAGCGGCCATTTCTCCTCCAAGCCGCATTCAGGTGTGTTCACGCCTGTTCAGTGGAGAGGCAGAACCTTCACTAGGTATTTATTATTATATGAATGGCCGAACAAATGTTATATCAACTTTTTGATGGCCCCCGTCTCTTTCGACATCTGTGGTGTGTCACATCGCAACATATTAAATGACTCAAATCGGTGACAGGGCAAAGTCAAATTTATTTTGTGCCCTCGTTGCAGGTTTGTTCTTACAAGTTGTTGGTTCTCAAAGATCATTTATGGAGTAGAAGAAGCATCACTCTGTAACGCTACTGAATCAGTGTTTCTGTGGTTCCAACAACTTTAGCAGAGTGAGACGTCTTCTCTAGTAAAACCATCACCTGGTCGCATCATATGAGTTCAGGAGTCAGATTGACCCAGATGAGATGATTTATATTGTGTCAGTATTAAAACAGATGAGATTTCTTTTTGTAAACATTTGGTTTTGGTTGTAGTAAACTCCCACAACATTTACTGGATACTGTTTGGAATAAGGCACCTCCCCTTAACAACTTCACTGTGCCTCATTCTGAACATAACACTCCTGGAACATTCTCCCAAACACAGCACAACAAAACTCAGCATGTTGATTCATTAGTTGCTGTATTTTCATTAAAATGAGCCACACTTACACGTTTCCATTCAGTGGAACTGTAATCACTAATATCTAAAAACCAGGGCAAATATAGCAAAAGTGTCTGTACCCCTAGGGTTCAACAATAAATGAGAAAACATGTTTTTTTTTTTTAAAGGGAACATTAACCCAAGTAGTGACTACAACCACAATTAGACCAGATAGCTTACATTGCACTGATTAAAACAGCACTAAAAAAAAAAAAAAATCTACTGCAATATCTACGCATGTAGATACTGCCAATTTAGATGTACTAATGTAAATATATTTTAAACAAGTAACAGGAATTACCTACAGTATGTACATCAAAGCACTGTTAGTGAACAAATTCATTAAAACAGTCATGTAATTAAGACAACAGTGGTCAAAGCTTATTAGGAACAACATCTGGGAGTCCATGTTGGATCTAGATCAAACATGGGTGGCAACTAGAGGTAAATCAGTGTTTTTTTTTCCTCAGGTAACTCAGGTATTAGTGAAATGTCAATGTGTGAAATTAGCTGACTTTCCATAGAGCCTGTTTTATTGGTGCTCTTTGAGGAATTCTTTCATATAAGCAGCGAGGGCTTCGGTGTCCTCCAGTGTTACAGCGTTGTACAGAGACGCGCGAATGCCTCCAAATGACCTGCAGGGGGAGACAAACATTCATGTTTAAATGCAGAAGCAGTGACAGAGCGAGGGCCCTGTCTTCTCTAGAGATCAATGAAATTCAACATCACCACATGAGGTACAAATTCTAACCTGTGTCCTTTCAGCGACATCATTCCACGCTTGGATGCACCATCCAGAAACTCCTTTTCCAAAGCCTCATCTCCCTCTTTCTTCCCCACACGAAATGTTATATTCATGCGGCTTCGACAAGACCCATCTACAAGACACCTGGCCAGGTGCACACAGCAGTTTTCACCACGTAGTTATTTTACATTTCATTATTTTGATCACTTTCTACACAGTTACTTTAATCAGTTTGCATTTTTAAAAATGATGTTACTGAAATAAAGAAACACGTTCCTACAGGTTCAAGGTTCCTGTTTTAACATCTGCTGGTGTTGTTCTGTGATACTCACACATAGAAACCATTAGAAGTGTCGACGATGTCATAAATCATGGAAGACTTCTGCTTGCTGAGCTTTTCCATGGCAGTGCTGCCGCCATTGTTCTTAATCCACTCCAGGACCAGAGCCATGATGTAGACGCTGACCCAATGAAACAATGAGACTGATTCAAGTACACAGAAAAGTACTGTTTACGTAATGTTAGCGAACTGTTTAGAAATATCCTTTATAAAGGAATCATTTGAAAGTTTGGGACTATTACAGCTAGAGATACCAGTGATATCACTCTCACAGCTGTACACTACATAATACATAAGCATCTGGTTAGCTTAGCACAGCATAAAGACTGGAAACATGGGGAGAGAGATAGTCTCTGTATATACTGATAATCCTTAATGTGCAGGACACTAAGGAGCTTCTGAAGTGAACACATGAGTCTGTACCTGAAACATGGTGGTGTGTTGTAGAGGGAATTCATTTCAGCCTGCACCTTGTAGTCCAGGATAACCGGACACTCTTTCAGAGTGTGGCCCAACAGGTCCTCACGCACAATAACGACAGTTACCCCAGCACAGCCCACGTTCTTCTGAGCCCCGGCGAAAATCAGTCCGAACTACACAGGAGAGAGGGCACATTATTTACCTGTGTGGAAAAAGCTGTCAAACTGACTTAAAAAAATAAAGTTTGTGGGTTTTTTTAATTTATGTTTCATATTGTGTCTGTTTTGCACAACTTCACTCCACATTATTCAGCATATAAGTTGTACACACTCAGGCTCATGAGTACTCGGGCTCCACTGTTGCTTAAGCTAATGGTGAGCTGTGCAATGTAACATGGTAAAATGCACACTACCAAGTTAGCATGCAAACAAGTATTTAATGTTGACTCACTACTGTCAGTGTCTTAGCATGCTAATTGGTGTGTTTTTGTCTTATTTTGTATGTTTTCCTCACATTGTTTGTCTTTCTAATATCTAACCTTGCTTTTCCTTAGTATAACGTCAATAAATTGACCTTGTATAGAGTTTTAACATCAATATATCTTGTGTGTGGCTTTAAGTTACATGAGTGCTGTGGTTTCCATTTAAATTTCCTTTCTAGTTGAGGGGTAATAAAGGTTTTCCAGACTACTGACTGACTGTATATGCACATCTGCCTGTTTATGTCCTCACCTTTGACACATCCACAGGTCGGGACAGGAAGTTGGAGGACATGTCGCTGACAAGGACCACCCCATTTGTTTCAGGTATGAAATTGAATTCCACACCATGTACCGTCTCATTGCAGCAGTAGTAAACGTAGGAAGCTGAGGGGTTCAGGGTCCAGCTGCTGGGGTCAGGGATTTCTGGAGGAAGCAACAGCAGAGTGTGGTTAAATCAAGACTATTATTTTCCTCTACTCCCAATATTGTCATTGAGACATAATCCCATGCAGACTCACTTCCATAACTATCCAGCTTCGGGTGGACAATGTTGATTTTGCCATATTTCTCTGCTTCTTTTGCTGCTTTTGCTGACCATTGGCCAGTCACCAGGTAATCGGCACACCTGTCTCCCTTCAGGCCTATCAGGTTGAGAGGAACAGCACTGAACTGTCCAGTCCCACCACCCTGCAGAAACAATACCTTGTAGTTGTCTGGGATATTTCTGTGAAGACAGAAAGGCAGAGATATCAAAGTGTAAATCAGTAAACTCATGCAGAGTCAAACATTTAAAGTGATCCATAACACACAGAGATAGAGTTCGCAAAAATATTTATGACAAGTATAATATCTTGTGTCAATATTAAATCCAAGGTTACTTTCTGGTACACAACCTTGAACCACTCTAAAATTTTATGATTTGAGGACTTTTTGTCCCACAATATACTTCTGGGTATGGTGTTCGTCAGACTAAAGATGAAAAAAATAATAGGTCACCCCAGAATGTTTAATAGCATTATTTCTAAAAAGTGTATTGCCAATATGTTGGCCTTAATTTGGAAGCGTAACAAGTTGGGACTGCAAACCAGTATAACTGTGCAGCCCCTTTCTTTATGGACAGAGCAGTGAAAAAACAGGATAACACAGTAAGAAACAACTGTGTGAAACAACAAAGGCAGCACTTACAACAACTCTCGCAAGAGATGCTCTGTGCTCTTAAGGATTTTGCTGAAGTCAGCTGACCGATGGCTCATTTCTAAGAGGAACAGAATCAAAAACATTTTTCATTTAATCTCGAGGTTGTTGGCATTTATATTTGGGTCATTTTACACTGTTGTACTTTTATAGCATAGATTCCAGTGAGTGAGAAAGCAGAAATGAGCTATGAGACATGTAGATATGCTGCTTGTTTCCATTATTTTGACCACTGCATTTATATCACTGGGGTGAGGATAAAAAAAAAAAAAAACACAGTTCCTAATGAAATGGCAGCTCATAAGAAACACAGTCATTTTGTTTCATAATAACTTCAAATACATCCCATCTGCAGTTCTACTCACCAAGGACACTAATACCACAGCCGCCATAGTAGAGCAGCTCTTTCTGAGCTTGAAGCAGCACCTGAAACAGGAATGTATAAGGCATTAAAGTATAAACAATCTTTCTAATATGTAGATCAAGCATATTTCAACACCAGAGATTTATAAAATAAAGCTTGAGCAGCAATAAGAAGCCATATGTAAATCAGTCAAGCCCAAAATTCAGAGGCAGATGTGTCCAGATGTGTTGGGCCTGTTAGTAACCACAACAGTCTGATGATACAGTAGATTGTCATCAGTCCATGATGCTTTTTAGCTGGATACTATCTCATCTACTGAATCTTCACCCAGTGGATTCTTGTCACTTCTCATTGAAAAAATATTTAAAAACAATGAATCTCCAATTAATTTACTATTGATTGATGAATCAGCTTGATCATGTCAGCCTCAGTGATTAGTTTAACTACTCTCAGTATTGCTTAATATGTCAATAACTGTGTAAGAAAATGATGAAAGATGTCAGATTGCTCAGTGACAGAGAAAAAGCCTGTGAAAGCGACTTGTAACAGAGAAAAGGGCCCGTAGCACAAAACGTTCCTCATTGTTCGAATATACATTTTGCATTAAGAGTTTGATCAGTAGCAGCTTCCATGTGTTTTCTGCCACCTAGAGGCGACATCTGCATCTGCTGTTGCATGAAATCACAAAGGAACGTGTTTCCACATGAATGAATGAGGCTGATGCAACTCAGCTCACAGTTCTCAGGCTGTGGGAGCCAGTGCCAATGCCAGACCAACAGCTCCCAGATATGAAGCCGTTTGACAGGTTTCACTGTCACACGCGGATAATTAGGACAATCGAGCTTTAAATGTTGCATCGATCGATCGCATTAAACAACAAGACTCGAACTGATGATCCTTAGCCCGCATCTGCAAACACAGTCTCCACCGCGTGAAAATTAAATCTCTGTATGATTCTGGCGATTCACTTTTGCAGCAGTTTACTCAAAAACCGTCTTTTAATGAATCTTCTCAAACGTAACCTGAGAAAATGGGACGTAACTTACGGACTGGGGGAGTTTTGCAGGTCCGGCACCAAAGTTGATGATTTGTTTCTGCTCCATGATGTCAAACGTGTGTTCAGCTGGTGGATGATACCTGCGAAAACAATCTCCCCTTCAGCCTGGGCCGTAAACCTGCCGTCCTCCTGTTCTCGCTACCGTGCGCACCAATTATGTAGCAGGGGGGAAATGGTGCGTTCAGGTTTCTCGTAAAGTCGCCTTTTCATCTAACAACCTAGGGTGGTTATACTGCGTGCAGGTAAGAGTTGCGATGTTTGGCTAATTTATCGATTATTCGACCAGAAAAGTTAATTGGCAACAGTTTTAACAATCGGTTAATAGTTGCAGTGCCAGTACCAGCTTCTCACATGTGAGCCCAAGTTGCTTTTCTTTTGTGGTTATGGTAATAAATGATATACAATCAACGTCATAGCCATTTATAGACTGAACCAACAATTACTTGAGAAAATACTTCTTAGATAATGCAGAATCTGTCTTTAATATTGTACTGTGTTGTACATTTTAACACACATTTACCAAAGGGAAAAAAAAGAATTGAATTAGCAGGTATACATAATGCAGTGTGACTTTTGAGGCCCTCAGGTTCTGGGGCCCCGGGGTGCTGCTTGATTTAACTACCTAATAATGGACTGTTGCATTTTGCTTGTTTAGTCGCCCTTTAGAAACCATGAAAATACAAACACTTTTTGTCGTCACCTGAAGGCAGCACAAGGAACAAAAAGCACGAGCAAATATCCCATTGGCTGCTATCATTGACTATGAACAGGTCCGGCTGATTTTGGCTGCACTTCAATTCATGTCATAGCGTATGAATATACTGTTTGACAAACACTGCACGTTATTAAAATAATCTCATAGCTAAAAAATCAACTGAAGTGAATAGATAAAACTAAATATGATGTCCTATGTATTAGGAGTACTATACAGAAACAACAACTAGGCTACTTACAAATGGTGTCAAAACACATGATACTCAAATATAAATAGGACACAATGAAAAAAGAACGAAATAAGAGGAACAGCATTTAACCATCAACCTTTGAAAATGTAACAGAACAGATCAAGTAGAATTTGTGCATTTTGGAAACGAATGAAGCCCAGATCTTCCTGTAGCTTAAGACTGTTACAAGGCTGTTGCCCAGACAGGATACAATCACCAACAGCTGTAAGTGCCATTATAAAACAGTAAGATAATTGTATCTCAGCAGCTTGTGAGGATCACAACATGCACATGACTGATTTGTCCTTTTTAAAAGATCAAATCACAAATTGCGTCTCATTGTGTGTGTGTGTGTGTGTGTGCTCACATTGGCCAGGATGATCTAGGTGGACCCATCAGACCATATTTGTGTGTGTGGTGTGGATGTGGGTGTGGGTGTGTGTAATAGGATTAGAGGACTATTATTATCTCCAGCACAAACTATAAATAAATGATGAGTGCACACTGTCCAAATACTAAATATGGCCTTTAGGATACAGATGAAAGAAAGTGCATCTCTGCTTCTCCTTTGGGTGCCTGGTGGACCATTTCTCCTTCTTCCTCTGCATCCATGTTTCCCACCCTGACTCTTCTCCTTGTGTGCCACAGAAATATAGCAGGGAATGCATGCTTGAAAGCCTTTCTGAAGTTGTTCCCCATGAAAGCATAAACCAGCGGGTTGATGGAAGAGTTGGAGTAGGACATGCAGTGGCCCCAGATCTTCAGCTGTGGATGCAAAGTTTAGACAGAGATACTAATCGATTAAAACCTTACTACCTACCTACAGCACCATGATGCTGAACTAATCATCCTGCAGAGTAAGTCACCTTGTACAAAACATAACTGCGGAGGCCAAAAGCTTGCAAGAGGATGCAGACCTGGATGGGGCCCCAGCAGATGAGGAACAGGGCCACCATTACTACCACCATACGGGAGACTCGGGCCCGCACTGCTGCTGCTCGCACTGCCTGAGCCTGGAGCTGGATTTAGGGTGATAATCAGGTGTGGAATTAAAAACTGAACAATAACTTTTGCAAATAAACTTCAAATCTTTCTCTTACTTGGTAACTACTGTCGACAGGATTCACACTGGGTTGGCCCATGCGTTTGAGCATGAAGGCGTAACAGGCGGTGATGGTGAGCAGGGGCAGCAGGTAGACGGCCAGGAAGCTGTAGATGATGAAGGCTCTCTGGAGGCAGGCTGAGGGGAAGACCTCGCTGCAGTATGTCTGAGGACCAAACCAGTATCCTGCCTCCAGACGCTGGTACACAGCTACAGGGATCGATAGAAGCAAAGAGCCTGGAGAGGACACGGTGACATGACTGTGACTCTGTGGAAAATGTCCATAATCCAAACCAAAAAAACATGATAATTATGAGAAATCTGAAAATCCCCTGCTGCTCTGTGGAATTACTATACTGTACCTTTTGTAAGGCAACAATTTAGGATTTCAATATGTGATTGGGTGGTGATTTTAACAAACATTTGTAGTAAGTAAAGTAGTAAGTAGTGTATGTAAGTACACTTTTCTGTGAATGACAGGAAACTCTCACACTGAGCTATGGTGATGGCTGCTTCCATGTCCTATATACAATAAGAAAATAGGACAGTGCTCCCCTGAAATGACTTATTGTTGAAAGCTTTCTAGCAATCTTGTTTTTACAATCTCTGAGTCCCTAGACCTATTTCCAGAACAATCACAGATGATGTTGACCTGGATTAGTAATCAAAAGACACAATAATCCCAGTAAATTGTAAAATGGCTAGTCCAACCTGAATTCAGTAATTGCTTTGTGTCTTTTTTTGTTCTTTGTTTTTGTTTTTTTTTATCAAATCAAATCAGCTACATTGGGTTTTCTGGCTGATTTCAGTGCAGTAAATAATTAAAACCAAAGGGGTTGCTGAAAAGTAAACACGTGTGCATGGTGTGTTTTTGTAGGACCTATCCAGATAGACACTGAGACAGCCAGGGCCATGCGGGGGGTACGGTGTCGCAGCGACTGCAGGGGGTAGACAGTCACGTAGCAGCGGTCCACGCTCATCGCTGACAGAGTGATGCATGTCGCCTGAGCTGTCACCTAAACACAAGCGCACACACATAAAGTAAGTTTGTTTCTCTTACTTTTGCTGCACAAAGAAACAAAGTACTTCCTTCAGTGGTGTGCTGGTACATTGGTTTATGTCTTGTGCTTTGTAGAAAATGAAAATGTAATAACAGCAAAAAGCATAAGAATAAATTTGAGAATTATACTTTATGTATAATGAAGTGATTTATTATCTTTGATGGTCATTGCTATTGGTGGCAGAGTTTTCAACAAAAACATAATAGCTTGCATTTTAAGTGATTACACCTGAAATTTAGAAAGAGTTACATTGACCCATTTTTTAAAAGCATCTCAACTACATGTGCTAAATGAATGACACACACAACTATACTGCTTTAATCTTCATAACGTTAGACTGACACACACAGCTTTTTATTAATATTGCAGCTCTGTAGCATGGCACTTTAGTCACCATGGCTTTTCCATCTTCACTGCAATAGTGATGGTTAAAATGCCAATATTAATGGTATTTTTACTGTAACAAGCATGTTTGTTTCTGTGTGCATCTCACTTGCTGAAGGTAGTTCACCAATCTGCACATAAACTCTCCAAAGATCCAGCTGGGCAGAGGGTAAAGTGTGGCAGTGAAGGGCACACAGCAGACCAGAAACATGATATCAGTTGTAGCCAGGTTTACTGGAAGAGAACAAGAACAATGATTCCAGAAAAAATGAATTTAATATGTGTTGACATAGATGTATTCAAGGGGGCAAGAACATAAATAACTGTATCTACATCAACATCACTGCCAGGTGCCAAGAGTTTTTTTTTCAGGTTTTTATAATCCAAAATGCAACTTCATTTATACTGTAATTACAAGCCACTGCCAAGTTAGATGTGTTAATTGTCTTATTGCGTGTTTTTATAATTTGTGGTCAGGACTTCCAGTATTGACGCTGAGTGGCTTATTTTGATCAAATGAAGTAATCTAAATTCAATTAATCAAGAGGACAGGAGGAGTTCTGGTGATGTGTATTTAGGTTTTTTTCCATTTTATCTGAAATACAACAGTTTTCTTTTTGTAGCCGAGAATCATGTTTGGGTGATCCTACATCCTATATAGTTTGGCTGTGCAGCTTCAAAACAGCAGACAAAAAAATATATATATTTTTATGAAAAGAAAATAATGAAATAAAGTTTTAAAAAAATGACACTGTCTTACCTATGTAAAAGTTGGTGACTGTCTTCATCTGCTGATGTTTGGTGACCACATGAATGACCAGCGAGTTACCGACCAGGCCAACCAGCATGATAAGGCTGAAGAAAGTGGGCACCAGCCAGGCATCAACCAACACTGGTGGCCTTCGACTCTCCAGAGCTGCGGACTCGTTGCATTCAGACACACAGTCCGGACTGTGATTGGCAGCTGATTCCACTATCATCTTCACAGCCTGGAGTATTGCTGTGGCAGGTAGAAAAACATGATTTGAGTCCTCAGTGTCTTTTTTGATCCTATCAATGCATGTTTTTTTAAATGCCACCATGTACATTTTAACATTTACAAAAAAAGTAACAATATTAACGTGCAGAAACAAGAATTGCAACAAAAATCAGGTAAATTCAAATGTGTGTTATCTGCTAATTTGGTGAAAAAGCCAGATAAAATATTTAATCATATTAAATAAGCTTTTTTCTCGACAAATTGCTTTGGTAAGCTCTCCTTACCTGTATTGTGCCTGTGGAGCGTTCCTCTTGGCACCGTCACTGGTGGGATGCTGCTCTGTTCTCTGCAGGTCTGAGATGAAAGCACTCATATAGACCACTATAACTGGGGAGGGGAGGGGGTGTTTGGAGAATCCAGACTCGTTATGCTTTGTGAGCATTTATGCAAACACAAGTGAGAGAGACCCTGAGCCAATAGCAGTTTTCAAAAAACAAAATCTCAAAAAACCCTGTAATTACCCACCACTGGGTGCACTGTGAAATGACTGTAGCTGGATCTACATAAAGTGATTTGACATTTTCGTCATGCCAATATCCAGGAATAGTCAGTTTGATCAAATAATTTCCCAAAGTGTGTTTTGTTGGCATATAATAAGGTCAGAGCTACAAGCAGAGCATGGTCTGATTTTCAGAAAATAGCTGTTACATTATGTTAAAATAATATAACAGCTGTCAATCAAGTCAAGCAAACCGACAGTCCATAGACAACCACTTATTTCCTCCAAACTCCATCACAGCTGAAACTTATTCCGACATATTCTGTTATAAAAATTTGCAATAATGTTTTTTGTGTGTGCAGGAACTGGGAAATCATAATGCCTGGTGCTTACCTGCAAACCAAAGTGACAATGAATGAATCACGGAGGGCATGGGGGTTGTGGTGACAGTGCAGCTTAAGCTCAGAGCAAAACGTTGTCATTACATCCTGCATGACCTTGGCTGCTAATCAGTAGGTGGCAAACATTGCCAATTTCACAGCGTGACACACAGAAAGCGCTTGAGTACAAAATGTTTGTTGTTTATGCAATTGTTGTTTGACACAGCGTCAAGCATATTGTCATTTGATGTTAATTGCTTGAGATGAAATAAATGAAAAGTGAACTATGATTGACAAACATGTGCAACAAGCAATTGTGATTTGACCTTAAACATGACCCGACATCACATTTCCATCACATTTTTCTCTTTTGCCAAAGAAGGAAAAAATGTCCTACAGAAACTAAATACAACATAACTTTTTTCTTATGTACATATACAGTGGGTACGGAAAGTATTCAGACCCCTTCACATTTTTCACTCTTTGTGTCATTGCAGCCATTTGCCAAAATCAAAAAAGTTCATTTTATTTCTCATTAATGTACACTCAGCACCCCATCTTGACAGAAAAAAACAGAAATGTAGAAATTTTTGCAAATTTATTAAAAAAGAAAAACTGAAATATCACATGGTCATAAGTATTCAGACCCTGTGCTCAGTATTGAGTAGAAGCACCCTTTCGAGCTAGTACAGCCATGAGTCTTCTTGGGAATGATGCAACAAGTTTTTCACACCTGGATTTGGGGATCCTCTGCCATTCTTCCTTGCAGATCCTCTGCAGTTCTGTCAGGTTGGATGGTGAACGTTGGTGGACAGCCATTTTCAGGTCTCTCCAGAGATGCTCAATTGGGTTTAGGTCAGGGCTCTGGCTGGGCCAGTCAAGAACGGTCACAGAGTTGTTCCGAAGCCACTCCTTTGTTATTTTAGCTGTGTGCTTAGGGTCATTGTCCTGTTGAAAGGTGAACCTTCGGCCCAGTCTGAGGTCCTGAGCACTCTGGAAGAGGTTTTCTTCCAGGATATCTCTGTACTTGGCCACATTCATCTTTCCTTCAATTGCAACCAGTCGTCCTGTCCCTGCAGCTGAAAAACACCCTCACAACATGATGCTCCCACCACCATGTTCCACTGTAGGGATTGTATTGGGCAGGTGATGAGCAGTGCCTGGTTTTCTCCACACATACCGCTTACAATTAACTCCAAAAAGTTCAATCTTGGTCTCATCAGACCAGAGAATCTTATTTCTCATAGTCTGGGAGTCCTTCATGTGTTTTTTGGCAAACTCTATGCGGGCTTTCATGTGTCTTGCACTGAGGAGAGGCTTCCATCGGGCCACTCTGCCATAAAGCCCCGACTGGTGGAGGGCTGCAGTGATAGTTGACTTTGTGGAACTTTCTCCCATCTCCCTACTGCATCTCTGGAGCTCAGCCACAGTGATCTTTGGGTTCTTCTTTACCTCTCTCACCAAGGCTCTTCTCCCACGATTGCTCAGTTTGGCTGGACGGCCAGGTCTAGGAAGAGTTCTGGTCGTCCCAAACTTTTTCCATTTGAGGATTATGGAGGCCACTGTGCTCTTAGGAACCTTGAGTGCTGCAGAAATTCTTTTGTAACCTTGGCCAGATCTGTGCCTTGCCACAATTCTGTCTCTGAGCTCCTTGGGTAGTTCCTTCGACCTCATGATTCTCATTTGCTCTGACATGCACTGTGAGCTGTAAGGTCTTATATAGACAGGTGTGTGCCTTTCCTAATCAGTCCAATCAGTTTAATTAAACACAGCTGGACTCCAATGAAGGAGCAGAACCATCTCAAGGAGGATCAGAAGAAATGGACAGCATGTGAGTTAAATATGAGTGTCACTGCAAAGGGTCTGAATACTTATGACCATGTGATATTTCAGTTTTTCTTTTTTAATAAATTTGCAAAAATTTCTACATTTCTGTTTTTTTCTGTCAAGATGGGGTGCTGAGTGTACATTAATGAGAAATAAAATGAACTTTTTTGATTTTGGCAAATGGCTGCAATGACACAAAGAGTGAAAAATTTAAAGGGGTCTGAATACTTTCCGTACCCACTGTAGTTGTTGATATTTTTAAATGCTTGTCTTTTCTAAATGCATTGATGCAAAAGAAAAGGAATTTACAATGTCTTGAAGTACACTAAGCAAGCACAGGGAGTGGAAAATGGTGGAAATTTTCATTATTACATGACATTATTTTTTCCATCCTCTGCATTCTGGGTTTCTATTTGTTTTTGAACATGCAACCCAAATGTCTTGGTAAGTACTGCAATAATGACAGATAAAAACAGGCAAATTATCTTCATTTCATTTTTCTTTAATTGTCTTTAAGAGTGGTTAAGAAGTGGGTTCAGGTGAGTTGTGACAGCCATTTTTCCCAGACATATGAGAGTGTTTGGGAATCCCATATTTCTTTGCTCCACCTAGGAAAAGCTTCCTCTGGAGGTCCATCAAGTCCTCAAAGAACCATTCACTGGTTGGCCCTGGATTGGAATCATGCATATAAAACAATCAGCAAATGATCCTGTGAGTATTAGTAACAAATGCTTGTGCCTTAGTCGTCATGCAATAGTATTTCTATGTTTCAATTCAACCATAAATAATGGAGATAGAGCTTGAATGGCCCATTTAAGAGATCTTTGTGCTGAATTATAGAGTTCAATAAAATAACAGCATGTTATACTGCAGGACGATGTAACAGAACAGAGCAGAAGTGATTTACTTGCATTTGTGAATGTAAAGAGTGACTGTGCAATGAACTGACCAGTTTGGAGGGACAGTTTGTGTGGCATCCCCTGAGGTTCACAGGAATGCTGTTTAGTCCAAGCATGAACACCCAGGATGTGTGGGTATATCTCTTTCTTCTTAAGTAATTCTCCGAAAGAGAAGGTTGACTCAGAGGGTGGAGTCTTAGATTTTTCCATAAGGTGTGAAAGAACGACAGGAATTGAGGGTGATATGTTTTGCTGCAGTTGTCGCTCCGGAACTGTGGTCTCTGCATTGCTGTGGGAAGGAACAGGTACTGTGGCAGGTAAGCTTTCACTCAGTGGATCCCACCTCTTGAACTCACATTTGGACAACAAGATGATGTTTTCAGGGAGGAAAGCTCTGGATCTAATGGTCCCATGCCTGGCCTTTAGGATGGAAAGAGTAGCACTGATGTTTCGGGAGTCAGTTTGTGTGGTGTCACAAGGTGAGGATTTCCTCTCAGCCAAAGCCTTTAATAACTCTGAAATCTAGAACGTAGCAGAAACACAAAGAAAACACAAAGAAAGCAAAGTAAACCTGTAATCAACACATAACTTCAGCAATACATACATACAACAATACCTGCAATGTATCAGATCATGTGTAATGTGAAAGTGATCGTTGATACTGATTAACCCACCGAGAATTATCACCCACTACTGTGGCTTAACAAACTTGTCTTTCAACAAACTAGTCTTTCAGTTCATTGTTTGTTTTCAGACTGCAACTTCACTTTGCATGTTCTATCAGCTTTACCAACCATTCATCATATCATACATAACCTAGCCAGCACCAAAACTGACAGACATTACTAGTGATGTTTTTAGCTGCTAAAGGGTAAATATATAAACAGAATATTTACACAGTTAAATAGAAACTGATTATTGACCTTCAGTACATTACCTAAAGAAAGTTGCTAAATGCCTTGAAAATCTAAATGCTGCAAACGCTAATATTATTTAGTTACTTCAGCAAACAGGTAACTGTCTTTACAACTACTGTGTTGGGTGACAATATCACAATAACATATTTTTTGTTATATATTACATGTAGCTTGGTCCCAAGCTGCATGTTTTAATGTGTATTTCCATTTTAATTACAGATATTTTCCCTAGAAAACTCATAAGAATAAAGCAGTCAGTTTCGGATTTTAAATTCAGAGTGACAAATGGAATATCTCCTCTTCCCCTATGTCTCTTGACAATATTATTTACAGACCCACAGTAATCAGAAACAATTAGTAATTTCAGAGTGAAGATGTGAGAGTAAGCAGTATGTTCTGACAAAGCTAGTGTTAGAAGTCTGACAATAAAAGCTGTACGGATATTTATTACTACCTTAAGCCCTAAAGATTCTCTATTGTCAGAATCTTCATCCTTCTTGACACTGCCCATGACCCCAATGCACCTTAAAGAATCAAGCAAAAAGAGAAAGAAATCAAGGCTACATGTTGCTTCAGAATTAGTAAAAGCCTAAAATAAGATTAACATAAATCCTTCAAAAGGACTGTACCTCCCCGACAGCTCAACAGTCTTCTGCAGCAATGTGAACGCGATGATGCAACAGTAACACAGATTCCATCTGGTCCTGACACCTGAGCAGTTTCTATGACAACCGAGTCATGAACATCACTGCTCTACACTGGTTAACAGTTCTCCTTATAGGAAAAGTTTTTTCCTTACAGATATTACAGCCAAGCTATAAAAGAGAGGCCAGATCATTTCATTTACTGGATTTATTATTTTATATGTACACAGACGTATTGCACAGGTTATACATTTTAAGAGCACAAGGTCTATGCAAACACAAAGTCCTGGTGTTGATCAAGCAAAAAGAAGCCATTATAAACCTAATATACTCCTATGTAAGAAAACAAGTTTTGTGCGTTTTGTTGTTTGTGCGTTGGTAGTTCAAGGGGTATTTGCATTCTTTATATTTACACACAAATACACACTTGAACTTTTCAAAAAGACTTTACAAACTGATAAAGCAGTTTAAAGAAACTCAAACTTTACTACCTATGCTACCTATTACCTTTACATGACGCTGGGTAATGTACTGTCTTACAGGGACTGTGTCAAACAGCTGATGATGGCCTTAATGCCTATGGAGTTTGGTGGAAGGCTTTAACATAAAAAAACAATATAGGTAGTAGTATCATGCTTCAGCCAACTCAAACCTCATCAACTCTCAGCTTCAGTGAGTACTTTCTTGCGCCATGTTGTATTTCCTCCAGCATACAATTCATCTTTGTTCATATTTGACATATTCATTCGACTGAATTTCGGAAAATTATGTGCGTTTCTGTAAAATGGCCACCAATGTATATATTAAAAAAAAAAAAAAAAAAAAAAAACTTGCCTTTTAGGTTCTTCTAAGGTTTTTCAGATGAAATTAAAAAAAAAAAAGCAGTTGTCGACATCACAAGTACCTGAACCTAAAATCGTTAACATTGAGATGGCTTTGACTATGCTGATTGTATTAAAACCTTCCTCTAATCATGAAAACGCATACTTTAGCTTTAGAGGTGTGTGTATGCGAGTGGTGTGGAGGAAGAGCAGTGGTAGGACTGGATGCATGTCCACATCTCACAGGTTTCCTCATGTCTGACGTCCTTGCTAACATTCATTCCTGCAGTTTTTATAGACAGGACAGGGTTTGGAGCAGGATGGGTGTGGGAGGACGACCAAGGCTCTGCGTTGCTCACATGTTGAAGCTTTCTCCACATCCACATGTGCCCTTGATGTTGGGATTATTGAAGACAAATTCACTGGACAACTTTGACTCCACAAAGTCCATCTCAGTTCCAAGAAGTGTCAGCTGAGCCTTCTTCTCTATAAACACCCTCACTCCTGCAAAAGTGTCACAGTAGATCCATCAGTGCTCCTAAGTTCAAACCTGAATACCCAGCCACAATATCCAGAATAATCCCTACACCCCACAATGAAATATTTGAGAAATCCACTATGTGCAGAATTAAGGTGTCACTTCCTGTTTAACTGCTTTGCTGCTGCTGCTGCCATTGGTAACAGTTAAAAATTTGTTTAAATATTCAAATTGTAACAGTCGTGACACTAAAGCAAACAATGTGTGTAAATATTTGACTCTTCATCAAATATGCCAAAGTTATGATTTACATGTTTTCTCATATTGTAAAACAGACACAGCAATATGTCATGAATCACTTAGAAAAAACTCTGAGCCACTCCGCTTGTCTTTATAACCCAGATTCAACATCTTTCACAAAAAGGAAGAAATCAGACAGCTTACCATCCTGCAGCACTTCCTCATCAGATTTGTCTTTCTCCTTGGTGTACTCCAGTGTGTAAGTTAGTCCATTGCAGCCACGTGTTCTCACTCCAACTTTCAAACCAATCTGAAGAAGAACCAGAGGAATGTGACCTTTCGCCCTTTTCTCCCCAATTCTGCTATAAAATATATTTGTACATGTAACAGGAGATGGGCTGCAGATGTGTTGATGTCAAGTACTTCAGTCACTTCAGAGTTTATTAATATTATTATTACAGCAAAGTATAGTTTTCCCATTTCCATCAATATAATAATAACAAATTAATTTATGGTGCATACTCTTCTTTCTTTGATGTGAAAATTGTTTCAGTACAGAGCTCAGAGATATGGCATGAAGCTGTGTACTTCCAGGTTTGCCATGTTAGGAAAACATCTGCAAACCAAAATAATCTTTCTAAAAACAAAGAAAAAGGATATGAAATTACAGATGGTGGCTGATGTTGCACTACTCTCCTGCCACTATACATATTACTTTAGACTTTCCTTACAGTAACTTTATGTCTCAATTCAGCAAATCTATTGCCTAAAAGCTAAAGCACCTTTAGCAAAGGAAGGAAGAAGTGACTGTGTGGCCTTATGTTTTCCTCTTACATATAAGGTAAAAATAAAATGGATAAGGAAACATTATTTTGATGAGAACAATGCATCATACTGTAATAAAATTTAATAGTCATAACATTATAGTGTCCTGCTGCCATTAGAAAAGATGAAGCCCTGTATGCTTGATGATATGATGTTTCAGTGAACACTATTGATTACTTACATATTCAGGCTTGTCCCGTAACAACAACCTGATCTCGTTCACAGCTGCTGGAGTCTAAAGAAAAGACAACAGACCATGAGGCTAGTACTCAGTGGTACAACACAGACAGAATGAGTGTAAGTTGTCCTCAAGATACTGAACCAATGAATGATGACAGAAACTTAACACGGTGTACGTTAAAATTTCTGTGGCTGTTTGACACTGTGACCCACTAGTGTGAAAACACTGCTGCTGGACTAACAGTCCAACTAGTCTGAAATTAGCACCAGTACAGAATAATTAAATGAACTTCCCTGTAGAAGTAGATGGTGATGCCACATGTTGGAATCTGAGAGACTGAGGTAAACTACATTAGCTACATGATGTTAATCCCTTAAAGCTGGTATGTCCGTCTCTTGCTAATGCCAAATGTACAGTACATCCAAACTGTGTCACAGCCTGGTTGTTTTGTAAGAATGCTGTCACTAAACTGTGTAATGGTCATGTCCTAATTTGAATTTATAGCAAACTTATAGCAAATTCAATGCGACTCTCTAATGACACATCACCTATAGTTGCCTTAGAGCTGAGGGATGTCCTATTGCTTCATGTTTACTTCAGCACACTACCTTTATCAGCTCAGACCACCATACAGATACATTATCTTGCTACAGCACTGTCAGCAGAGCCGATACTCACCATCATCCCGCCCATGGCAACAAACCATGCAACAAATGTCTCAGTACAATCAAAGTGAGTACATCACAGATAGAGAGGTAGAGAGGAGTGACTCAATAGGGGTAAACAACAGACTATTTTAGTACAGTGTTGGCCCAACACACGCATCTGTAACGGGTGTTCAGTTGGGTTGAGATCAAGTTAAGTGTGAAGGAAATAGCATATGATACACACCATTTTCATACTGACCCATTCATTAGTTTCCCCACTAATTCTTTATTCAGAAGTCTCCTCTGATTGGTCAAGCATCTGTATTAATGGTCTAAACTGTGGCCTAATAGGGCGTCACAGTCGCAGTCTTTTATCCCCTCTTCCTCATCCTTTGAGCTGTAACAAGTAATTCTTCTTTTTTTGTCTAATCATTCACTATAATATGGTCAAAAATAATGAGAAACCATTTACAATTTCAGAGTCACCAGGGAGGTCTTTAATTTGTTTGGTTCAACTAGCAGTGCTAAAGATATTCAATTCGCTGTCATATATGACAAAGACAAGCAGCAAATCCACATATGTGAGAAGTTTTAATGAGAAAATGTTTAGCATTTTTATTGCAGTTTATTGATTTTAAGTTGCTGTTTACTTTGTTGCCAGTTTGTCAACAATGGATTCATCATTAAAGTTATTTTTAAGCAAAGATGCCAAATATTTTTTAGTTCCAGTATCTTAATTATAAATATTTGTGGGTTTCCTTCAAACCTTTCGTCAAAATCTGAACTCAACTCAATCTATATAGCAACATATGGAGTGTAAAACTAGATTGCCACTTTCATTAAAATCAATCAATACTGAACTTTCCCGTAACGTTATAAACTGGGTTCTGCTTTCAAAATGCCAGCGAGTTATTAAGTTAGTTTTGTACAGCTTGATATTTCTGTAAGTTAACGTCACTGTCATCAATCGATGGACCATTACAAAGCACAGTTCAGTTTAACCACCAGCATATTAGTCCAACAGTCGCCATTTCGCACCTTTAAAGGTACGTTTTGATGGGAAAAGCTGTAAACGCAGTGAGATATTCTGGGTGTAACGTTAAGTCGCTGACAGCTAGCGCTAGATAGCGTTAGCATAGCTAACTTTGGATCAAGCTAACGGATGCTTGTGTTTCCTCATTGAAAATAAACTCAACAGCTACACGAGTGTTTTGGATGAGAAGCAGAGCACAGACTGTAACTCACCAGTGTCAGTGCGGCTCTTGTCGGCAGTATCTTTCTTTTGCTGACCGCTCGGACGGTCGCCCGCACCAAGGAAGCAGACATGTTTCTACAGTTAAAATCACAACATTCTATTGCGCAAGCGTGTAAAAACAATGGCAACCACCCCAAATTAGCAGCCTGTTCACTGATTGGCCAATTATCGTAACGAACGGGCGCAGCTGCCAATGGGCTTTCGAATACAAGTGTCCAATGATGTACAGTATTTTGTGTTATGCAACCCAGTGTTTTCTCTACCGCTCGGATGTAACCTGAGAATACTACTTTTTTTTCAACACGTTGTCACTTTAGTCTAATTAGTTTTTGCGGAGCTGCTCTGACAAAACTCTTCCTACAGTATCAGCTCAGTAATGATCAGCAGTTAACTACCGTCCGTGTGGTCCATAATTATCTTTCATGCTCTGTTGGGCTAGAGGTCTTTTATAATATGTAAAAAAAGTGCATCTAATGCCCAGTTAAGGACTACTTGTAGAAATAGTTTTACTTAGTTGGAAAAATATACTCAAGGAGTCATTATCTTGTTAAATACTAACTTATATCATTACAGTTGTTGGGTGTAGTAGCTAGTTCCCAATGTTTGAAAGCAAAGACAACAGGTTAAATAGCTATTCTAGCCTTATTCTAGTTTTGATATGGGAGACATTTATGCTGCCAAAGATTTCTGGTCATCTACAGGTGATGCAGGCTGTAATGTGTCACAGAGACTACACCACACCTACAAAGACCTCATATCCATACACTGTAATGTAAAACATATTAACACAAATGGTTTTCAAGGAAATAGTCCACATTAGGATTTGATTTCAGTTTATTCTTTGAGACACAAAATGAATCCCAGGACTGGGTTTCTTTATTTAACTTAGCCTCACATGAGTCCAACAAAAGACATGAAATATCGGTGGCATTAAACATAAAACAACTTTAAAATGTTAACTTTAATTACAATGCTACCAACAACACATTTTTAATAAACTTATACTGGGAAAATAATGAAGTCAGACAGGTTATATAGGAAGCTAAATAATAAGCAGGTCTTTGAGACGTGAACTAGCAGCAGCATAATTCAAGGGCATGGACTCTTGCAGTGCAACTAACAATCAGTGGCACCATTGCAACAAAATCAAGCCTCTGGGACAAATTAAAACATTCCTCTCTCCACAGAACTGAGTCTGAATCTCTAGCTTAGGAGTAAGTGAATGCTGCAGCAACATAGGCCATCAGCTGGTCCTGTAGATTGTTGTTCTTTTTATAAACCTCAACAACTGAGTGTATGCAATAAACCTTCTCAACTATGATCTTGCACTATAGTTACAACACTTCTCACCATGTACGGACACACATACAGGCCAAGGTTAGCACAGAAAGTACAGTTTTACTGTAATTTTACCTTCCACTCACACTTACAGGCAGTTAAGGGGTAGTATACATATCTTTGAAGAAGGGAGTGGATCAGCAGTCTCAAAAAATAAAATTATGATCATGAAAAATATCTATGGCAAGGTTACTCTAACACAAAGACAGACATACTGTAGGTAGAACAGCTTTCAAGGCCGAAGGAGCGACAGACTGATTAACATCAGTGCAAAGAAAAAAACAAAGAGGACTTCTGTTAAAAAAAAAAAAAAATTTACCCTGGCCATTGCAAAATGTATACTGTCATTCAGCACAATTAGAATCTCATCCTAACACCCTGTAATTAAAAAATAAGGTAAACTGATAACTGATGTTTTGATAAACTGAAATGTACTTGCTCTTAAGGATTTTTAACTGACCTCAAGTCACTTTTAAATAGCAGACAACATACCATACCACTGCCATGTCTGTGTAACTCTCAGCTGTGGTAGGGTTTCCAAACGCCAGTTCTTACTTGACTGAGAGCAATTTTAATCATATACAGACACTTCATTTAATTATATTTTCTAATTTAACAGATTTCACATCAAATCCTTAATGACATTTCTTGAACTGTGACAAATGAATTTAAAACCTAAATGGCAGTGTAGGTAAACAAAGACATGACGTGTATGTATAATGGCTTATTTTGCTAAAACAAAAGCTTTAAAAAGCTCCTCTGAAGAGGAGAAATGTAGGGGGGAAACACATACATAAAAGGCCTTATTTGGCTTCAAGTCAAGGCGTCTTGGCTTTGGCTTTTAATGGGCTCCCATTGGCCCAACAGTCCCATTCAGATTTAAGGGTAACTGGACTTTGGGTTGCTGTCTGCTTAGACAAGAGTGGAATCTTGTGGTCTGTGTAGTCATAGCTGCTCATTCCACTGGGTTCTTCTTGTGACCAGAAGGACCCAAATTTCGGCAGGTTAAACTACCTGAAAGAAACCAAGATGAAATTGTCAAAATGTATTTCTAAATATCTTTTTATCCTGTACCAGCCACCTTTCTAATGTAAAAGTACCAGTATCTATTATGCTAAATGACAAAACAAGGCAGGTGCCCTCATTCAGGCAAACTAAGAACTGTATCTGTTTTTGGCACAAAATCATTTTTGAATCACTCAAATACATGTTCTTGAAATGTACAGAAAACAGATAAAAACAGGAGAAAAATGCTAAACCCTAGCCAAAACATCAGCACATGTGCACTTTGTCCAGATAAAAATGGATCAACTTGAGGCTCCTGCAAAGATGTCTTGCTTTCAGTCTCTCCCCTCATCTGCCCTAAAACAAGATATATAACTCAAAATACAAAACACTGTCAACAATAATTAATTTAACTATTTCTGTACAAAGTGTAAACTGCACATTGTCTCCGTAAATTTAAAATTTATTATTAGGCCCGTACATGAGAAAAAACATAGGCTGACAAAAGGTGAAGGGAAAGCTTAATGGGGAATGTGACAAGTTTTGATATATTTCAAAATTTAATTTAAAAAAAAAAAAAAAAAGCCTTTTTTAATCAGATGTTAATCTCAGCATGTTCAATTATACCATGAAATTATTAAGTGAGAACAATTTCATTGTGACTAAGACCTAAGGATTTTCAACTGAAGCACAAAATACACTTTGCTAAATGTACAAACCTGCTTGTGGACTCAATATCACATTTTGTTGCTTTTTCTTCTTTTTCTTCTTCTCTTCTTGTATAGGTGAGCCCTGAAAAGAAGACAAACAGGAGTGCAGATGTAGCAGTGTTCATATTATGAATATTAAAGAATAGTTTTTCCATTTTACTCTCAAAGCTGTGATCATACCTGTTTCTCCTTTTCTCTCAAATTCCTTAAGTGGGCTGAGGAGGGGGAAGAAAAACCGTCCATCTTCACATTTCCTGCAAGAAGATAAAAGATTGAAAGGGAGCAACTGACTTATTCCTTCCATTTTCTGAACACCAGGATATGACTGCTTTTAATGCAATATAAGAGAAAAGGAATCTAACAAACAAAACTGGCAGTTCTTCAATGAACTTAAAAGGCATCTCTTGGGAGGGCTAATGCAATTAAAAAGGTAAAAAAATTCAAACTTTCTGTGAACCTGCAGGGCTTCTATACAGCTGGCAGTCCTTCTTGATGTGGGTGCTTGATCCACACAGGTAACAGCAGCGCATCTCCAGTGCATCTTTTTTTCTCCAGTGCTCGCTCTTATGCCTGACCTGATCCTTGCCGTCCTCTGTATCCATCTTCTCTAAGTCCTTTCTGCGTTTAGACCTAGACCAAAATTATCCCCAATATAATTCAAACATGTAGCTTGACAAATGATGCAGATATACATGTATCTCTAAGTAAATGCTGACAAAGTGATGCTTGTGTCATGACTTTACACACTTCTTATGCATTGGGCAGTCCTTCATGAAGTGGCCGATCTTGCCACAGATGCGACAGCAGCGATCATTGGGAGCCACTTCTCCCTCTGTAAGAACTTCAGGGTCAAAGAAATACTCCTGAGACAGATAATACACAAATCAGTGTCAGTGCTCATATAATGTCAGTACTATAGGTAAATGTGGTGTTTAGACAGTAAATACTAACCATCTGATTGGGGTAAGCAGGAGGAAAGACTTTGACCGGTGTGCCAAACACTGTTCTGCCGTTGATGAAAGCCTTCATTATGAAGTTAGTCACTGTTTTTAATGACAAACATGGTGAGAATATAAACTTGACAGAAAAAATAAAAGGTATTAAAATGAGGATATTAAGAACGAGGGACCAAACAATGAGATATCAGAAAAAAGAGAAAACCAGACATAGAAATAGAGTCATACTTTTCCTAGACAGACCAGCACCCAGGTTATGATTTAGGTCGAATGGATCTGTAATATGAACAGACAAAAGAAAGCAACACAATGTAACACAGACAGTCACTTCAAACCAGCAAACAATCACAATACAAAACTAATCTTTTAATAGCAGTTTCTTAAGAGTATAAACTATTATATTTTACATTTTCCCTTTTTTTCCATTTTCTGGATCTGGGATGTCACAAAGCCTGACCTTCAATGACAATGTATTTGGACGTCCACTGCTTGTTGAAGGTAGTGAGGCAGGCTTGCTGTCGGATACAGACAACGTGTTCTCTGAAATCAAAGTCCTCAGTGTAAAAGCGGAGCAGGCCAAGCCACAGTTCACCCACCGTCTCAGTGTTCTTCCCATAATGTGGCCAACGACTGGCCTGCAGATTAAAAAGGACAAAAATAACGTGTTACTAAAACATTTGCATATTCACTAATGTAAATAGGGTCACACAAAAATATGCAACAAGCAAAATGCTCACAAGGGATTTTAAGTCATCAAAGAAGTACACATTCCAGCCATCAACTAGCACTTCTGGCTTCTTCTCTCCATCATAAATCTGCAATAAACAGTATAGAAAAGATTATTATAATTAGTCATAATTATCAAAACCATAATAATGAACTAAAAACTGGGATTTTGGGGAGGGCCAGGCAAAAAAGATTTATAATTCTACAAGGTCAATGTGACTTTGCTGGTAAATAAGTAAGACAGGCATGGAGGGAAAAATACAGTTTCTCTGACTTTAATAATTAACAAAAATATTTTAAAACAAAAAGAAACATAATATTTTGAACATTTTACAAACATGGTATTTGTACCTCTTGCAGCACAGGGATAACTGGTGGGTTCCTCTGCTGAAGGAAGAACAGCACCATGAGGGTGTAAGCGTAGGATGACAGGCTGCCACGTGAAGCATCGCCAATGTCACACATCTGTAATTGGACAAAATCAGTATGGTGGTAATACAGTAATGTAACACAATATAATGACAAAATACTGAACATATGACGACTATGACTTGACAGCAAGTATGTAAAGCATGACCACCTTGGCAAAAACCTTCATGACGTAACAGAGGATCTTCACTCTTCTGTCAATTGCAGCATATGAAGCTAGCAAACGAGTGTTGTGCAGGGCCTGAAAAGAAAAAGGTTTGTCTAGAAGTATGACACTATAAGTTACCCAAAAGCAAAGCTGAGATAAAGGTTGATGGAAAGACAAAATGGGGAGAGAAAAAAAGAATCTTACCAGTGTGTTGTAGAGACTGATGTCGCCCTCCAGGCCAGTGCGGACATGGTAGAATTTCACAATAGGTACCTTTGCTGTAGTGATGGGCAGGATGTTCTTCAGACCTGCTAATTAAACAGGTTAACTAGTTAGCATGATTTTTTTTTTGCAACTTTGCTCCATTTCACCAGGAATTATGTAACATTATGGTAATTCATATGGCTTGTTTCCTTTCCATCCAAACTAAACAACATTGGCTTCAAGCTGACGAATGAATTAATAAGCACATGACCAATGAATGGAAAAACCTGTGACTTACTAAAGTTCATGAATGCCAGTAATCCATGTCTGATATGTCTTACCTGGGTGTTTCTTTAGCAGCCTAGCCAGGCTTTCAATTATTTTTATACAGTCAGTATCCTGTGGAGGAAGAGAAAAAAAAATAAAAAAAATCAGGAACAAAATTATATTTTATGTTTTAAAGAACAAATATCACAAAATAGTCACCAGGTCCATTTATATAAATGCCTCATACTGAATACCCAGTGATTGTAGAAAAAGCTGCCTGTCAAATTAGCAAAGAGATTTCAAATAAATACATTTTTAAAGAAATTACTTACATCTATGGTCTCCTGCCCTTCCAACACCATACAGATGTCTAGGTCACTCTGTCTGAAGCCAAAGCCATTTTTGGAGGATCCAAAGAGTTGTAGCTGAGCTCCTGCACATAGAAAAACAAGTTCATCCTATTCCATCCTGATTTATTATGCTTATGCAAATGCAAAGTTAAGATGTTGGTTTACTTCACCAGCAAATTGTCGCCGGACAAAGGTCTGCAGGTCTTGAAGGATGTGCTCTCTTACACCCACTTCTAGCTCATCAGGGGCAAAGTCACCTAAAAAGGAAACAGTCAACGTGCGACTGACTGACAAGATACTATTGGTAAAACAATCTGTCCACTTTAAGATGTTTTTATGATACTGACCAAAGCATGAAAAGATGTCAATCAAAACCAGAAGGAATGATTTGGCATAGTCATTTAATAAGTGCATACATTTATCAATACTTATCATAAGACATTATTTTTGCCACTCCTTCAAAGATTCATATTATAATAATAATGCGTAATAGCATCATTAATTATTCATTGAAGAGAGTTTTGTCCTGGATAAACTGAAGAAATTAATGGATGGAACAATGGTACTAGAGATTTCCAAACAAATTTTTGATTAAAAATCCCATATCAAAATATTCAAATGTAACTAATGTGACAGCCCACAGTAGGATAAAAACAATATTAGCACAGTAAATAAAACTTTTGTTGTAACTCTTTTAAAAGGTCTCTTTGAAGGACTTAAAGATACCATTAAATTTCACAAATGTGCACTTACTCCTTAACAGGTGGTACTGATCGAGCTGAAATGAGCAATTGCCTTTTTTCAGTTTCCTGAACTTCTAATTTAAACCATTCTTGTATTGGAGGAAAAGTACACAAAAAATATAATCCCTTTGCATAACGTTCAACACTGACTCAAAGCAAAACTGGCAAATTGAAAAAAAAAAAAGATTTTAGCAGAATACTTTTGCAGCTATAAGATACTTACTGTAGCACTGCTCACAGACTCTGTTAAGGACAGTGAGAAACTCGGGTGTTACTGGGGGCAAAGGATCTAGTTGCACCTTCTTAAAATCTTCTGGGCAGTCTTTCTTCGGATGTCCATCACGCTTGCACAAGCTGCACACAACCATGTGCGACTAAGAGATTGAAAGAAGTTTAAGAAGTTTACCTAAGAAGTTTAACTTAGATGGTGCACACAAGCTCATTTGTCACAATTTCTTGTCCACTTTTAACTTTCAGTTACCTATAAGACAAATGATTAATACAGTGCTTTAAAATGTCCATTTAAAATTGACATTTGTTTTCTTACACACTAAGAATAAAAGTTGCATTCTCTTCAAAAACACTATGTAAATGCACCTTTCCTCTGGTGAAAGCTTGCTTGGTGAACTCATAAGACAGTCTGCTCTGTTTCTGGCTTTTACTTTCCAAGCTCTCCTCTTTAGTTGTGTCCTCTAAAGGTGGAGGTGACAGACTGACAGGTTCCAACTGCTCCTCTTCCTCATCCATTGAACCAGGTGTGTCCAAATCTGGAACCTCCTCATCAGACAAAAGCTCCTCTCCTGAGATCTCATCCACTAGGAAAATCTCCTCATCCTCTGTGGTGAAGCTATCCAAGTGGTGTCTTTTATGTGGGTCCACATCAATATCTACATCCTCATCCTCATCGTCCTCATCTTCAGAGAGACTGCTTTTGCCCGGGTCCACTTTTTCCTTCTCTCTCTCTTCAAATGAGTCACTGTATTCCTCAACTTCTTCCTCTTCCTCAATGATGCAATCAGAGTCTTCAGGACCACTTTCGACAGCTTTAGGTTGACTTGCATGTTGTGACTGAATGCTGAGCTGACTGAAATCTGGTAGGGATGCAATCTCTTTATTAAAGGGCCTAGCATATGCCCCTTGAATAGATCCTTGCTGTGCCTCTGTTTTGCATTTAGCAGCTGGTATGTTGAGTGGCAGTGCAAAGTACTTGTATGTGGTTTTGAGGCAGTGGACGATGTACTCAAACATTTGCTGGCTGTTCACAGTGCGGGCCACATTTCTCTTCACAGCAAATGGGTCTGAAAAAGTTGAGAAATTAGCTAGAGTTCAACAATGTTAGCGTAATCTATCAACGTATTAAAAAGAAATGTAGACTGTCCATCATTCAAAAATCTAATAGATTCTTACTATTAAGTCTAAAGTAGTGCAGCACATGACAGTATAGAATTCCACTCAACTGGCAAGCATATCAACAAAATAACACTGACATCGCCAGTATAGACATTTATGTCTAGAAGAAAATAAAACTCAGAATATTGAATTGCAAAAGTGGCATTTCATCTCATTGCTGCTCATTTGTGTCAACTTGGACATTAACATAAGCTCTAAAAAAAAAAACTCTAGTAATAGATAATGTGTGACAATAGAATATATAATATTTATTTCCTGTGACAATTTTCACTTAGAAAACCATTAATGTATTAAAGCATATGTGTGATGTTTACAGTACCTGTCAGCAAAAGCTTTCAAATTTATGTAATAAAAGAGAAAGTTTCTGACCCTCTATAGCGATGCGTTTCTTTGGCCAGTCTTTCATCTCTCGGGAAAGGACAACACTGGTTCGCACACTGATTACATTTTCAGCCATGTTAAATTCCAATGAGTAGAAACGAAGCATTTCAATCCAGAGAAGCCCAACTTCTACAGCTGGGGGAGGGTTCTTAAACACCAGAGGAACCTGTAAAGAAACCCCCAAAAAAGGCAAATACTAGTTATAAAACATGATTAAAAGTCTGGATTGCTCTTTCCTTAGCTCGTCTAGTATTTCATAAAGTATTTCCTTTCCGATTAAATGTACTTAGCACATCTCTTCTTCAGTAACTACCTTTAGTGTTTTGGGCAACGTCCAGTGTATTTGGAGTGATGTAACATGACTAGTCTATTAATTTTGACTAAAGTAAATCAGGACAAGATGATCACTATAAATCATCTACTCTATCAGAAGGTTCCAAGTTGTTGCAAGATTAGCTTCCTTACTGTGATAAAGGGAAGAAAGCATCTGATCTAAAAACATATATATATTTGCTATGAAAACATGAGATATAAAACCACCAAAAATAAGAATGCTCTTGTACAAAAATTGTCTTCATGATTACCTTTCCTGTTAAAAAGGAGCCCTCTTCTGGCTGTGATGATTCTTTAGTTGAAGGAGTGTAAATCCAGTGTAAATATCCATTCTCTACATGTGTGAAACTGAAGTCTGACAAATTGCTGATTGAAAACAGCTTAATCTAAAAGACAATAAGATGATTAGTTTCAATTGAGAACAACTACCAATGGCCAATAACAGAAATAGAACTTTATATTTTATGTTTTATTTCATGTTTAAGATGAAAACAAACACACACATCTTGGTTCAGGTAGGCAGGCAAGATGGACTCATTGCGCTGCTGTAAGAAGTAGATAACCATGAGAGCCAAGACGTACGGTGGCAGACCACCTTCCTCCGCACGGTCAACCTCACAGATCTAAGCCAAGAACAATACAAGATAAAGACAAAGTAAAGTGATGGTATTGTGCACTCAACCCACTTCACTAGATATGCTACTATTCCATGGTCTCAGCTGGAGACACACCTTGGCCCAGTGTCTGAGTCCCAAAACCAGTGGGAGGAGGAGATGCTCCTGACTGGCTACAGCAGAAAGATACGAGGTGGTTTGGAATGCATTTTCATTGCCTGCGCTCACTTTGCAGATCAAGCCACTGTTTAAAAAAAAAAAAAAATAAAAGTTTGGTTGTTATTTGTGGTTGACTGCTCCTGCACATGTAATGTAACCCTGATGTAAGCAATGGTACAAAAATTCAAGAAAGCCCTTCTGGTAGCTAATTAATGATTAACATTGCTATACTTAACATCAGGAGTTGCTCTAAATGGGAGAATTACATTCAGAAAGTTTACAGGTACCCACCTATTTTTCTCTTTGCAGATGACCACAGGCACCCTGGCATGAAAATCAGCTTCCAGATCAATGAAGATAGCTGAGGATAGAAATAGACATGTTAAGTTTAAAACTTCTATGACAGTCACGCACATGACTTCCTATCACAGTACATCGTCATTAGGAAAAATCTGGCTGTTAAATGAATAAGAAGTGACTCACGGCTCACAGAGATGCTATCCTTCACCAACAACAAGACGTCTGGCTGATGCATCTGTGAATACATTCCATTTCAAAGCCTTTATACAACATAAATACAATATAAAAAGGACACATGAATGTGAAGTGTCTACAAGCACAACAGCCACAAATCCATGTACATGTAAAGAATGAAAAAGACTTTGCATAATATTTTGCCCACAATTGCTGTGTCTGCCACATACTGCTGTTGATGTTAGATATTAATATGGCTCTATTAGCCTGACTCTTCTTACCCTGCTAACCTCCCTCTGGTCTGTTGTTTTACACAATTTCTTATGAACCTTAACCTGTAACTAAGAACTTGTAACATCTTGGATCCACATCAACATCTTTTCCTACTTGATAAAGGCTCAGTTGTGTCTATTTTCTTGGGAGCTATTGGAGTTTTCTTAATTCAGTTAAATTATTCATATAACTAATAAAACTGTATTCATACCATCAAACTCACACTGGGCTACTCACATGAGGTGGATACTGAATGTCAATGTTGACATCAGAATCCTTAAATCCAAACTTAGTGCAAGATGATCCATATAGCCTGAGCCTGACATCTACAGATGAGAGAAATATAGAGGCAATGATGTAATTAACATTAAAGCAGAATTGTCAGAATAATAAACTAATTTAAGGCATAAGAGCCAGCACCCCGTTTGCCATAAAGCAATTTCACTACCAGGAGGAATTTAGGTTGTATGTTTCAGTCACCAAACAAAACATTTCATACTTTGATGACTTACCAGGCAGGACGGACAGAAGGAGATCTTGCATGATGGAGACTACACACCGTCTCTTCTCAACATCCTGGTCATTCATCCCATGTTCCCGGACAACAGCTGCTAGTGCAGCACTCACTGCACTGATCTGCTCCACACCTGGAGGCAGAATCTCAGTCAGCATCACCTGTTCTTGTCTCTCCTATGAACACAAACAGAATCAAACAGGGGTTTGCTTTAATGAATAAGAACTGTCACAGCATAACAGTATTATAATTATTCTGTATATAAATGTCTACTTTAATGTAAATGGTGAGCTACGTAATAAGACCAGTTCTTACCCTGGCCCTTTTCTTATGCCATTTATCTCTGATATGCCTGTAAGCGTCATAGATAGTATCCAGGAGAACGTTGCACAGAACGCAGGTGTAAAGTGCACTCGGGTTGCACTGGGACTTCTGAACAAATTCAAAAGAAAAAGGTAAAGTACAGACATAAGACAACAACTGCAAACAAATATATTATTAAAAAGAGTTTTACCTCAGCTATAGCTGATACACATATCAAAGATTTTATTACTCAAACAAGTCCAATAAAAGAACACTTTTTCACTTTCATGGGGTTGAACTACTATTGCATTAGCTGGCAACCCATGTTTCTCAAAGTCCACTGCCTGGCTTGTTTTCCAACTATGTCTGCCCTACCCACTGCTGATTACCTGGATCAACTGTGGATAGTCAATAATAAACTCAAAGCATCTTCCCCATCTCTACCCTCATCTGAGATGGTATCTTTCAGCTTCTGATTGACTGAATGCACAGAATCCAACAAAGTGGCCCTCAAGGAACATGGTTTGCCCAACCTTGTACTTCAGAGATTTGGGAGACTTTGTGCCAACAGATTTAAAATATGCACCTTCTTTAGGCAGTAGATCTCATCTTTGTTAAGTCTCCTCTCTGCCTGCCATATGTTGCGCAGCTCTCTGGCTGACAGTGTGGAGTCTTCACTTCCCACAACCTTGTTGTCTTCAGAAAAAGCTTTTTTCTTGTTCTTGTTTCTCCTTCTTCTCCCTTTGGATGGAAGAAATACATGTGCCAAAAATATATTGATTTAATATGTGTTTTTTGGGAAACAACATTAACCAGCCATCTGTATATGTTATGGATGATAAGAACAGGCAGTTCTTACAGTCAGATTCAATTTTAACATACAGTACATGGATCAGCATTGTAGTTGTAGGGGAATGAAGAATCACAGTATGTCTGGTTTTGAAAATATGTTGAGATCACTACTTCAGTTACACTGTCTTAGATTTTTTTCTTTAGGTGGGAATCATTTTCAAAGACTCACCTGATTTATGTGCACTCCCATCTGTGGCCTCCCTCCCCTGCTCCCAACCCTCCTTTGGACCCTCTCCCTGCGTACTTCTCCTCCAGTGTTGCTGCTGCAAGCGCTCTCTCCAGTTTTCTTCTCGACTCCCACCACCGTTCTCAGGACCTGAGAACCACCGGATGTCATCTTCTTTCTGTGAGGGGATGTGGCCACCTCTGAATCCGCCAGGGGAGTAGCTAAGGGGACCCAGTGCACCCTTTTTGGGGCTGGCCCGGTATGGCCCAGTCTGGCTCTTCTTGCCCTGCTGACCTCCCTCTGGTCTGAAATTCTGTCCTCGTCCCCGGTCCTGAATCCTCTGACTTTCTGCCTTGTCTGCAGCGGCTCCCCTCTCCCGGCCGCTTTGCCTAGCCCGGTAAGGCCTGCCCGAGTTTTCCATGAGCACTTAACTTATACTAAAGCTGCAGGGCAACACGTTCAGTTAATGATTCATCACATAATCAAAGTTTCTTGACAAACTGTATGTCAACAGAATTATCTCCAAGAGCTTGTTATGACATGATTTTAGCCTAACGTTAAGCTAGCTTACTAGCTTATGCAGTTTGGCATGTTTCTAACGTCACCCCTTCCTCTTCCGTGTGGGAACGGCGTATAAAGCATGTAATTAACAGCCAACAAACTACTGAAAGTCAACACATTTAGCGTCAGTTTCTCTGCTACATTTAGCCGGGCTAACGTTAGCTACTTCTGTTTAGCTTGCTAACCAGAGCACCTAAAAGCTAGCTTCGTTAGCCAGCTAGCAACAGCTAGCATTCATGTTTATTTCATACTTTTTGTTAAGCTGTTCAACTTTCAGCGGCGGGAGACGCCACATTAGTAAAATACCAACGATAACTGTCCATAAAGACTATTAAGGTGATTTAAATACCTTATGTACAGTACAGGTACAGGTACAGAGGGCATATTTGTTCAGGACTGACTTGGCATGATCGCTTGTCCTGCATTGGAGTTTCAAGGTGACGTCAGGACGGTCTGTTTTGTAGACGTCAGAGCGGAAGCTCTGCCCACCGCCCTTAGGAACTACAGCTACGGAAAACACGGGAGTCCATAAAACGTCTGACACTAAAATTAGAGCTATGTTGGATAAAGAATATCATAGGCTTATGTTTTACAGCCATTTCCACTACTGCTTAATTGTCACTAATTCTGCATATTGACAACAGTGATAATAAGACTATTTTTGTCAAAAGAAGAAGAAGAGTACTTCATTAATGCCCAAAGGAAAGTCAATTGTTACAGCAATTATTCTAATTTAAAGTTATTAAATTTAATATTATTTAAATTATAATAATTAAAAGTAATGGATAAAGTAATTAACGAAGTAATAAAGTAATTAATTTGGATATATGCCGTATATCGTAACTACAACACCATAACAAGACATCACATATGGCCAAACAGAAATTTTATATAGGCTATTTTTCTTTCTTTCTTTCGTTCTTTCTTTTTTTTTTTTCTTTCGTTCGTTCTTTTTTTCGTTAGTTAGTTAGTTAGATGTATTTATTCACTTAGTCTCCTGAAATAGACTTGTAGACCTACAGACAGTAAAAGTAATAACATATGGTCCATGGATTAACTAATTAATTCCTACATGGGACAGGTAATTGTTTGGCCTCAGTTGCTCGGGGCGACAGGAGAAATGTGCGCTGCAGGAGCGGGGAAGACCCCGGGAAAACTGACGTCAGCAGACTCTCCTCACCATCCCACAACCAGCATCCAGGAGGCTGCTGCTGCTGCGCCAGTAATTCCCAGCCAGTGCACTGGCAGCCGGTGTGCAGCAAGGCCCAGAAAAAGATACGAGAGATGGTGTCGTTTGTGAACGGTGACAATAGCACCGAAACTATTACAAATGGGGACTGCTACAAACGGAGACGGGTGAACAGCACATCTCCTCCAACAGAAGCGCGCACACCAGTTCAACAGCGGCAGACAGCCAGGCACAGAAAACAGAAACTTAAGTCCAAACTGAGCGACTCCGGGTTTGAGGAAGATCTGGGATCTTCCCCAATTTCATCCCCCACGCTCAGATTTGTGTCACCGGTCCACTACGACGGACAGCTGTCAATCTGGTACCTCCAGTATGGAGACATTGGTTTCAGGATCCAGAAGGCGAAGGAGGCGCAGTATCACCCATGCAAAAGTTTGGCACGCCAGCCACAAGTAAGACATTAAATAGCCTACAGTGCTGGATCAGGTTGATTATAATGGAATGCAACGAGTTTCTGAATGGAAACCACATGGAAATATGAGACTATATATAGCCCATTTTCTTAACCTTATATAAGAATGAAGCTATGTGTCTGTCAATTCTTTACTTATTATTGCCTATTTGTCATATTTTACAATATTTTATAATTTTTCTGTCCTTTTTCTGTGAAGCACCAGGCATTACTTTCAATCTGCTGCTGCTTAAACTAATGGAGTCTGTGTTTTACTGGTAGTTGACGGCAGAGGCACGGTGTAAGCTTGTCAGCTGGCTCATACCTGTACACAAACATTTACATCTCTCCTTTGAGTGCTGCTGTCTGGCAGTCAACATCATGGACAGGTTCCTGGCATCCACAGCAGTGGCTGCTGACTGCTTTCAGCTACTGGGCATCACTTCACTTCTCCTTGCCAGCAAACAGGTCTGTCTTTCAGAGTGGTTAATGCTAATGTGTAGTTTGTGTCATTGGATTTCATTCAGTAAATTCACTCCCGCCCTCTGTGTCACCAGGTGGAGGTGTGCTCACCACGGATCAGCCATCTCTTGTCATTGTGCTGTGATGCTTTTACTAAGGAGCAGCTTTGCAACCTGGAGTGTCTCATCCTCCTTCGTCTCGACTTCCGCCTCGCTGCACCCACACTGGCCTTTTTCCTGGACTTTTATTCCAACTGCATTGAGGCTGCCCAGCTTGTGACTGTAGGTGGTGACAGGTTTGCAAGAATGAATCCAGACACGAAAATACCCACACAGTGCAGCAACCTTGCACGAAAGGTGTGCGAGTTGAGTCTAGCAGACTATGCTTTCAACAAATATCCACCTTCTCTGATTGCTAGCTGTGCACTGAGACTAGCCAGCGAGTTACTGAAAACTGAAAAAGGGTTTGTTGAGCATGCAACTCTCCAGCCACAACAAGATCAGTGGGACATTTGTGTTGAAGAACTATTTACCCAAGCAGCTTCTATCCAGTCATCTGCGAGCCCTGGGGTTTCTGAGGATCACTGTCAAATGCTGAAGCACCACTTCCTGTCTATGGGTCAGGAAAGCCTCAACCACAGTCTGGCCCAGGAATGTGGAGATAACCTGAAGTTGCTGGTGTCCTTAAACCAGGACACATTGGAAGTGATGTCCACCATGTGACTGCAACATTCCCATTCAGATGGTAGCAAAATGCCAAATTATCCTTTACTTTGGGGGTTGTAGTCTTGAGATTGACAAAAGTGAGAATAAAGGTTTAATTTTTGATGTGTTAAGATGAAGATGATGTCCAGATGTAAAGTATGCTGTTCATCCAACCCTGTCCAGTACTCCTCTTGTTTTATTATGTTGCTGTTTATCTATGAGATATATTAATATATTGTTTTTATTTTTAATTAATTCTAAAGTCATTATTTACTGTATGACCAGAGTTATTGCAATCTTTGTAAAGTACTCTAAAACATGTGCTGTAATGAATTGACTGGTATGAAATAAATGGTCAGCAAATGAATTTGTGTTCATCTCTGAATTGATGATAGAATAAAAAATTAACTTCAGGTGACGTTTGATGATTATATGGCCTTTGAAATGAGTATAGCAGGTGTTGGGAAGTTTTTATAATACAAGTACGGAATAATTCATTTTATGAGTTCAGTTAAATGTCAGCTTTGTTTAGGGGCAGAAGTATCTAGTCAGTCTAAGTCTTCTCTGCTCTGGAGTGATTGTATGGGCAGAAATGCACGCTCTGTTAGACCTCGGATGACTATGATGATGACTATATACTAAACCAATCAAAGTAGATCCATTAGTAGGACATAGTGTACACCCTGGACAGGTTGTGGTCCAGTCTGCCACAGGGCTGACACACAGACCACATCCATGATTGAGACAGACAACCACTCAGACTTCCTGGTCAGAGGAGCTCTATCATGGATTACATATGGCATCTTGACCTGATGACAGAGTCTACCAGGTGCACTCAGCGTTAAGGGCCAGGTAGACTGAGTCTTGTAGTTGTATTTGTCACGAGTGTTTACTGAGCCTTCTGCTGGAATTTCCATGCTCCTTCTCATTAGCGTTAAATCTGGCAACATGCCTGGACCTAATTTAGGTAGAAATAACGCAGTGCTATGGCCGTGCACTCCGTTTTATTTATATTGGACATGAACAAATGAAGTGACACTGATAAGAAAATTATATAATAGGCTGATTAATACACAAACAGCAAAAATCAAATATCTCTGCTCCTTATAAAAGCAATTCATTCATTCACCCTACACAAACTTCCCTGAGGTCGTCTGTTTTTTTAGACCATTACCATATTAGTTAAAGAGTTTTTTTCTATAAGAAGAGGTCACAGCAAGCTCTTCGTGCGCCTCTGGCAGGAAGCAAGTACTAGTTGGCCGCAGGCGGAGGGAGGGCAGCTCTGGCGCAGGGAACACCTGCTGTAATGGCGCCGTTGTGCGCGGCACCACTTTGCACTTCAGACCAGAAAACCGTTAGTTTGCACCAATTTAGTCTCCGAGGACGCTGTCACTCCCTGGAGACCAAATAAGTGCGTTTGATTGGGCCAAAAGTATGAAACCGCGGCATGAAGATGCACTAAACCGGGAGAATGTCGGCTATATTAAATCAAATCCCTGCAGTTCTCAAATCAGCTGAACTGATGGAGATGCAAAGACACAGAGGAGTATTTAGTGCTCTCTGCCTCAACGGAATGGCTCAGCAGGCGAGGGGAGCTGTAGTAAACACAAAGGTAAATTTCTTTTTATACGAATGTCTATAGCCCAACATTTGAAGAGACTGCTTAAATACTCTGTATGTGCAGGACAATGTACTGGCACCACGGAGCAGCAGTCCAGTCACTGTGTACGTTGAGTTCCCGTGCATCATTGAACAAGGTTTGCATTTCTATTATGGTCCATGCATGGGTTTCATACACTACCCTAATGCATATAAGTAAAAAGAAAGCATATGTTAAAAAAAAAAAATTATAATATATATATATATATAATATATATATATATATATATATATATATATATATATAGGCCTCATCCAGTCGTCTTTGTACTACAGCTTTTTCAACAATTGCATGGGATGACTTGGAAGACTGTGCGTCTGTGGTGAGACAGCAGAGTGACTCCTTTGGTTCTCAGGTGAGGGGAAAAACCTCATTATTACAAGTTAGGCCCACAAACTGCCTTTCTGGTTGTGTGCACCCATAACACATGAGCTTCTGCACAGTCACTGAAAAGACCACCAGGACATGTTCTGTCATATAGGACACATTATTCTACTTAGTCCTGGTGGGATTTAGAGGTAAAGAGGTTATGTTTTTATGACTAATCAAAAACAACTCAATCTGTTTTATTTGTCTACAGGTGAATGAAACTGATGCAGATGTTCAAGATTTTGGGGATTATGCACTCGACTTCATGGCAGGTGAAAAAAGTAGATTTTCTGCTGTAGCCCATAGAGGCTACATTAAAAATCCAGCACTAGATGTGTACCCATAGATGCACCTCTTACTACTATCAGCATTATCATCAACAACAAGAAGTGAGGGGATCCTCATAAGTTATGTTGACTCCATCCCGGGTGTTTGCTTCTTCCGTCAGATTCTCCTGCTACACTGGAGAGCAGTCTGTCACCAGCTGAACTGGTACCATTTCAGGGATGTGTCATACCTCCCCTTACCCCACAGCACGACTACTCCCCAGAGGACAGTCTGGTTGACTCATGCACAGAAGCAGGTAACCCAAGCACCCAGGATGAAGCTCTGTGGAAAAGCACCACCCAGTGTCATGGCAGGGCACTGGGACACTCTGTGGTAGTCAACCATCAGGTAAATTTATAAGTTTTATGGACAGGACTGTGGTACCCCATAATAAGGGTTAAAATCGGTGGCGCTGTTAAAACGACGGCTCAGAATTAGGTTTATGTGTCTGCAGCTTCATGAGACTCTTCACAGACAACAGGGAGAAATTGACTCCCTTCAGAAGAGAAACCTTCACCTCAGACAGCTGGCAAGTCGAGCAAAGCATCTGGCCTCGGTGCTTGACGTGAGTACAACTGAGATAAGATGGGCACAGTTTCATCCTGGCTACAATGTATTCTGTTATTTTTCTATTGTCATAAATTTCATCTAAGCTTCATTTTCTTGGGTTTTATATTTTGTCCATTCTCTTTCAGAAACTGATGACAGCTAAAGACCAAAATCTAAGAGATCTAGAGGTGCCATGTGGTGACAAAACTTCACTTAGCCCCTGTAAGCGGCAGCGTTTGGATGAAGGCTATGAAACAGAGTCCTCTGACTCAGTGGAGGACATGCTGAGGGACATCAGCACACACTGCAATGCTGTACTTAGCAGCACAGCTACTGGAAGAAGACTACAGCAGGAATTAGAGACAATACGAATGTTTGGTGCCTTCTCGGGCCTACAGACATCCATCTCCAAACACAGCAGCACGAGGATCGATGGAGCAGAGTCTGAAGAGAGTATTTCCTCTTTCAGAACTTTGGTTAGAGAACACTGCACTATAAGAACTACGGTGTTTCCTCATGGACATGCCTTTACCTCAAGGACTCAGCAAGGAGGATACCGTTTTCGCTGGGTTCCCAACCACAGCTGAAACCAGGGTTAACATTAACATGGATTCATTATGTGCTTCTAATTAGTGATCTGAAGTTGCCATATGTCTGTTCAAATCTGGAAGAATGTGGGAGAGGTGGACAGAAATAGGTTGCAAATGCTATATAATAATATCTAAATGATTAAATTATGTCATTCTCAGTTGTACTGTAAGCTAATCAATCAGAGCTGGTGCTTAACAAAGGAAATGATACTACCTGTTTACATTGTGTTTGTTTACATGCCCCAAAGTGATGTTCATTTTTAAACCTGACGACATATTTTATCTTAATAAAAGCTAAGGTTTACAAAGCTGGTCATTTAATGGAGAGAAACAGTCTTAAGGAACCTTTCTTCTTTGAACAGTGAAACAAATGTGACCCCCTGTCCTTCATTAAGAAACAAAGACACCCTTCCTTATTGTGTCCGCCTGGGTGACTGTGTGATACCTTCTTTTAAGGAAAATGATGTATATTTTTCCCCACAGTATTGGTATTTTACACTATGATGGTCACACTTCAGTGTATAAACATAGTTTGACAGTGGAGTACAATTCTAGATGTCACATATTAACCAAAAGCTTTAATATTATAAATATTTTTAAAACTTAATTTTAAACTAGACCACTAAAAACACCATGCCTGATTCCATACTGACAAAGACAAGGTGAAACAGAAAATGGCTTGGTTTTAACTAATATGCCTGACTAAAAAAATAGGCTCTGTTGCTATAATAATTGATGGATTTCTGATTGGGCTTTGGGTAGAGGTGCCCAGTGTTGACAGAGACAAAGAGATGCAAGCAAAAACAAAACAACTATAAGACACCTATAGGATCCAAAAAGACCACAGGACTGCATAAAAATAGATGCAAAACAATTACAAAGACATGCAAAGTAGCTAAAAGAGACACAATGAGTAAAAGACTTAGACCTACCAAACAAAGCGCCTTGTATCTTCAATGTGTGGATCATGGTCTTTTTGGGGGGTTGTCATTAGATTTGTTTTATATATGAATGGGACAAACTCAATATATTGTGCGGAACTTACACATATTTTGCATATGTAGCCTATAAGGAAATACTATACCTCACCCAATCAATTGACTAAACACTTGACTGTCATTAATAATTTCCGTTACAAGGTCCACAAGCCCTTAAACCTTCACGTCAGCTTAGCTCGACACCCAGACGCACTTTGAGCCACTTTCGCTGCAAACATATCCGTTTGTCATTGACCAGCAGCGCTGGCGAGAGGGCGAAGCTTTGTCTGAGATGGCTCTGACACATTTGACCGGTTGAGATGCCGCCAAACTGAGGGGGACGATGCGGGAGGGGAAAGGAAAATCCAGACACAATGAGTTTCTAAGGTGACTAAAGCCAAACCTGGAGGGAGGCTGCAAACCAGACGGAGTCCCGCGGGAAAGAGCGTGGAGGAAATAAATGATAATTCATTTTGAGTGTGCTGGTTAAAATGACGAGTCTTGTTCTTTCGCAAATGAGTCTACGTTTGAAAACAAATCTACTAATCTAATAAAATGAGAAAACGTTATGATTGATTTAGTTATTAGCCAATGACAATAAAATGGAACTAAAATGCAGGAGACCAGAGTAGACCTGCACGGAGCTTTAGGCTGGAGGCTACAGCCCGCCGGTGCACAGTGACGGAGCTGCAATGTGTCAGAGACGCACCTGTCGCGCTGTTTCAGGCTCGAGCTCGAGGTGTGAGCGCATATGGAAGTGGCAGGTGCGAGAACGTGCGCCGCTCGCGCCGTTGAGCCCATTTAGCGCCACAGCAGCTCGTCGTTAACCGGCGTGGCCAGCGGATCCACGGCCTGCACCCGCAAAACACGCTATGTTCAGGGGAAGACCTCGACTTTATCTAAAATATTTCACTCTAATTAATCTCGCTGGTTTTGGAGTGTTTCTTTTTTATTGTCAAAATGGACTTCAGATTAAATTCGTTTTGTAATAATGTAAAATACTTTAACAACTAGTATCTAGCTCTAATCTTTATTTCATTTAAGTTAAACACTTCCTTAACTAAAATGCAATAAAGTCATAGAAAATAAAAATACAAATAGTTTGCAAAGACCCTAGACTTAAATTAAATATTTGGTTTTTTAAATTAGAGGTATTGGTACAAAAACAAACTACTAAACAATATATCTTATAATTAAATCTTTTCTGTCAACATTATTGATGGGAAATTTAATAAGTGTAAAGCTTTTCATTCCTTAAATGTGCTACACGAACCTTTGGCTTGCAGACTGGATTCTGGCTACGTGTCATGTTTAAATTGTCTAGGGTTTACCCGCTTCCAAAAACTGATCGCGTTGCTCTTCTTAACTGTGTTGATTTGTTTCCAGTAGAAACCAGGACGCGGAGGGAATCCCTGAACATGAGTACTAAATTAAAAACAAAAAAACTCCTAAGACCTAACCACCAATAGCAGCGCAGAGGACGCTGCTTCCCGCTCCGTCGTCCGCCCGGGGAGAGTATTTAGGAGCGCAGTCCGTCCAGAGGAGACAACAGGTGCACCGGGCATGACTGGGTCACTGAAGGAGAAAAACCAAGTGGCAACTGAAGCTGCGTCTTAAAGCCAAAACTGAAGATTCAAATGAATGGGTGAGCTTTTCTTTTCTTTTCTTTTCTTTTTTCTTACAATAGGCCCTACTACAAAATAACCTAGTACTTTTGATACAACTACTATAAATTTGCAGCAGTATCTCCTTGCTATCATTTATGACCTGTAGACCTACTGCTGCTGCCAGGCAACCACTTCAAAGTCTAAACACAACTGTTCCTCGTTGCTTTAACACAGACTTTTATCATATAGTAAAATCTGTGAACTTATGTTAGAGCTAAAGGCTGCCGCCGATTAAAATAATCCTCATCTTACTGAATAATTACAAAACAGAGATTTCATTTTTGGTTTAGTTTAGCCATTTAGAGACTGATGGTGGTTGTTTTCGATCATGTTGGAGCATCACACTGACTGACTCTTTTGTTGTTTTTTTTATGACCAGGACAACATGAGAAATTCTGCAGGAAAGAGGAGGCACTGTCCCTTCACGGTAAGTGGGGAAATATGAAAAGGCCAGTTTGCTGGTTGCAGCCGTCCCCTCCAGCTCCTGAGCTGGTGGTGACAGCGGGGCAGCGTACTGCTACTGGCTGTGCTGCTATCTGACTGACAGCTGTCAGCTGCTGCTGCTACCACCTGACTTCAAACACTCCCTGCTGAGACTGTCACATATTCCACTTCACTCACCTGTAGAGCAAAAAGCTAAGAGTAGAAAAAAAAGCTGCAGGGCAATGAATGAGAAAGCTTTAAATTCTGCGTTTGAACACGAGAACTGAGAAAAAAAAACCATCAGCATACTGACATCTATGAATTAGCATGTAGGTGTGTGAGTTATGGCTGGTTGGGAGGCAGTGTAATGTTAGCTGACGTTTCTTTTCCCAGCTCACACTGCTCTGCTGCCTAAACGGTTACATTTGACTATACTTACGTTTATAAGTCATTCTCCATGTATTCTGACTTGAGCACTTTGGGGAAGTTTTAGAGGATCAGGAAACATAAGCATCCTGAGTCCGAGATGACCTCGAATAGCATTATTGAGATGTGGGTGGCTGGTAGGCAGTGTCTTGTTAGCTGGTGGCTTTTGTTTGTGCCAGCTTACCTGCTGCTGCTCTCCAACTGTCCATTTAAATCCACACCACCAACCCGGGACACATCTGCAATTAAAAGTTTCAGTAATTAAAAACTGCTGGCTGGGCTTCAGCGCTTCGATTGTGCATTTGATGATAGAAGCACTGTTTTGTGACCGTTTATAAGTTTTTAAAATATTCAGACGGAGAGGTGACCCTTACTAAAGACAGAGTGCAAAATAAATATAACAGAATGCAGAATATCACAAGTTTGTGTAGAGCATTTAAAATGTGGATTATATCAGTAAATAAAGTAACTATTTGTATTGCTCTCAAAAAACTCAACAGTAAACTCCATCACAGCTCATTAGTTAAATCAAATATTTATCAAAATATTACTGAATGGCTGCTCCACAGTTTGCTGGGCTGAAATCAGTCAAAATGGGCCATTATGGTATGCTTCACCTTAGGAAATAGATTTTAATGTAAAAGACAGAAAGATGGTCTCAAATACAGACTAAGACAAACTGAACATCTGGAAAAACCAATACTTCAAAGGATAAACAATCCTTTAGGTTCAGCAGTGGTCATTATAAGGAATGTTCATCATGAGTGTCATTATTAACCACAGGATGGTCCCAAAACTCATAAAGAACTGGCTGGTCTTGCATAGCTTTCTTTGTCCATGTGGCTAAAACTATTGGATCTTTTCATCCTGCATGTTTCTGGAGCGAGACATCACCCGACCACTGTTCACTTGTTATTCCTGACCGTCAAAGCACAGGAACCACAGACATAACCCAGTGGTATGTCCCAGTACTCATAAGTAAGCTCCATCATAGCTCCACTCGTTTCTTTAAGATGATTTCCCGGACCAGTGCCGTGGCTTCTTGTCTAACACTCTCCATTGGCTCGTCGGTTCGCCAGAACCGGACCACTTTCCCCTCTGGATTGACCAGAAACTTCCAGAAGTTCCACTTTGGAATTTTCTGCACAGAATCTGAAAAATAGCATTTCCTTACGGTTATTATTGGTGCTGCTGACAGCCTTAATTCAGCCAGAGTCTGATGATAATCACACTTACCTATAGAACCTATCAGAAATAAACTTAACATAACAGTCCCACACTTACTGTATGTCTGACTGAGTTACATTTTAAGATATTATTTTAAGATCTGATGGGACATAACTTATTTATTTATTGATTAATTGTTCAAGGCACAAAATCTAAGAAAAAAAAAAAAAAAAAAAAAAAAAAAAAAAGTCACAACCTCACAAAATGCAACATCACAACCTTGTGTCTTGTTTTATCTAAACCAAAACCCATAGTTTAGTCTTGGACATGACAAAGATAAGGATAACATATCCAATAGGCAAATCCAGCAACATGAATAAATCAGGATAATTGACAACAGTGATGCAAAAATTATAGTTTGGCTGCTACACTCATAGGAAGCATGTTAAAAAAAGCACTGCCCTATTTTTGGTGAAAAATGAAGCTCTTCAATTAAGTTTTGTGTTCTAGTAGTAGTTCAAAACATATAGTTTACTGCAACATAAGACTGGAAAAATGCCAAATGCTCACACTTGAAACACTGCAACCATTAAATACGGTCAGTAAAACTGACGAACGATTATTTGATTAGCAAAAACTATTGTTTTTATCAAATAGTGTCAGCTCTTAGTTTAAGTATTGGCATAAATCAGTCCTGCTCATAGTTATGTAACACCACCCACAGCCAACTAACCATTAAAATAAGGCATACATCCTACACTGATGGGTGAAAGACTGATACAATTCACAAACTGTAAACCCATTATTTCCAAAAGTTCTACCAAAAAGATATAAAATCCTAAACGTCTGTGATGCTGCAGCTGCTCCATGAACTTAAGAACACGCTTACTCACTAAAACAGGTCTGTAGGGTGCAGAATGTGCTCGTCGTGGTTTTATAAATGCATAGACCTAGTTTACTTTTATTGGCATCACATCATAAATGTAATACTTCCGTTTGCAGGTGAGGATCGTTAGTATCTGTCATTACACAAAGCAGTTAAAAGTTGTGGGTGGTGGAAGTTACAGTGTATCAATACACATCAAAAAGGTGCACACAGAGGAAAGGCCAACCTATGATCTAAACATGATGGTGTGGTTTCCATCATCGTTTGTTTACAGCAGACTGATGTGTTGAGAAGACTGTGTGCCAACCTGTGAGGAATTTGAAGGCAGGGTCCGCCTCTGAGCCCATTATTTTGATCTTGCTGAAAAAGGGGAAGGTAACACCGTGTGTGGACTTGGCGAAAGCCTCGATGTCTCGGCTGGTCCCGGTCTCTGTGTCCCCAAACTGTCCGCAGGGGAATGCCAGGACGTTGAAGTGAGAGGTGCCCAGCTCCCTGTGGAGCTCCTGCAGAGACCTGTAGTTCGCCTCTGTCTGTTCGCTGTGACTCGCCACGTTTACAACCAAAGACGCCTGTGCGAAGGGGGGAAACAGGGTGTCATCTTTCTAAAAATGCTGTGAGAAACACAAGTTATGCACTAAAACTCGCTCCTAGCTGAGAGCAGACAAGTGGAGCTGACTTGTGAGCAGAGATTTCCTCTGTCTGTGCTGCCTGGTGATGATGTGGACTTACTTTTCCTCGGTACCTCTCCAGGGAAACCGTCCTCCCCTTCGCGTCTTTCACCTCGAAGGAATAAAAATCCTCCGGTTTTCTCGGCTTCACCAGCTGAGTCTGCAGGAGAAACAAACAGCCCACACCGACTGTCATGCTCAGCAGCACCGTTACCTTTTTCGCTTTTGGGCTGGAGGACTTGGTAGGGTAGCCCCCTAAGGCCTCCATCTTGGAGGGGCAAGAACGGAGCGCGGACGGTGGGGGCTCCTGCCAAAAGTCTTGGGGCGGACCGGAGGAAGGAGCTGCGTGAAACTAAGAAAAACGTGACAAAACCGGAATCTGGCCGATTCTTTCAAAATAAAACCACTATTACAAAACCTTAATCTTCTGGTGCTCACACAGTAGTTAGGCCCATTTGATATATGTGTGGAAAAATTAAATATCCTCTATTATTCAAAACACAACTAATTATATAAAGCAACAGAAAATCGGTTTGACAACATTTTGTCCCCTTACAGAAGTTTGTGTGTGTGTGTGTGTGTGTGTGTGTGTGTGTGTGTGTGTGTGTTTGGCTCCACATTAGCTACCTTAATAGTCAGGCCTATTCTTACTGAGGTCCACAAATAAATATAAACCCACTATACTGAGTTATATAAAATGCCTCTCTGCCTTTTGTCTGTTTCCCACTGCCAAAAGCAACATTTGTGTGTAATACAAGGTCTTTGCCTTGATATTTCTGAAAAACACTATCAGTGAGTACAATAATTCACGTTTAATATCAAACCAGGAGACACTTTCATGCATGTCAGTTTCTCTAGTGTTCAAGCATTTTAGAGCCTAATAAAAATATAATATAGTTTAAGTCGAGGCTATTGTGTGTCAGATATTTTAGAACACCTCATTATCACAAAAAGACCCCAGACCCATAAAAGTCCCATTTTATGAACCAAAGAGCCTATCTGTGTATTTCACCCAGTCTATCATATAAGCTTTTGTCCAGTACTTTGGTTTCTTTAACTTGAACACTTGTTGGTGCATTCAGTATCAGATAAAAAGCTACATTTACATTATTTTCATACAAGCACACTTGGATGGTCTCATATATAAAATGTTAAATTTTATTTTACCTCCCCACCAGGGCCCAAACGACACTCATCAAGTGTCATACAAACGCTTCAGGAGGCGGATTATCCAGAGGGGCAGAGGACAGGGACCCACTGCAAGTACACCTCTAACCACTGGGTGTCAGTGTGTGCCAAGCTTTGAGTTTAATACAGTCTGTCAGAGGCTGGAGCTGGATTCTCCACCCAGATCTCGTGAACCAGCTCAGAGAGCCCTGCAGGGAAACCTCCAAGGTACTACGCCACACCACATCAGACAAATGTCCGTCTGTGATACTGACACAAACAAACTTCTCTGTGTGTCTCTCTCTCACACACAGAGTTAAGTCTTACTATAGTTGTGAGAACACTCACTGCCATAATTCCCTAGACCCTTATCCTAACCTGAACTATCACAACTAAATGGGTAAACTCCTAAACATAATTCTAACTTTAACCCTGAAACCAAGTCTTAACTCTCAAAAAGACTTTTGAAGTTGTGATGATCGGCCAAAATATCCTCAGAACTCTAAAATGTCCACACAAAAATGGTACCAGAGTAAAAAGTTCCCACACAACCATAGAAAGCCATGTACCCAAACCTGACCCATCACAACTACATACCTGACCTCAGTCCTTACCCTAATTTAAACTTGTCTCTTTAAAATTCACTGATTTACATGGTAGGGACCAGATGCTGGTCATACCATTTTTTAATCTTCACCATAGGTCTAAAGGTTTCATTATACAGGCCCAGTGGAACTGTTATGTGATGAAATGTCATTATTAATGTTCTGTGATATTAACTGTCTTAATCAGCGACACCATGGGTGGGAGGTGTGTCTGACTGTGAGGCTGTTACACCACATAGCACACCATGCACCGTCTCTGCCCAGGGATGGCCTACCACAGAAAATGCCTATGAACAGGTCCGCCTAAGAAATGTGCACATGTGTCATTATAGAATTTATGTGTATGTCTGAGCTACGCATAAGAAAAGAAAACAAAAGACTGAAGAAAATCTTTGAGGGAGTGTTAGATTTCCTTTGCAGGATTTTACATAATCATATGAAATCATATATGAAAGCAACAAAGGCTCTGGTTTCTTGGTGATCTTTTAAGGTTTCTTTTTATGCAGAGATCGGTGTGGAGAGCTGCAATTCAAGGACATGATAATACCCAACAGGCTGGTACAATATGTCTTTCTTTCACTTCACTCCTACAGAGTTTTAGGACACAAGAGTAATGACTGACTACCTAAATGACATAGTGATATTGCATGATGTCATATTAGGAAACACGAATGAATGTCTTTAGAAATGCTTTTAAGTTGGAGGAGCGTGGGAGGCCTATGTTTATGTTTTCTGAAATGGTTGTATTTTTTATTATTCAGGTGTGGAGAAGAACATGCCATTTGAATAGCATAAGATAAAGAACTAGGTAGAAATAATTGTTTAATTGTCAGGCATGACCATGTCATCAAGGGACAGTTGTTTTTTTCAAGATATTTAATACACACCCCTTACTGTGTTTCCACAATGTGTTTCGGTTCCCACATAACACAATACACAGTTAAGAATTCTGGCTTAACTGAGTATTTCTGTGTGCACTTTAAAGTGTGTGTCTCTTAGCATTAGTACAGCAGACAGAGTAAATATGGTCGATAACCTCTAGCGTATTGTAATGTGGATGCTTGCTGCAACTCTGCATTAACACAACCGAGGCTTTCAATTTTTATCACTGAGTGAAAGTAATGCAATTGATATGAGTGGTTAACCAAAGATACATTGCTCTAGATGTGTTATTTTTATATAATATTTTTCTTATTGCAGGCTCAGACAAAAGAAGACACAGTTTGCGGCCATTTGCTGTTCTGGAAAAAGTCTGCAGTCTGCAGGGAAAGTCAGCAGTGAAGCTGGGTGCACCTGCACTGCTCAATGACTACTGTAAGAATCCCATATTATACTCACATACAAAAGGGTCTCTAGACTCTGGACCTGTGTTACAATAAACCTGGTGATATGCGGTGCAAAATTCCCCCTTGCAAATCTTTCTGATGGTTAGTATTTGACTTGTCGGTCATAATATATCCTTTGTAGTTTGTCTCTCTTGTCCATCTTTCCCAGACACTAATCTTCTCGACTGCAGTTGTAATGGTATGATTGCATTAGCTCTGGGCTCTTCTGTTTACATTTGGAATTCAGAAACTCATGCTCTGGTGGGATACTTGGACCTGAGTCCAAACCCAGGACAACTATACCAACAGACTCAGTCCATCTCATCTCTGTGTTGGAGCAGAGATGGCAGAGCTCTCTGCATTGGGACCAGGCAAGGGCAGACACAGGTAAATGCTTTGGAACTTAAAGGAAATGAGTACATAGAGGGTGGGAACTGATTCATAAGTACTGTGGTAATGGGGGCCTCGGCAAGGGGAAGTGTAACACTTAGTTGAATCAGCAGAATGACAGTTTGTGGTGTATTTCTTTCTCTTTGACTCTTTAGTTGTGGGATGTTGAACACAAGCAGAATATGATTTGTCTACCATCACATCTGTCTGTGGTCAGAGCATTTTCCTGGAAACAAGACTTACTTAGCAGGTACTGGTGTGTGTGTGTTGTCAGCACACTGTTTTAGGAAAAAGGAAATTTAAATAATCTTCAGTACCATTTTGAACCTTTTCTTAAAAAAGATACTAAAGCAGAAATGACACAAAAGACATCAGCTGGTTTAAGAGAATAGTTGATCCATGTAATGCTTTAACCCCTTAGTAAAACAAATGTAGGTGAAGTAAACTCCAATCTAAAAGACAGAAAAGTTACAATAAGTATTATAAATGCAGAATTTATGCCACAGAATGACAGTGTCCACAATCTGACAGTGGCTCCATTCTTGGATGTATCCATCATCTTGACCCTCGGGCTCCTACACCACTAGTGGGTGCAGCTGTCCAGGAGGAGGGGATCTGCAGCCTCCAGTGGTCACCGGGAGATGACTGGCTCGCCAGCGGCTCCACAGATGGCCTTCTCCATATATGGAATAATGATATCGCAGGACTTACAAAGTCACATCAGCCAATCACTACAATGAAACAGCCCAGTTCTGTCAAGGTCAGTGTACTAGAAGTTGAGACTTGAACACTGCCTGTCAGACATATTTTCCTTTGAATTCTTCTGCCTGTCGATTGTGATACAGTGGGTAAAAATATCAAAATATAAAATTATTTTTTCCTCCTTGTACATGCATTTTGTATTTTATACTTGTATAAATTTTGGTCAGTGTCCAAAAAAAAAACTTCTTTAACTGCCCAGTAATTGTTAAACTAGTTCAGTTCCCTGTAGCGGATAGCCCCATCAACCTGCAACGCCATCTTCTGATGCTTGAAAAAGAACTGCATCGATAGGGGACATGTTAGGTGGTTTTTAGGGTTTGTCACAACATCAGACACACATTTCAAGCTACTGTGTGTTCTGTTGCATGACTTGATGATGACTTATCTTAGTTCATGCAAACTTGAGTGGTATGACACAGACTGGTTTGCTAAAGGGTTTCCCTGCTCCCACACAGAGGTTTGAAAAATGCTGTAAGATGACCCTGGGCAGTCTGCTTAAACAAACAGACAATGTGCTGATGACTGCGTCTAAACATTACTTGTGTATTCACTGTGCCTAGGCAATGGGATGGTGTCCATGGCAGAGAAAGATGATCGCTACAGGAGGGGGGTGGAAAGATGGAGAACTTAGAATCTGGGATACACAAATGGGAACTTGTGTGACTTCTGTCAACACAAACTCACAGGTGCATAAGACTTAAAGTCTAGCAGATATATATACTATGTATATTATGAATAAATATCAGCTGAACTATTCCTAATGACTCCAATTGCAGATATGTTCTCTACGGTGGGCTGAGAAGAAGAGATATGTGGTCACAGGTCATGGCCTTCCTCACCACCAAGTCAGAACCTGGGAGTTCCCCTCTCTCAGCCTGAGCAGCCAGCTCACAGGTCAGGGAGCCTAAAATCTGAGTGATTATTAAGTCATTTCAGTTTAACACATTCCCAATGGCGTCATAGGAAGAAATGTCATCATTCCACTTGAGTAATATTAATAGAGCAGCAGAAATAATGAAGGGTGAATGATTGCTGCAGCCCTGTCATCTATCACTGTTTAATAGCTGTGTTGTGCTGACTCATTCATGTCCTGCACTTTCTGTGAAATGATAAATTGAACACATCAAAAAAGATCAAATTCACCATGAGGTGTCATTTGTGGGGGGTAAAAAAGGGTCTAAGACCTAACTGTCAAAAAATCACATCACATGTTGCTCCTTTATGGTTCTGTCACCACTGACCATCATTAGGACAGAAACACAGCACCACCCCTTCTTATACCTGCCAACAAAGATCAGATTGACTCAGTTGTTTTTCCAACCAGGGAAATGTTTATTAATAAATGCAACTTCAGAGCTATTTAAATTACATATGAATCTAAGCTGTGGGCAGCTAGGTCTGGAACAAGGTTGGTGATTCATGTGCTTTAAATGAATCAGCTATATCACCCAACAAACCTCTTCAAAATATGAATCATTTTAGAATATTTGAGTATTTTTGACTTATTCATCTCTTATTTAATTCCATGGCCTATAGTGGTGAAAACAAACATTAAAGCATAATGTGTTGTATGGTACGCAAGTTATTTCAATGTCAAAGATCGATTATGTTGTTTTTGTGTTTTTAGGTCATTCTCATCGAGTGCTGCACTTGGCCCTAAACCCTGAATGTACTCAAATCTTCTCTGCTGGAGCAGACCAGTGCTTTCACATCTGGGACCTTTAACTATGAACGTCACCCAATACATATGGTAAATGTTGCATGTGTCTAATCAGATCTTCTGATCTTCTTCAGACTTGTCTGTGTCAGCAAACACATTGCTTGAGTTCTTGGTAATTTCACCATGTAGAGGATGCACATTTCCTGTTCCTATTTGAGCTAACCACAATACCAGACCAGGTTACCATCAAGTCAAAACATTTCTTAGAATGAAGTGGACCATAATGTGATGTTTTATCTTTTTTTAAGGTTAAAATCTAACAAAAATAAATAAATAAATGAAAATGATAATGATTGAATTTGGTTGGCTCACAGCAAAAAGGTTCCATGTTGAAATACTGTTCAACCCTGGGGCCTTTCTGTGTGGAGTTTGCATGTTCTCCCTATACCTGCTTGGGATCGTGAGGTACTCATGCTCCTCCCACATGCAATTTGGTGTTAGATGAAATGGTGACTCTGACTTGCCCAAAGGTCTCATTGTGTGTGTGAGTGTTTGTCTGTCTGCCCTGTGATACACAAGTACCCCACCTCTTACCCAATGTCACCTGGGATTGGCTCCAACAGCCCAGGATCTTAGATGTGCCAGAATAAGTGGAAAATAATGAATGGATAATTTAATTTGTATAGCACTTCACTGTCCAGTGCACCTGAAAAACTGCATAAAGAGACAATAACATAAAAATAGCATGAAGAAAAGAAATTTCAAAAGGTCAAAGAAAACACTGGAAACATGTCAGAGTTACCAAGTAAAGATCAAGAGTGTTGAGTCCTGGGGCCTGTATTAAGACTAAGGGTCTCAGTACAGCATAAACAGGTCTCTTGACCTTAACTTGGATTGCAGCAGCCTATAATCAGAAACACTAATGTACTCCACTGTTTGTCTTGTATATAAAACAGAGGATTTTAAAACAAATTCTAGAAGAAAAGAAGCCAAGCTTTCTATGTCATTAATGCTGGAGCTGTCATTTTACAAGTAGCTCACACTGAAATCAAATAGTTTTTACACAGAGGTGAGGTATTGACCGCTCTCAATAGACGTACACATCAGTAAAGAACTACAGCCAAAGACATGTTTGTATAAATATGTCTCATCGGTGCAACTGTCAGTGTGAGTATCTGAGCAGACCAGACCTGAGAGAACACTTTGTGCAAAAGTGCCTGTGGTGAGCACTTCCTTTGAAAAAACCAAAAAAGTAAGACCCCCACCAAATGTGATATGTCATGATATGATCATTGAGGTGCATGTTGCAGTGTTGATGCATATGAGGTTTAGATTTTATGACCTCAGATATGCGTTTCCCACGAATGATTAAGTACAGCAGTCACAGTATGAGAAATGCTCCTTTTTAAATTAGTACAATAGAAGCATAAAATAGAAAGTATATCTATACACATATTTATACCATTTCTACTTCTAGTAAGTCATTAATTTGTCTATCTACCTATCCATCCATCCATCCATCCATCCATCCATCCATCCATCCATCCATCGCTCTCTCTCAGGTCTCTCAGGCTGAGTTGATCAGCATCTACACAAATCCACAAACAGTTTCAGTTTTTGTAACCTCTAAACTCATATACTAGCAACATGTCAGATCGGCTCCTCTTGTGTAAATTAGACCCCTATGAGTTAACCTTCTAGTTTCCACATTGGAAGCTAAAGTCAGAACAGCATACATTTGCAAGGCAGCAAATGTTCAAATGGAGAAGTTAACCAAGCAAACTGGCTAATCTTACATGGGTTACGTGTCTTTGTGATTGCAACATTCCACAAAGGTTCAAGATTGAACACTATATTGTTCATAATAGTGTTCAGTGGAACACAGGAAACAATTTTCCCACAGTAGGAAAAAGAGCAACCCCTGAATCCATCGTGCCTTTCAAATCCCAAAACCCCACCTGGTGTTTGTTGTGTACACAAAGTGGAAGGCCTGGAAGAGGAATGGAACAAAATGTGTCATGAATTTTTAAATCACTGCCTATATCTTAGTTTGGCAAGTTGCACATCCAGTTTTCAAACTAGTATTCATCTTAGGTAACTGAGAACAGGGACTAAGATCATCTTACACTTCATTGTCCATGAATTATTTTCTCTTCTTTATGGTAATTTGATGCTTTTCTGAAGCTGTGAATTGTTCTAGTAACATTATTAAGTTCAAATTTCAAACTGACAAAGTATACTAAAACCAACATTATCCAGATACCTTGTTTCTAAAATAGACTGCTGGGTGGAGCAACATGAAATTACTTTTAGCAAATCCTGTAAGAGCTTCCAACTTTCTCGTGGGGCTCAATTCCAGTTGCACTGTTCAGCCGGTTCAGACACTTTGGGTTGCTATAATACACAATGCACTGTTTTCTGTTCACCACTACCATGACAAAGCAAATATGAATGTCTTAAACGTGGCGCCTTTTTTGGGACAGTGCTACACACTCAGTTACAGTAGAGAGCTACTGTATTTGGGTATTAAAAATCAGTCAAATCAGAACAGAAGTCATAATTCACATTTTTGATTTCTGTTCTGTGTCACTTACACTTTCTCACAATGTCATTATCTCAGACACCACTAACAAACCAGAGACGCACATAGAAATCATAGAAAAGATAATACCTTAACCTCAGAACTTGAATGGCAATCAAATTTTCTTCAGTATCAGAGAGAATCAGATTCTTCTGGGTACACTTATTGATTCACGGCATTTAGATGCTGGTAATATTGAATTTGGCATGATGTATGTTGGCCAAAAGAGTCTTTCAAAAAAATCATTTATTTAGGTTATACTGAGGTCATAAGGCTGAAGGTAACATAAAACAGAGCATCCAGTTCTTCCAGCAAAAAACATTTCCACTACACATTTTTTTCTGATTGTTCAGCTCCACCAGCCTGGTTTCACATTCGAAGTTTCACTTTTCTGCAGTTGTCTTGATTTCGTCTGAATCGTCACGTTCATTCTTGACTTTCATGCGCGTTGCTGAGAAGGTCAACGACAGTGTCCAGTTTGAGTTGCAAAGTTCCACAGCAGGCTCACCCTTCCTGTCAATCAAATGATGTGAGCTGCTTCACATGGGAAGAAAAAAAGCCACCACCACCACACTGTGAATAAAATGGGTTTGATGACTGGTAAATTACAGAAACAGCCTCGCCTGCGTCCATTTTTGCTGACTCATGCATTTCCATAGTCAGCCCACATCCTTTGTACTTAACATATAAAGACAAGCGTGCATCTAGGTGGGTTTCACTTCATTTCATCATCACATCAAAGAGAGAGATAAAACAATGTTCTGTTTGAGGGGTTTCAGTATTTTTATCTCTTGTTTTATCCTCCTCGTTGTCCAGTCAAGTGAGTATTACTGTTTTTTAGTAAATTCTGCAGTAATTTCATTTGTAATATCTGACTTATTCATATACACAAGCAGAATGCAAAGTAAAGCTAAAGCTACTGCAGCATGTGGTTTGTTTGGTTAACTGTTTATTTTATGTCAAAGGTCATGGTTCAGAGATTATTGGTGGCACAGAAGTAAAGCCCCACTCGCTGCCTTTCATGGCTCTGCTTGAGACCAAGAACAAACCAGTCTGTGGAGGCATACTGATCAATCCATCATGGGTCCTCACTGCAGCTCACTGTACTGAGTAAGAACAAGACATAAAATGCATCTCAGAATTGAGTCACAGTCAAAAATAGTATTGCAAGATTGGTTAGTTTAAAGCATGAGCTATATTATTAGTAACCATTTACTTATTTGTTCTCTCCAAAAATGTCCTTGCTGTTGCAAATTAGTTGTATATAAACTTCATTTCTACAAAACATTGAATATTAGATTTTTTGTCAGTGTAAAAATCTAGGTTGTGAAAAAGTTAGCATCATTATTTGTAATGCAAAATTAGGCTACATATAAACAACAAGATGGACAGACTCCAGGCATGATGTGAAAATGTCAAGAAATGTCAAGAATGTAAAGGAACCACAAAAGACACGGGGCATGACACAGGAAATGCTCTTGACCTTTGACATTTCTGTTTGCAAACATTAACTTGCATCTTTCAAACAAACTACCACTGGACACGTACAACTACTGCTTATAAACACTGGGGGGAAAAAAGCAGTACCTGTTTCCCTGAGTCTCAGTAAAAACCATGTCTTGACTGTCGTATATATGATATGGGACAAGGCCATTTTATCGCTAGTTTATGCACGGCTGGAATATTAATCTTTAGTGTTGCTGAATTATAATCTGACACTGCTTTGTTTTCACTTTTGCAGCATTAAGGAAGTGTTGCTGGGGGTGCACTCCATTAAAGCAAAAGACGACCAATCTAGGCAGGTCCGAAAGGTTAAGAGTTATGTTTCCCATCCCTGCTATGATAAAGATGATAAGGTCAATGATCTCCAGTTGCTCAAGGTAAGCTAACATTAGGTTAGGTTAGGTTTAATTAGGTTCAATATGTATTTGAAGCAATCGGTGTGAAATCAGTATTTGCTCTTTAAGTTTATTAAGACAGGAGACAGGAGAAAGAAAAAAAAGGCACAAGTACAACAAAATCCACACAACAACAAAGATAAGAAGGTAACATACAGTCAGCATCACTAGGCAATGTTTTGTTTTTTTCCAGCTTAACAAACCAGTGAAGGAAACGAAGACTGTACAAACTCTCAAGATTAAACCTGTCAAAGATCCAGCAGCTGACACCACCTGTCGGGTGGCTGGATGGGGAACCACAAACAACTCTAAAAAGCAAATGTCAGATGTCCTGATGGCTGTCAATGTCACTGTGATCGACAGAGTGAAGTGCAACTCTAAAGACTACTACAACTTTAAACCTGTTATCACCAACAGCATGATTTGTGCTGGCTCCAATGGTAAAAACTCGGCTGATACTTGTCAGGTAAGTAGTTTCAGTGGTTTCTGTATGAGGTAAAGAGGCTGCCTTTCTTCATACCTCCCTCTAAACCTGCCTAGAAATGGCTATCACATATTTCTTCTTCCCATAGGGTGATTCAGGAGGTCCGCTGTTGTGCAATGGAGAGCTAGTTGGGGTCACTTCTTTTGGAGTGAATTGTGGCCTCATTGAAAAGCCTGGAGTGTACTCTTTTCTCTCTGCCAAACAGCTCACCTGGATCCAGAAGACAATGAAAAAGTCTGAAATATAATGAACAGGCAAAAGAGTGGTTTTAGATAAACCAATAAGTCATCTCATTAACATGAAAGCCACCACATTAATCAGCCTGGCAACCAGACAGACTCATCACTTCTTGCATCAAAATCCTAACGTGACACAGGCTTCAGCTTTATGTTCTTGCTGCTTGAAACCCCCCAAACTAAATGTATTTTCATAAGGTCATAAAGGCAGGAGCAGGACTATGAAATGCATCTTTATTGCTTGCTTTCTTTGGTAGTTTTTATTATTTGTAATTCGATGTCTCTTTCAAAATGCATTCTGATTACAGTAGCTCTTAGTTTCAAATCTCAGTGGATCACAAGTTTGTGTTTCACTTCTCTGGTTTCAGATTGTCTGAGATTAGTGTTTCAATTAAAAGAAGAACATGTTCTATGCTGTGTTTTCATTCTTTCTTGTAGATGATGCATTCTTTCTGCATGAGATAGTTACAGTAATGTCAACACAAAGTCCTTAACCACGAAGGGAAAAAAGCTCTTGGTGACTCTGCAATTGTCAGCGCAGACCACAAAAGACACATTCACTTGACAGAGACCCCATACAGGAAACATGCAAAAGGTCCAAATGTTGACTCTATTCCAACACTGAAGGAGGTATCAATAGTAAATACATATCAAATGTGTATATTCAAAGGAAATGTTTGCAGATGTCATCAAATCTGGCACATTTTTGTAAAGATCATCAGATTTTTAGTTTCTCTTCTTTGAAACATACCTGTGAGCAGACAACCCATTTATTGCTTTAAATCTTTTCTCTCCAGTTTAAATGATTGTGGTTTTGTCTTGTTGCTTAGTCTACCAATAATATCTATACACCCAGTTTTATTATCTGTGCCCCACTGTAATATGGCACCAATTAATGCTCATGCTACACCACTAGGTGGTGCCCTCTGCTGTAGTTAGTGGTGAAGTAATTTCCAGAAAATCTATTTAGCTGTTAACATGACATGCATCATGTAAGTTAAAGTAATACTTCATGATACAAATGACAAGAAAAATAATACAATAACTTACAACATATTCTGTATAAGTGTTTTCCAGCCTTTTTAATGGTTATTCCTTGAAACAAAGGAATATATCACAGGTTATATTGTTGTTGTTGTTGTGACCAGTTCAAACAAAGACGGATTTTGTCTGATTTTATTCAGATCATTTCCCAAAGAGATTATAGGAATAAGAAAACTGTCTGCATCTTAAACGTCTTGTGGCCCTTTAGGTTGATCTCAGCCTCACTTTGGAAACATTGTCTATGTAATTTTATCACTTTTTAGCAAAAAATAAATATAGTAATAAATATTTAGTGATTAATCATGAATCATAGTGACAAATATAAGGTAGGGCCTAAACCAAAGACCAGAAAAGTAAGGGAAGTAGATGCCTGTATTGGGCAAGAAAGAAAAAAAAAATGCATACCTTGCCAACTGACCTTCTCCATTGTAAGGGTGCGAAAAAAATGACCACACCCAGGAAATTCCAGCATGTCCTTTTATTTGAGCTCTAAGTGAATTATCACTGACCAACCATCTGCCTTTGTGTTTACTCTGTTTCCATAGTCACCCAGAAAAGCTTGCAGGCCCACCTTTGTGCCACCGAAACTTAATGCTCACCACACCCATATTAACTTATTTTGCCAAATGGATGACTGAACATGTGTTTATGAACATTTTTAGCATGTTTAAATAGCCATTCCTCTCTTTCACACGCACACACAGACATATGCACACTGGAGTAATTATTTACCTAGACTTGCATCATATTTATGCGTTGGATGAGCTGCCCACCTCGCCTCACCTTTCCCTCACTAATGACTCAACGGCACACGTACAAACACAGTGTGAAACCCTGTTTTATAAAGGACACCGGAAACCTTTGTGTCTTGGCATGTGAGTCAGCTGATTCGTATTTGTAGGTTCAAATACATGTCTGGGATCATATTTGCCAAAATATGTTACAAGATAATATATTATAAATAAATATCTATCTATCCTCTGATTGGTATCTATGTCACATGTGATTCTAATATTGTATGCTGTTTTCAACAGAGTAGCTGGTGAATTGTTAAATAAAATTTTAAAGTTCTGAGCCTTATATCACTATAATATGCCTTATGGTTTTCAATCAGATGCACACATTGCATTGGAATCTCTTGGACTCATTGCAAACTTCATAAAAAGGTCTAGAAAGCAGCAGAAATCAGAGTCGACTAAAAACAATTCCAAGTAAAACATTTCTGGGAACTGCGAAAATTCATGCTTCTGATAATATAGTCTGATCTGTGAGTTCATGGAAACTTAGTGGAGTTCAAAGTTATTCTGCTGCTCTTAGAGTTTCATATTTTGTGCTTATACCTTAAACAGTTTTCTTAATCTCCAATTCTAATGCCAAAACAATCTGACCACATTTGGATGCAAAGTGCATGGAAATAACAAAATATATAATGATGATGCCATAAAACTGTAAATATTATGCAGTTCAAATAAAGAGCAGAATACAATGGACTTTTTATGACTTTAAAGCTACTGGCACAGGATTAATAGTTGTCTGCCGGACACATTGTACAATCTACATACTACTTTTTCCAAAGCATATTGTACACACATGTATCCATCGCTGTGATATGTGTATACATGGCAACATAACAAGGCCTTGTGACTTCATAAATCCTGTATAAAAATCATAGTTTAGTGACACCTGTCAGCTATTTTTAGAGATGAATATTTTTCTGCTAATCACTCCCATACCGTTCCAGGAATCAGGCGAGGTAAACGTCATGACTTCAAAAGCCAGATGTTTGTTTGGCTAGTAACCTCTGTAATGCAAAACACTGAGCTTGACATGTACTTTCCTTCTACTTGTAATTCTGACTTGAAAGTTTCTTTAAAAACCAGTCTCCTGATTTCTGTGCTGCCCTTTGGAAAAGATCTGTGCCTATGACGCTGTGATATCTTCTTTGTGCAGTCTGTTCCAAGACACCTTTTGTACTGAACCATCTAATTATGTTGAAGTCTTTGTTTGCATGTGCTGTTTAGAGAGAACTCTGAGTTACCTGGACATTACCAAAATAGCTCAGACCAGACACGCCCCCATTTCCTTTCCCAGTCCATGTGTGTAATAGCATGTTGTCTATCCATTCACAAAGCTTGGAACATTACTCCACTGTTGAAAACACTGCAGTGCCATAGCAACACAGTGACGGCTGTTTGTGGCTTAATCACAGTGTTCAGGATTTAGCTTTGTGTTTTTCTTAATAAGTTGGTTTATCAGGGTGGCATTTTGGTGCAGCGGTTAGTCACCTCACAGCAAGGCAGTCCAGAATTTGAATCCTGCTCAACCATGGGGTCTTTCTTTACTCCAGGTATTCTTTGACTAAATGGCTCTTAGGTGTGAATGTGAATGTGAGTGTTTGACTCTCTGTCAGCCCAGTGATAGATGAGATCTTTCCAGCTTATACCTTCCCCCAGCCCATTGCCAGCTGGGATTGCCTCTGGCCCCCTATGACCCTGAATGTGATAAGCGGTAGATAATACATGGAGCTGGTTTTTCTTTCAGAACTCAAGCACTGGCCTGTGTAAATTCATTTGATGTTGTCGCTCATCATAGATATATCTAAAAAGACTTTTGAGACTCTCATGCTTTTGTGTAGCGCTCATGATTTTCTGAATTCCTCAATGATGTCAGAAAGTTTTCTAAGAGGTTATTCTTGTCCGCTGAGGTGTTTGTGTGAGCCGGCTGCTGAGGAACGGGGTGCATTCAGAGATGGGAATGTAAACGCAAAACTCAGGCGGACACATGCACAAATAACACGTTCACATAACACTGAGACACTTTATTGGTGATCAAATTCCATCCCTTTTCCAGAGTGAGATGAAGAGCGTTTCTTTGACCTATAACAACAGTGGTGCAATAAATAAAACTGAACCTACAGAACATCAAAGAACTGAATGCTCAGCATTCTCACACAATATCATAACATACAAACACTCACACATTAGCAATAAATAATCACACTAAATAAATTACATTCTAACAATCCTGCACAGTGTTTATTTTACACATCATCTAGTGAAGCAGTCTATCCATTCTACTTCTTTCTCAGGTTGCCATACTCCTCTGGTCTGCTTCATCTTTGAATCATCCCTGAGGAAGGATAGAGAAGTCACATCAACAGATATGTAAACATATAGAGCCAACATGTGTTTAAATAAAAAGTACTTTCAAATTAAAACTGTAGAAAATAACTGCACAGACAACATTAATGTATATGTGATTATAATATTTTCAAATTACTGTAAGGCTTATTTCAATTTTGGTTTTTGTGCAGTGTGTATTGCAGTCTATTGCAGTGTAGCTGCAGTGCTTTTCTGAAATCCATTAGTGTGAAACTGGAAAAATATGATATAATAAAATTCAAACAATGTAGAATTTGACACGTAGACATTTTTAGTAATTAATTTAATTATTTAAGCTACTTAAAGCATAATGTGACAGTAGTCTAGTGCCCAATGTTACAGCCAAGAAGTGACAATGAAAGGTACAGTAACTTTAGAAGTTAAGCTCTTATAGTAAGAAGTTAAGTCTTAAAGTTATGACACCCTTAGTGTATGTGTTTTAACAGGGTGGACAGTGAGTGACACTTAGGCTATGAGGAGAATGCTGCATGGCTGCATTGTTAGTCTCCAGGCTAAAATGTCTGTGTGTGTGCCTAAACACGTCTGAAGTCTGCCTGTGCACGTTAGTGTCTTGCTCAGATTTGACCACATTTGACATGAAGTAAATAAGCTCTTACAGCAAAACCATCACATGTACAGTCAGTGTGTCAGTGCTGGTATTGTAAGTGTGTACGATGGAACATGTGTAGGTTTTTTAAAATTTTTTATATACGCTGAGATCAGACCGGCTGAGACAACCCCAGATAATCCAGATTAATTCCTCTAGTAGGGATTCCTCTTTGCATGATGCAACTTGCTGTATTCAATAACAACAACAAGTGAACAGGTTCTTGTGTTACTCCCTGAGCCCACTCTTTCCTGTTTGGCTTAAGTTTCACGTGAGCAGAGGCCAGACACCACCCACTAAGGACTTAAGCAAGACTTATGGATGAAATACATCACCAAAATATACACCACCAACTACAGGAGTGCCCGATCACATGTCCTTCTTACAGTATTACAATATGAATGGCATTAACATGCTGTCAACTTGGCGCCACTGTCTGTCTGATCGGCCCAGTGAAATTCTGACATGGAAGTAACACGTTTACTACTGTAAATAGTAAACTAGTTCACCAGACATGCTAACTTTTGCAACTTATATTTGAACAGACACACAGTCTTGTTTAATCCTTAGACTTTTGCATTTTTTGTTTTGGACATGGTAAAAATAAAACCATGACCCAAACACCTTTTACATACAGTGTTTCCCCATGAGAACATCTATAAAAAAGATTGACTTTACAGTTTCTAAGCTTTGATTGGACTGTTGCTTATTTTGGGATAAATCAGTGTTGTCATGCTATTCAGTAATCTGTTTGGGCTTCTTATCAGACTATAGTTGTGGCTCAGTAGGTGCCACTCACCCACTGGAAGCTACTGATCTTCATTACATAAGTCCTTTAGTTACATATAAGCATGACAACTACTTGGTTATGTTAGGCATTAAACCGCCTTGGTTAACTTTAGCCAATCAAATGATTACTAGGCTTTAAAACTACTTGGTTAGGGTTAGGAGAAGATTGTGACAGCTGTCTACAACCACCCCTGGTCTCCACATACTGCAGGTATTCAATGGTAACAGTCTCCTCAACTACATTTATGTCAGTGCTAATGCTGCCTATATATATATATATATATATATATATATATATATATATACATATGTATATGTATATATATATATATATACATATGTATATGTATATATATATATATAGTCAAATCAGCTGAACCAATTGTCAGCTGAACGTTTACTATTTGGCAGCTTTAAGATGTTTATGTAAAGTATGTTTGCTGCCAAGAACTGTATGGCATTAGAAGTGAAATGATTTGATTGAATTAAGACTGTTTTGTTGTAAAGAAGTGAACTGAAGTGTGTTTGTGTGCAAATATCTCAGACCAGGATCACTCACATGACACCTACCTCACCTACGTTGTAACTGGACACCCTCACACCACAACGTCACCAGCAGGTTTCTGTAGCTTCTCTTGCTCTGCCCCAGTTCCCAGGTAGGATGCCAGGAAGGTTTTATGTGACCTGTAACTACAGAAGACATTCAACATGAGTATAAAAGCTGAATATAGCACTTCTGATTACCAGGTAGTTGCAGTAAAGGTTTTGTAGAGGCAGGTGTGCAGAATCCGTTACATATGGTAAATAAAATTCATTCTGTGCTTTTGTTGCATTTTGGCTTTCATATTTATGGATTGCAGTCCATAAAGTGCATTGATTATTAAAATGAACCCTTTGTTAATATCACTGTACAAATTTTCTGGCTGTTTTAGTTCTACTTTCTCTTCAGCGTCTGTGCTTAACTATAGCTGTAAAACTTTAATTGCACTGCCATGTCTTACATTTGCAATCTGTTGGACTATTGACATTGTCGAATATTCAAATAATAGCTGTTTGGTTATGTATTGATAAAGAACTGCAAATATACACTGAATGACTTGTCACACTATTGCCAGTTAGTAATAGATGGTCATTTAAAATAAAGGTTGAGTAATATGATGTGACACATAATTTGTGATGAAATTGTAGACTTCACTACAAAGTCAAATAAAAATGAGCCATGACACTTCTCAAAGTTGCTAAGTCCCTCATATGAAGGTGGTGAGCAATACCTGGGTGCGTTTGGGTGTGTTATGTGCCTTTTGATGTGTCAGTGTGCCTAGATGCCAAGAAATGTTTCTGGGCAGGATGTGTGGATTGTAATGTTTATTACATTGGGATTTGCCAGGGTGTGGATGGTTGTGCTCATTCGTGTTCATGTAAAGCTTCAATAACCTGCCGCATAACAAATAATAAGAAAAAAAAAGAATAGGAAGGCTTTTGTACCAAGCTGCTTTCATCAAAATAACACTGAAGAAGGAGAGAAAAGCAGGTCACACAGATAGTTAAAGTATATTGCTCAGTTATATACGTTTGTGAGTTACAATTCCCCAAATGTACAAAATGATGATTGTAAATGGGTTGTTTTTAGTTATTGTTTTACAATATTATTACATTGTCAAAGTGTCTGATAACGTTTTACATGTGTTTCAAAACTGTTAACTTAAGAAAAGTTTAACCTGGTATTTAGGAACACAGGCCTTCACTAACCCCATTTTCCCCTCTGTCAGTGACTTTTATCTGGTTGACCAAAAAAATCCCTCAATGGCTTCCCACACACAAACACTATTGTTCCTGCAACATGGGAATAAGGCCAGGTTTTCTACATTGCTGTAGACTTAAAGTCAAGACCTGTGTGTGTGTGTGTGTGTGTGTGTGTGTGTGTGTGTGTGTGTGCGATATTTGCATACTCACTGAGCACAGGTCATGAGCAGGATGGCGATGCAGCTGATGACTGACAAGACCACAGCAATTATCACTAGCACTGTCTGCACCAACTCCATATTGCTGCTTTCATTTGACAGAGTTTTAATTGTCCCCAGAGTTTGGATCCCACAACGCTCCCCGTCATAGCCCTTCATACATCTGGAAAGTGAGAGTAAGCCAATAAGGAGATGGAACACCAGATGATAAACCAGTATAACTGATACTAAAGTGTTATTTGTTAGTCCAGTTTAAACTTGGAGCAGATGTACAAAACATACTGAATATGCTCATTAGTCAAAAGAAAGAGGAAAGGCAGCAGTATCCTTCATGTTAAATGGTAAATAAGAACAGTAATTTAAGTCTATAGTCATGTCATTTCTAGTCTTGCCTGTTGGTATGTTCTACAGAAACTATTTGTGGATTAACAGCTTGCCTTACTTTAACCATGGATCACATATTTATGCACATGCAAATACAGAAAGTGAACTGATGCTGCACTCACATGCACACTGGCTCTTGCAGGCCCTCTATGTGCTTACAGTAACCATGAATGCAGTATCCCAGGTGGGTGGATGTGCAGGGATCCTCTGTGGTGCTGAGAGTCGAGGTGTATCCCTTGGTGAAGACTGTGTGCTCAGGGTTGAAAGGAGTCGTGCTTTTGTTCTTGGGTCTGTTTCTGCTCTTGCCTTTTCCTTTCTTTTTTTTCTTCCCATCTTGACTGGGATGAGACTCTGCAGGAGGAGAAATTGTGTAGGGCAAACATATTTTATTTTGCACTTTTCAAACAGTGACATGGGAGCATCAGTTCAATTAAACTAGCATTTGAAGTAGGAAAAAAAAATCTAGACAATTGGATTACATACCCGCAATGCTGACATTTTCATTGTCCCCTCCTGAAAGTTCTTCATCTATTTCCGGCTCTTCATCGTCACTTAGTGAACTCAGGAGGCCCTCCCCCGAGGCGGGACCCCCAGTCACTTCTATTAGTTCACTAGATAATGAAACCTCAGATCCTTGAGCACCTAGAGCACTGCAGACTACTGTAAAACCAACAGGACACCAAGGAAAAATAATAATGAGTAAGAGCAGATTAAATCTACACGAAGGTATAAAAATGATAAGCAGTATAGAACAATTATGATCAAAGTTCATGTGATGCAGTTTCATGATATGACCTCCATTTTGTATGTCTACACTTAGAAATGTTCTTTTAAACCTACAAACTAAACTAAAACTAGTACAAACTAGTAAAGACATTAAATTAAATGAAAGAAGTCAGGAAGTTAACTTTTCTGCTAAAAGAAAAACACCAAGACATAGATTCTTCTTCTACAGCCACAGGTAATCTAAGGTTTCTTCTTGGCCCATTTATGCATGACTCATACATTCATCTAAAAATATTAAGGGCAATCTGAGCTCACAAATTAAACATACATAACTCACACTAAAACCAGTACAACCAGTCCACATGCAGAACTGTACTGTCCCTGAACACAGTGTTCGCACCAGACAAGAACAATGATAAATGAGGCTCAATCAAAGTTGAAAGAAATATGACCTTTTGCAGCATCTAGTGCTCCTACAGTTATGTAACCTGGTAAAAATTTGGTGTAATGATTTTTACAGGCACACAAACTGTTCTCTTTAAATTACCTAAATACTTCTCTCCAGCCCAACAAGTCCTCACTTGCAGAGAGATTTCTTTCTTTCTCACCCACTTCCTCTGTCATTCAATTTATTTTTTTTCCCTATTTCATTGATTTACAGGCTCTGCACACACACACACACACACGCACAGAATAAAAGTGCAAATCCAGACTTACCTAAGCACAGGAGACAGGTGAGGATGAGAGGTTTCATATCCCAGGAAGAGTGTTTTGTGTATGACAGTCCTGTGCTAATGTATGTGTGTGTGTGTGTGTGTGTGTCAGAGTTCGAGTTGTCCCTTACTGATAGAGATTGTGCTTTGCTCTCTTTACCTCCGCTGGGTGCAGCTTTTATAGACCAACGCCTGCCTCTCAACTCCAACGAAAATGAAGGGTGTGTGTGTGACAGAGAGAGAGGGAGAGCAAAATACTGTGTGTGTGTGTGTGTGTGTGTGTGTGTGTGTGTGTGTGTATGCATGTCCGTCAGAAGACTCAAGAAAGATTTCTGTGTGTGTGTGTGTGTGTGTGTGTGTGTGTGTGTGTGTGTGTGTGTGTGTGTGAAATAATTATTCTGCCTCAGGCAACACATTTTGAGCCTCATGTTGTCACACATGATGAAGCCTCTGCTGGGGAATAATTACTCTGAATGGGACTGAAGGAGAAACAGTTTGATGTATTCTGACTTGTGTCTCATCACCATTAAAACGCACTTGCTCCTGCTTCTTTAAGTGTTATTGCTTCTTCATGTCTTCCTCTAAGGTCATAATTAGAACTAGCAATACTCACGCATACACACACACACACACACACACTAACAAGCTCATAACACTGTGACCAGGTGAAAAACTTGTATTCTATTGCGAACGTTTTTGGAAACTAAAACTTAAGGCAAATTTTATTTATTTTTGGTATTTTTGAAAAGTTTCATGAGTTTATGGAGACAAGCATATATCAGTCAAAGACTGCAACTTTCTCAGTTGGCAACACTGATACACAAACATGACTTGGTAATAAACTGCATGTCGTGACTGCACTTCACTCTAAGTACAAAGATAGTCAAGAGAAACATATGACAGTGCCATAACATGACAGTGATGGCATAATAAGGATCATAAAATAAGTTTTTATGATTGTCTGTGATTCATCATTTGTAAGCTACAGACAAATGGTGAGAGGTAAGGAATGTGTGAAGATTATAGTATATACTGTAAGAAACCATAGACTTAAGATATATGTTGTTTTATTTATAATTGTATTAAGTGATAGTTAATTTTGTTTATTTATTTGCATTTATTTTATATGTATTTATTTTTTACTTTATTTCATATTGATTTGTTTCGCTCAAGGAGGTGTCTTTCTTTGTTTGAATTGACTATTGTGTGTTTGGCATGATTAAATAATGTGTTACTATTTCAGTACACTGTAAGCAAGAGGAGACCTTAAGGCGTGGGTGGGGATGGTGCACAAAAAGGTGTGTTAGTTATGTTGTTGTGTCTGCAGAGAGAGGTTTCCTGAGTATTTGTGCCCCTGTGGAATCCAAGAGAAACCTGCTAGGAATCCTGGGAACTTAACCATCTCATTCCTCAGCATCAAACATCCAGAAGCTCTGGACACATTTTGTTTATAACAGCTATGATATTCAGCTGTTTGGATTATGTGTACTGGGGATATGTGATATGAATGTCTGGAAAGTCTGACACAGGCCTGGAAAGAAGCACATCATAACAGCCGCCCACTCTAAACACATTGCTGTGCTGGTAACAGCATGAAGAATGAAAACCATCTTACACACAAACACAACCGTATCTGTTTGGCTAAAACATTGAATCGTGTGTTTTCACACACAAAATGAAGCAGGTAATCTGGCTGTGTGTAAATATATGTGTAAGCATGCTAACATTTACTAACTATTTGCTTGACACTAGAGCACAGCATTGTTCTCTGGACAACATGAACATCTGTACAAAACTCCATGGCAGTCCTATAGCTGTTGAGATATATCTGGACCAAAATAGTGGAGCAAACAACAGAGCATGGAGCCACTGAAATAACAGTGAAACTGAACCAGCCTTCAAAATAGTTTGCACGTGGACATTTTGTTTTGTTAGAGGACACGCAAGGATGTAGTTTAATCGGGCTTCCACCAACCACGATGATCACTGCATGAGCAAGTTACTATAACTTACGCAATATTTAGTAAATAACCCTCTTAATGAATGCAGTGCAGAGATGACAGCAGGAGATTTTGGATCTGTTTAGTCACGGGTTTTATATTTAGAAGAAAATGAACACCACAGAGTGGGTGTGTTTTTGTCTGTATGTGTGTGTTTTTGTCTGTGTGTGTGTGCAAGCACATGTATTTTTAACTCTGTCTTAAGTGTCTGCTGGTGAGTTAATGTTTATGTGTGATCATTGCTGCTCATTAGCATACAGAACAAATAATGATGCTCCAGTCAGGTGTTAAAATGGTTCATTGACTCTGTTTGAAGCACTAATGAGGGCACTGAAAATAAACTGCTGTTACTGATTAACCTCACTCAGACACTGATATAAGAAGGTCAGACAATCACTGCCTTACTATATAAATAAAATATTTCTATGCATGATAAAAGCTTAGAATTACAATGCAAAACATCAGGTTTTAACTTAAAAGAAAGATGAGCACTCCTCCTGTGGGGGAGATGGTATAAACATACACAATAGTAAAATACAGTTCTAATAATATTAAATTAGTTTTCATTGAAAACATAACTGTTGACAAATACTGTAATGTCTTTTGCTCATCTGCTCAAATATATTAGAGTGTGCTCTAAATCCTGTATTAAATATGTGTATACTGCTTCTAAATAGAAATAAATATAAATTTGTTACTTTGAAGTGAGAAATTACTGTCACTAATTCAATAAAAAACATCTGGTGGCAAACAACAATAACAATAATACATCCATTTTTTTCATATGACATTTCAAACTCTAAATGTACAGTATAATGTTATGATGCACTTAGACTATGTGATACTATGTGATAAGTGATGGTATTGAGATACTTTATGTAAAAAGTAAGTAGTAAGTAGTAAAAGTTTTAGTTTTAGTAAGTTTTAGTAAAAGTATAAGCATCACAGTGTCATAATGCTCTATTACAAGTCTTCACTGAAAATACAGAAAGCATTAGCACCAAAGGTAAAACTACAAAAAAATAATGTATTTTATATACTTGGATCATATATATTGAACCATTATTGTGTTCAATATCAACTTAGTGTTTCAGCTCATAAAGGTGTGGTTAATGTTAACTATGACTTACTTTACATATTGCTGGGTAGTATGTGAAATGTGGTTCAGTAAAGTTTAATGATAATACTGTATAGTCCAATGATTGTACTAAATCAGTGGACATTGTTTTTATCGGTCTTCTTTGCTGCACACATTTGGCCTTGTCATAAAAGCAAACGCACAGGTGTAACTAACATTAATAAAAAATAATAATAATAATGACACACTTCCATTAAATGTCAGTGAGATAACTAGAGCTTTAAATGCAGGAATTGCATAAATACTTTACCACAGCAAACTACATTTGGACAATTCACACTTGTGTCCTAATTCTGACACCCAGATAAAATTGAAAATCATTATTTACAAGAAGGGAGAACACACTGTAAAAATCCAAATATTTTGCTTTAATTTATATGTCAGTAAACATCTTTTTATTGGTACATATATAGCTAATACTGCCATTGTAAACACATGATGTAAAAAGTTATATTTGTATCTGTTGAGATACTCGAGAAGAATATAAAGAATCTCCTGACAGCAGTGCCATATTTGACTCATTGAAACAGAAAAAGAAATCCATACAGGTTTTTTATTTTTGGAGCAGTAACTGAGCTTCCAAAACAGTGTACGCATGAATAATTTATAATAAATTAACCAAAATGAGAACACCATCTTACAAAGTTTCAATTAATAAAACACAGTTCACTATCTGTAATAATGTTTAGCAACAAGAGGGGAAAAAAAGCACCAATAAATAAAAGCAAATCCAGAAAGAACTGGTAAATATAAATTAAAAACAAGATTTACACAATAAGTCTAATTCTGCATAAAAACATGTATAACTGTGCTAACTAAAATGATCAACTGGCATCAAGAACATGCAGCCAAATGTGAGGAAACTATATATATACTTTTTATGAGAAATATTTTGTGGTGTCTCAGCAAATTCAGCAAAATCTGGTGCTCAGATGTGGCTTTTTGCCTTGAAATATCAAAAGGCACATGAAAACGTTTACCTCTTGTTTTACAGACCCATGCCTGACCCATTTCTGTGCATTTAATTTCCCATTACAGGGGACTGGTCCCCTCTTATTCCTCCTATTCGTTCAATTTCCATGACTCACTAAAACTGTGTGTGGTTATCACCCATAGAAACTGTTTTTGTGTCTCACTTTTCATCTTCGTATGAGGGTAGCAGGTGATGAAACATTAGAGCCAGTGCAGTTGGACACAAAATCTCAACACGCACAAAGCAGCAATCTCTTGGAACTTTTTAATCTCTTTGTGCCAATCTGCTTGCTTCATAAAGGTATCCCATGCGTGCGATCTTATGAGTAAGAACAATCCAGTAAAAAACAGCCACTGAGTGAAAGCTTGCCAGGTAACGTCATAGTATGTTGAAATTTTCGATTAGAAATATGGGAGAGGTCCTTGTTGCCTTTTCCAGGAGATGGCTATGTGATGATCTAAACTGTCCGGACACCAGAGTAAGTCTGTGGCTTCTGTTGATGTGTTTTTTTATACCTGTAAGAAACAAGAAAGAACAGAATTTACTCTACTTCACTATTCACTAATCAAAATGACTCGTTTGTTTCAACTAGCCTTAGAAATCCAATAAGACCCCTTCAGCAAAAACAAACTGCACTATAATGTAGTATCAGTGTCCAAAGAAATGGCTTGAAAGATCATAATCATGCTCTGTGGTTTGACATGTCTCTGCAAGGAACCGGATTTTGGGACAGACTTAACGTCATGAGGTACACTGCAGGTTTTACATGATGAAAGTTGTCTGAGTCACACTGAAAATCCAGGCCCACACTTTATTGTCCAATATATATATCCTGGTTTAAGAAAATTGAATAAACCCTTATCCCTCACTGAAAAACCTGCAGACATATGCAAGAGTAGGATAGAAACCAGGATACTGGCCCATGTAGACACCAGATCCAGATTTCTGATCATTTTTTGCCATACACTGAGAGATTTGACACGAAGCTAGTGTTCCACATTTCTGAAATGTCACTTTATAATAAGAGTGCAATGGTTTTATGTAAAAAAAAATCTAGCTAGGGAACATCCCTACATTACAGGCGTTAATAATAATTACCAATAACAGTGCTTATCACCCTCACTACAGTATATTAAACTATTGGGAACAGTGAAGTATATTAAAAGTCCTTACTATTTCAAACACATGGACATACATTCATCACAGATCAAAGCCTTACCATTTATAGAAGAAGTACAGAACTCCGGCCAGACCTATAATCAGCAGACTCACACAGAAGACTATGACAATTATGTGCTCTTCTCGCATTGGCTGATGGACAAACTCTATTTTACCGCACCTGGGGCCATAGAAGCCCTTCTCACACCTGCAACACGAACAGACATGTCAGACAAAATCACACATGGTGACTCAAAGTAGCAGACACGCACTCACAAAAAGAATCGTACTTGCAGTGGTGTTCGTTCAAGTCCACCAGCAGCATGCACTGGCCGTTGTTAAAGCAGTAGTTGTCAAATGAGCTGTTGCAGATCTGCCTCTCTGACCGCTTCACCACATGGGTGCGCTCTTCTCCCTGTCCTGAAATACCAGCAACAACACAGCTATTGGAAACCTTTTCATAGGAAATTGCATCATTTTCACTGAGTGGCATTTGGGTGTCTTATGCAAATATCCTGCAATTACTGTATTTATTATTTAAACTTTGCACTGCACTGTTCAATTTTTACACTACAGTAACTCATTAGGACCTGAGCCAGTACAGATAATGTTAGCCCATTCTTGATTCTTTCAGGCTGCAACAATTAGTCATTGATTTGATTGAGGATGTCACCGTGCCTTTTATGTATTACTTTGTGTGGCAGATTTCATTTTCTGTAACTTTATTTTTTTTTTTATTTTGAAATGTGTTCTATGAATAACATTTTTAAAACACATCACATTGGATTTTACATAATATATCCCCTCAGACGGCAAAATTGTTGACTTTCAGCTTTAAGAGTATAATGTAAAACTCATTTTAAACAGCTTTACATCAAAGAAAGTATTTTTTATTCATTTTCATTATCAATTAATCTATGAATATTCCCTTATAACATCCCTTATGATTTGCCTTCCAGTTGTCCAAATACAATACACTGATTTATGTGTTTACACTAAAAATCCATAGGCAAATCCCTGCACATTATTATGCTTGACAAAGTGATTTGTTATCTGAGAAAAGTTGAAATATTTGTCTGGGTGAAGAGTTGTCTGGGTGAATACCTGTAGATAGAGAGGCAGCGCCTGGAGTTTGCAGTATGGTTGAGACACTCTTAGTGAGTACGTATGGCCAGAGCAGCATGACACCTGTTGAACAGAGATTATTTACCTCATTAAATACATTGGATATAAGATCAGTCTGCATGATATGGACAATGAGTTTTATCAGCCATATAGGCAGGTTGTTGTTATGTCCCTGTTAAATTCAGAGTTTACTGAACTTAAGCAATCTCGTAAAAACACTGCATTACAAGCATTAATATTTTAATTAATATTCAAAACCCCCGGGATATGTGAACATCTCTACTTTGAGAGTGAAGCTATTGTAACTAGGATGTGATGTGGTGTGGCTTGTGTTGCCTGGCCCCCATGCCTGTACCAGCCTGCACAACTTTATAACACGCAGAATTTGCAGACGCCCACATTCCTGCAGGCAGGACAGAAAAACACATGAAACTGGATGCGAGATTTGTCTGGTTATGACTAGTTATGAATGTGGTTCCACTCGGCCAATGGGTTTCTGTTATTGCCTGTTGTTATAGCTATAGAGGTATTTTCCTGTGTTTTCAGTGAGAGGAAATGCGCTGGTTGTTGGGTGTTTCTGATGTGGCTGATTGGTGTAAAGTACATAGTGCGCTTAAGTGGGAAGTGGTGACCTGGCAAGTTTTCACTATTGGTAATTAATTACTGTTCAATCAACTCCTTTACATCATCAGTCACTGACGCACTCTAATATGACATGTTATCAGAACACATTCAACTTACCACAGTAACTGAGATGTGAGTTTCAAGCATTTTACATATGTTAAAAGATGAAGGCTTTTTGACTTTGTAAAAACCTCGCCTCTCTAGTTAGAGCTGAAACTGAAAATACCTGTTTTTAAAAGGTAAAAATAAGCAGGACTGCAACAGAACACTTACTGTGTGTGACCTACATGATCGGAAGCAGGAAGAGCAGGAAAGGCTGCTAATCTGTTAATCATGAATGTACTGTATGTCATACTCTGATTAGGACTTGCAGAGTTTGGAGCACTTGAAGTGTTGGAGTATAACTACACACATTTACTCAGATACTGCACTTAAGTACATTATTATGGCACCTTACCTTTACAAAAGCAAATATCAGAGAATAGTTTAATGCATGAAAACAAATTGGTCTTTCCTATCACATAAACCATCTCAAAACTAAATTGTTTTGTAAGTAGTTAAAACTAGCCACATCTCCACTAGATAAACATTAGCAAAAAAATCTAACAATGATATATAAAATATATTTGACACAGGGGCAGTGACTCTACAGCCCGAGTACTTTTTCATTCCATACTATGAAACTATTTACCTGGATACCTTTTTTGTGGGATTTTAAATGCAGGACTTTTACTTAAGTAAAATTTTTAGGGTTTGAGCACTTTCTCCACTCCTGAGTACTTAACAGTTTACACTAACTAGAAAACACTGTTTGCCTTTTAGTTTGATTATGTCTTTCAATCAGTAGTGATGAACCAGAACAATAAGTAAAGGAGATTAAATCTGACCACATGTGCTTGCAAATAATAAATCTTCCATTCATAGTTTAATTGCTAACAAGCTTCAGCATCCCTGAGGCAGCGGGCATGGGTGTCAGCTTATTAGCACAGGTATGTGGTCAAATCTTTCATCAGACTCCAAAACCTCCATTCAAAGTTGATTTCTAAAAAAACCAAAGCACCAGGCCTCGTATTTGGTGATTTGACCAACATTAACATCATTTGACTAACGTCACAGATCCTTTACGAAGTAAAACCTCATTAAAAAAAACGCATGAAGTCAAAGTCTGTTACAAAAAATACTAGAACAAGAGGCTCAAAATAAAATATACCTATGGATCAACAGCAAAACTACTCATTTTAAACTAAATGCAGATATTTTTATGCTTTCAGTTCAGGTGCAGGATTAGATGACTGGGTTAAGAACATAAGACCTTTGATTTCAGGTACATTAGTTTCTTTGTATGAGTTTTAGAAGGTACAAGTCCTGCTGGGGCGATTTCTTTCTGCAAACTTAATAGTCTACTTTTGGACTACAATGGGGTACCTTTAGACTGGAAGAGCCAATTTAATGTAAATTATACATATATAAAAAAAACATCCTTTAACTGTGGAGGCTGCAAAGAAACTACAGCTGCAGGTAAATGTAGTGGGTGTTGTACAGCAGAAAGGAAGAAGTGTCTAGATTCTTTAAGTAAAAGCAGCATAATACAGTGTCCTAATGAAGAGCTCGTCTCAGTGTTATGTGCTGAAGGTGCTGTTAGGTCATTATCCGTGCACTGTATTAAAGAACCCGAACCTGAATAGTGAGATAATAAATCAAAGCTGTGAAGGAGTGAAAGCAAAATGAGATGTAGGATACACTCTCTCTCTCTCTCTTACATTACCAGTCCCAGGGAATAACAGCAGTAACATTATTAACTGTGTAGAAGTAAATGTAAGTACATTGTAGTTCAGTGAGTCCAGTCTGAAACCGCAGGTCCTGTTTCACACCTGGTCCTCGCTCTGCACTGATAACTTCACAGTCCGCACCTGAATCCCGTGATTCCCCAATCGACAGCTCAGGTCGCTACAGTGTTAATGTGTGAATGTAACGTCATCCCGTTAAACATTAAACAAACAACTCACCGACAAGTGAAAGGGTCGCTGAAGCTTTGCTGTTCCTCATTTCAGAGCAGGACTGGTCGCTGACAGGATCGAGGTTCGGGTGGGTCCACACTAGCTTGGACTGGAGATGCTTCCGACGTGTCAAAAATAACGATTAGGAAAGGGGGCAGGCTGAACCTCTCCTGATACACAAACTAGAAACCAATCCTGTGGTCTGGGTGTGGTGAGGGACTCCTGTAATTTAGACAATTTCACCCGTCAAAAGCCCAAATAAAAAGACAGACCCTGCAGGCACCGGTTTCCTCGGAGGCTCTTCTTCATTATTATATTTTAATTTCTGACAGAAACCACATGCCTATACCTACTCACGTCTTGTACCACAAATGATAGATTTTTTAGATTATATTACAAAATCATGTGGGGAGTGTTTACCTGCGCAGTCACTGTGCAGTAACACGGCCATAGTGTTTAGTTTGAATCATTTGAATCTGTTAATCTATTTTAATCTGCCTCTCTGTACAAATCTGAGACACTTGTATTTTTCTGGAGTGTTTGCCTTTTATTCTACTTAATACTTTTACTCCACCACATCTCTCTGTCAGCTGCAGTTACTAATTCCATCCATTCTCTTCTGGACTAGTGAAAACGTCAGACATATGTTACTTATCAGAATATGATGCACTTCTGCAGATCAGTTTATCCAGTTAAAAAGTGCTTAGAATTGGCCCGATCTTAAACAACTAGAACAAGGTTCATGGGCTTTTTTAGTATCTATGTCCAGTGAATACAGTGCACAGGGAATCAAAACCTAATAACTACAGGTGGCATGGTGATACATAAGACAATACAAACAGTATTCATGCAAAAACACGATGGACAATTGTGAGAGAGTGAGATAGTGCATTAGACAAAAGGCCTTGTCATGGAGTATTGAGTGTGGTATTACTATTTCTACTTATCTAGATCTGAGTATTTCTATCACTGCACCCTAAATAAGGAAGCAGCAAAGATAGGAAAAACTCAAGCACTTGTACTTCAAAACTTCACCTAAGTAGGTACAGTATCAAGTAAATGTACTTTCTGTTACTTTCCTCCATACACAAGCACATAGATGTGCTTCAGGCATATTCTATAGGAATTCCCTCCCAAATCTACCTGTAACATTTCTTAAGGTTTTCATTAACAATATTTTAATAAAACTGACAACATTTTAGTTTATTATTCTGTATATACATATACATGTATATACAGAATTATTGTAGACTGGTATTTCACAGAATATTTAAATATATTTCATTTTAACCCTATTTGCCAATTGTTTGCCACTTGTTTATCCAATTGTCCTTTTCCCCTGCATGTGATTATATACATTACAAAATTTTTTTTTTTTTTTTTTTTTAAACTGTTTTGTCACTACTTTTGTCCAGTTGGGGTAGACAATCGGACTCACGGTCAGTACTCTTAGTTGATTAGGTTAGGAACCTTCGATCTAAAGCCAATTGGGTCAGGGACTCAGGGGTTAGGAACCCAGGCGCTTTAGTGTTATCCTTAGAATACGGGTCTAAACAGCTGTAGACTTAAATAAGGGGTTTGGAACCTCCAGCTGTAGTCTACTCGATCCTAGATGTAAGAATCCGGGACTCAGGATCGTCTCCGCAGATAGTCTGTGTTGAGGTACTTTTAGTCCATCAGGGATGGGACAAACTGAAAGTAGGGGACCCACAAATATGGGTCAGCGTGGTCTGATAGTCGATATCATTAGGGGCAAATATGGTGACAAAGCGGTGGCATGCCTTTTTATTTTTATTCTTGCTTATGTATTTTTAACCTGTCTTTTATTTCTGTAAAGCACTTTGAATTACTCTGTGTATTAATTGTGCTATATAAATAAACTTGCCTTGCCTTACTGTTTTCTGTATGTTTTAACTGTAATTTTATTTTAAGATGCTTCTTCGTCATTAACTTAGTAGTTAAACTAGTCACAGTTCAAAATGATATGACTACTTCTTTCACATTCACTGGCCCTACAGGTTTGTTCTGTCAGGGGTGGGAAATTATAGTCCTCAAGGGCCACAGCCCTTTAACACCCCATTAACACCTGCCCTACCCATTGATACCTCCCCTACCCACCGATTCTCTTTGTCCTCCCCCACACCACCCTCATCTGAGATGTTATCTTCCAGCTTTTGATTGACTGAAAAACCTGATCCAGGTAATGAGCAGTGGGTAGGGCAGGAATAGTTGGAAAAACAAGCAGGACAATGGCCCTCAAAGAACACGGGTTTCCCACTGCTATGTTAAGTAATGAGATTTCGCAAGCCCTTTAGAGTCAGTTTCCCTGTGGCTCGGTGGAATTTATCCAATTAAATTAATAACAACTTGTAATGACAGCATTTTCTGCCAGAATATAAACAATGCCAAACAAAAACTCAGTATCTGTAGGAGCCATTTCAGTAATTAAAAGGTTAACTGTTATTTAGGTCACTTCCTGCAAAAAATGTATCATGATCTTCATTACAAAGCTGAGTTATCATTTCACAGATCAAGAGTCAGCACACTGATTACTTATCACAGTCTACACAGCAACCAGTGGCTTCAAGCATAGGCTTAACTGCTACAGCCTCCTTAAGTAATAAAAGAATTATGGATAAAGCAACTTACTTTTTTATACAAAAAAAACTCCTGCAACACATAAAAGTTCTATACGTTTATTACAAAAGCTTAAATAAATTAAACATTCAATAAGTTAATACAATAATACAATAAATAGGCAAAGTTTCTCATCCTCATTATTTAAATGGAAATGAAATGTTTAAAATCTGACCCTGTTTACCATAAAAGGCCTGTGAAATGAGTGTGGAGGTTTTCACACTCACTTCACACTTTGAAAATGAATACTGGTCATCTTTATGAACATCAATATATAACAATAAAATAAAATACAAAAACCTTTGAAATCTAATAACTGCGTTGTTCGTCATGTTCAGCACAGTAGATTATGCAGTATAATGAAATGAGGGTCACACTGATGCCCGTGATGGAATTTTCATGAATTTTCCTGGTTTATTACACCTGAAAAAAGCAGATATCAGAATTAGAACTTATTCAAGTATCTTTGGTAACACAAGAAGTTTTAAACAAGCCATTTCTTTTAGAACACAGTGAAATGCAAAGAGGTGATCCTATAATTAATTTCAAATATATAAAACTACTAAAACTATTTGAGTTCATTTGTGTTTCAGAATATCCCTGATATAAGGTGCTAGATAGAAGATTTATCCCAAAGAAAAAGTCTAAACCGCAAACACTCACCTCTTAGAGACAAAGCAGTAAATGATGGTGGCCAGGAAACAGATAAATATGACTACTGCAAAACAGACTCCAATCACTTTCTCTAATTCAGGTGGAGAGTGAGTGAGTTCACTGAAGAACATGCAGCGAGGCCCACTGTATGAGGGTGTGCAGCTGAGGACCAGAGAAAAATGTGAGTGCATAAACCACCATGTGCATGATGCTTTCACTGATATTAGGACACCAAGGTGTCATCTATTGTGTGTGAGATCATGTTTTATATCTTACATGCAAGAAGGTTTGTCACTGTCTTGAGGGTAGATGCACTTTCCTCCATTTTCACAGTACTTTTCATGTTCACTTCTACATGACCTATATGAGGGCAGAACCTTAGGTTCATCCATGCTGCCTGCAGAGAGAGTAGCATCATAATCAATAATCCATTTGTGCTACTAATTTCATAAACAGACTGATCCTCAAATAATGAATAAATTATCAAGAATGCAAAATTTATAGACCTTATAGAAAACAACCCTTAAAAAAATCAAATATGCATTAAGATAAAATATAAATGCAAAGGCATAATAACACATGTAGTGAATAACTGTCTCAGACTCCAGTGAAGATACTGACTGTTGTTGTGCTGTGTGGTCAGAGATGCATTTGGCAGAGGAGGAGCTGCTGTAGTCAGCATTGCAGATTGTTCTGCTGTGGTCAGCAGAAGCAGCACTGCCACAGTGGAGAGGGCTGGAAACAAATGAAGGCAAATAACAGAAAATATTAATTTCGAACAGTTAATTTTACTGCAAAAAAAGTGGTTTTGTACTAATTTCAGATTTGACCACAGAGAATAAACTACACACTCACCCTTCTCCAGGAATGTTTGTTGTGTAAACATCTTGTCTTTCAGTGGTGCGGTGTCCTGTGTTTTCAGCTCAATTTCTGTCTGTGCTGTGTGTTCAACAGGTTTCTGCTGAGCTTTTATACTGTGCTTTCAACCACTGAAATAGTTTTAACAGCCAATCAATGAATGCTTTTATGAAAAACAAGAAACCTTTCCTTCCACAAATATGCATGACTTTCTACATGCAGAGACAGAGCCTAAAGGCTGACGATAGTGGCAGGGTGGCACGTGACCACCCAGACGCACTTCAAACACAGTTTTTTTTTCCTTGGAAGTCTGTGAACCGACGCACGCCTTTGGCAGATTGACAGTTTCACTCAAATGCCGCCTTTGCAGTTTCATAACGTTTCTTCATTGATGATTACAGGTGTTGTGAAAGCCTCAGTTTCTTCATAGAGGTTATTACATGAGAAAATCTATGAGAATATCTCTTCATGACTGCCTCTAACTTTATGCATCATTGGTGAAGAAAGGACAAATAACTGAAATACCAATGACTGACACTGTAAAAGTGAAGTGAACAGTTTTACTGGTTGGCAGTCGACAATCGGATGTCCAATTTAGAGAAAGGTTTACCAATAGTTTCGCCTCATACATCCCTAGCCAAAGTTTTGCCGTGATAGCTACATGGAAATATTTAAAAATGATAATCTGAAATCGAATTCACTTGTAAATAAATATGGATTGTGCTTGTGAAAGGCTTTATCTCCTGATCTTAACATGTAATTGCAGTTAAGCCCACAAAAAGCCTCACCAGAGGAAGAAATGGTAAAACACTGCATGAAAAGCACCACAGGGACATGGATTTAATTCCCACCTGTGGTGCTGCTGGTTTGGATGGACAAGAACATTTGCAGCCGTTTGTCGAATCATGTTGTCACTTCTACTGGTTGGTCAGAGATGCTGGGAACCTGAGAGGTAGGGGGTGGTGGTGATACATAGCCAATGTCCAAGTGTCCAACATAATGAAGCCCAAATTTTATGGACGTGTTGTGATCTTGTCAGTTGACAGTGACACTAACCATAACCTTTTAGATATGTCAGATGAGGTGAACGCTCTTAAATCATGAAACTGTTCTACCTCTGCCATACACCCCACAACTTCTATGTGATAAGAGGCAAAGCAGTGGGCATGTCAAGACTTTTGAATGTGTTTGGTCATAAACCTTTTATTATTGTTAAGATTCATCCTCTGACATTATGGCAATCATTCAACGGTATTTGAGATACTTCAGTTTTCACCGACAGACCGACAATGCCGAAAACCTCACTCCAGCACCAAGACCCACAAGGAAACACAAAGACAGGCTGTGCTGAAAGGATTGAGCCTTTGGAACACTTGATTTGTCTAGCTCTGGTGAAGCTGCATTTTTCTTCAGCTTAACTTTGCAGTGCATTTTACACCAAACAAAGACTATTTTTTTACTTACGTTACTATTATTTTACTTACGTTGAAACTGCTGTGGGAACAGATTTCCTCAAGGCAACAGAAGGATGACAACCAATAACACTTTTGATGTGATGGAAATGTGAGACGTGTATTATGACGCACGATGATGTGTATTAAATGCATAATTAAACAAAGTGAGAATATGAGCCACTGTTGTGTTGGCACAGCAATGTTTTCTTTATTTAATTCATTCCTTTTCCAGTGAATCTGGAATGTTTAAAAATTAACCAAAATGACTTCAGTAGAAAAAATATTAATCTAAATTCTCAAAAAGTGGAAATAAATAACTTAAATAAATACATGAACAAATTCACAATATAAACAAAGTATCAAATAGGTTTCCCAGCAGGTATGAAGTTTAGAGGTCATGGAGTTTTAAATACAAATGTGTTAGATGTTTGGCAAAGTGCGCATGTATGTGTGTGTTTGTGTGTGAATACCTAAATAAATGTATGTATGTATATGTACGTATATATTGTTTTAACCATCTAGCATTCATAAAAACAAATGGCTCTACTATGTCTGAGGTTAATGCATCAGTGCATTTCTAGCAGCAGTTACAGTGTTTCTCATCAGCATGGCAACCGTCATCGGACCCACGCCTCCAGGAACAGGGGTGATGAAACCTGCCTTCTCCTTCACTCCTACAGGTCAAACAATTGATTTGTAGTTAAGCAACGTACTTTTTATTTAAGGATTAGAGCAATGATTGATATGTATATCTCTGTCTAATCTTTTTTCAAAGAGAATTTTCTGTGCAACACATTAAATGCTATCCCATATTTATCTGTCAGCTGTAAGAAGCCTATTAAGCATGTATTCCTGTGGTTAGAGGAATACATTTTTCACAGGGGAAATATAAGATATAATAAATTTTAAGCCCACTGAAAAATGACAATATTAACAGTTTAGTGTAATGAAATCCCTAACAGTGTTACTAAATTTAATATCAGTATTAGTGCAGTGCAACACTTTGCTAAACAATTTGGTTTTGCCAATAAAGTTTTTGATTGCTTACCATCAAAGTCCACATCACCAATAAGCCGGAGTTTTCCTGTGTTCGGGTCCTGTATGCGATTTATGCCCACATCGATGACCGCTGCGCCCTCTTTAACCATATCTGCGGTGATCAGCCTGGGAACACCTGTGCACGCACATAAAAGCAGATTTACAGTTAGATAATATGTGACATTAACTGTTCCAAGAAAGTGAAAAAAAATTCTGAACTGTGGTTCATGCTGGCACCTACAGCCCGCATGGCATCCACATTCCAACCACCATAATGTATATAACAGAAAAAAGTACAGGTTTCATCCAACCATCATCTATACCCGCTTATTCCTAACCAGGGTCCCAGGGATCTGCTGGAGCCTACCCCAGCTCTCTTTGGGTGAAAGGCAGGGGTACACCCTGGACAGGTCCCCAGTCCATCACAGGGCCACATAGAGACAAACAACCTCACACACTCACACTCACTCCTATGGGAAATTTAGAGTCACCAATCAACCTGACATACATGTTTTTGGACTGTGGGAGGAAACCAGAGTACCTGGAGAAAACCCACACAAGCACAGGGAGAACATGCAGACTCCACACAGAAAGTCTGCTGGCGTGTTTTGAACCAGGAACCTTCTTGCTGTGAGGCAACAGTACATACCTGTGTGTTGTCCACACAGCCTGAATAATAACTGCTTAAGTTGCAGCATGAACAATGTGCTCTTTGTAGTTGTGTTTACAATACACTGTACAATAATAAAGCACATTGGTGGGCTTCCTGTAAGGCACAGTCACACTGCCAACTAAGGTGATAATGATGGAATTTTTTTTTTTAATTTAAAAATAATTTTTATTTACCAAATTGTCCTGACAAAGTTTTAACTGTTGGTTGGGCAAAGCAAGATATGGGCATTTTTGACTATTTCCTGATTTTCTACTGAGCAAATAATGAAATGAGAAGCTAAATGGCAGGTTAATGATTACTGACATTAATTGTTACTTATGGTCCTAGTGCTGACTGAGACTATGTATGATCTTTTATTATGAACCAATTTAAAATTTTTTAGTGGGACTATGTCATATTGCTGTCTGGGGATGCAATTACCTGCAGCTGCAACAATGATGTCAGCCAGGCTGGTTAGCTCCTTCAGCTGTTTTCTTGGTGTACATCTGTGGGCAATGGTCACTGTGGCATCACCTGAGAGGAAACATGATTCATTTGTTTTTTTGCCAATTCACTCTTTAATAACTGCAATAGGCTGATCTTTGGGTTCTCTAAATGTAAATGTTTCCTTCACTTCCATAAGACTGAATCTTGCTCCTGTGAACTGGTAGCTGGTCAAGGGTTAAGAACATTTCATTTTGTGAGTAATTACACAATGAGGAGAAGCACCTTGACAGAAAGCCCATTCTTGATCTAAGATGTTTGAGGACATCCTGTAGCCATAAAGGAACCATGATCAGGAATACAGGTGTGGAGAGAGAGGCTCACACAACAACGGTTTCCCGAATATCAGAATGAGAAGGAAGCAAAGGCGAGTCACAACACATCAAATTTGCATTTCATATGCCTACAGGGGGGTGTGTGTGTCTATGTGCACATATTGTACTGACAAATTTTAGTTCAGTATCATTATGAAGACAATTCAGACGGTCTCCTCATCTTCTAAGACCTGTTTGAGGGTCTTTATTAACATTTTGAAGCTTAGGAAGCAAAGTTTTGGCATTAATGTACCATTGTTATACCTGATGCATGATATCAGCTTTACCAGCTCTGTAATCTTGTCATTTTGTGTTTGTGAACATTTAGTAATTCTCCTTGCTTTTCCAAGAAATAATAGTGAAACTTTCCAGTTTTCAGACAGTTTTATTTTTGTTATGCTTTCACTTGTTCCTTATCAACAGAATGCATACTGAAACTGAGTATAAACATGACTTAAAAACAACTTGGTGTGTCACAATATTCTAAAGTGAAGGCACAAGATAAAGAGGCTCTGGATACAGGGTGTGTACAAGCTTATCAGGTTAAACAGTGCCAATCAAAGGTTTTAAAACACTGAATGGAATGTTTTTTGCCACAGATTTTCTTCTTATATCAGTTAAGCTCCTTTTGAGTTCCTGAAAAACTAAGATGTCCTGTTGGCCATATTTCATCCCACTTTTATTTCTCATGCTTACTGTTCCTCCCTATCATTGAGAATTTTACTAGAAGGAAAACCCACATTAATACAATAAAATCACATGTATTATACATATAGAAGTGGAAGCAAGATAGAAGGCAGAAGGCAGTAGCAATGTTTTCGAAGTGCTCAGCAACTGGTGTCAGATGCGCTGGTTGCTGATTGACACGTTGTTGGTGTTGTGTGACTCTTCTGTGGAATTAGTCCCATATGCTCAAAGGACAATACACATGTGTGGCATATGGGGATTAAAATACACACAGCAATTGTTTAGCTGGTAACCTGAAACACTGGCAGCATCATCTCATAGTGATGAATATCAGCACATCAGAATAATTCACTGATCTCTTTCACATTAGACATCAAATCTCAAGAAAAGTTAAAGTATAGTGACAATATATTCACTCTCTGAACTGACGCAACCAGGCATCTGCACTGAACTATTTCTTCTGTCTGTATGACACACCTGGTGTGTGTAACGGGCGTGTGTTGCACTCAGTTGAGGCTGCTGGGTAGGCCAGCAGCCGGTTGCACCGGCTACTCATAAGTTTAAACTTAGCCTAGTTTTAATGTAAGTGTTTCCTAAATAGAGTTTTGTGTGTCATTAAACTAAAACGGGTTGCACCACCAAAACTAGTTCTCATATAAAAATAATTTACACCTTCTAACTGCCAGTTGCAAGTGATGTGTGCCTAAGTAAAACTAAATAAACTTACAAAATGTAAATCAGCCAACCCAAAGTGGCACTGCTTTAAATTGGAGTCTAATGTTGACCCGTTTATTACTTGGTCTCATGTGCATCTCTAATCTTTCAGTGCAACTTTTAGCTGAATCAAATACCTTTTTAAATGATCACAAGTGAACTTATTAAGTTACTTAGACAAGGTCAGAAGTATCTTGTTGCTTCATCTAGCAGCAAATTCCATGTAGTACCTTTCCAAATCCCCTCCCTTCTTCCTACACCCTTATAAGGACAGTTTATCTGTCTTACAGCAATGTACAATGCCAAAGTCTCGCCCTGTGTTTTTCCTTCACACTCCCTGGCTTTTTTGTTCTGTGAACTCCTCCAGCAGGACATGCAGCAGCATTTACTTTTTGATTAAGAAGATGAGGAGTCATTCAAGACTTTATTCACTGGTCATTTCCTGACAAAAGCCTACAACATCAACTATTCTTTCAGAAAAGCCAAGATTTTGCAATATCACTTGCCTAGAAAATTACATTATGGTGCACTCCAATCATATTACACCTGTGACTCACCTGTGCACACACGCACGTACACAAACACACACACACACACACACACAAACACACACACACACACACACACACACACACACACACACACACACACACACACACACACACTTACCTCCAGGACGTTCATGATTGCGATCAGTGTGCAGCAACATTGCGATGGGCATTCCAACATTTTTGGAGCGACCAGCAACCAGGACATTCTTTCCCACTGTCTCAATACCTGTAAAAACACATTTTTAAAAGAGAAATAGATTTTACTAGTCCATTGAGACAATAGTTTGTTAAAATCATTTGATAAACATAAAATACTAAACATATAGTAGAGGGCAGGATTTCCCTTTTTGACTGATCACATAGGAATGTGGAGGGAGGTTAATTTGCCAGCTGCACCACAACCTGGCACCACAATGTCGGGCGTGTGACAATTACTACATTCATTGTCAGCCAATATAATGACAAAAGTCATTAAAGTGATTGATAGTGGGAGGACAGATATGTATGTATTAGATATCTGTTTGATGAGAAATTGGCTGCTTTTTATTATATATATATATGTGTATATGTATGTATATATATATATATATATATATATATATATATATAATATATATATATATATATATATATATATATAAATAAAGCCTATGACTCAATGCCTCACACATGGATCCTGGAATGCCTGGAGCTGTACAACATCAATAGGACCCTAAGAACCTTCATAAGGAACTCAATGGGACTGTGGAAAACAACCCTAGTAGCCAACCTCAAGCCAATAGCACAAGTCTCCATCAAGTGCGGCATCTACCAAGGAGATGCTCTGTCCCCGCTGCTGTTCTGCATAGGCCTGAACCCCCTCAGCCAGATCATCACTAAGACTGGCTTCGGATACCGACTGCGAAATGGGGCCATCAGCCAACCATCAGCCACCTCCTGTACATGGATGACATCAAGCTGTATGCCAGGACTGAACGAGACATCGACTCACTGATCCATACCACCAGGATATACAGCAACGACATTGGAATGTCATTCGGACTGGACAAGTGTGGTCGAATGATAACAAAGAGAGGGAGAGTTGTCAGGACTGAAGGAGTTGAACTCCCAGAAGGCAGCATAGCGGATGTTGAGGGCAGCTACAAGTACCTTGGAATCCCACAGGCAAATGGGAACCAGGAAGAAGCCGCAAGGAAAGCAGCCACAGCCAAATACCTACAGAGGGTAAGGTAAGTCCTAAGAAGTCAGCTAAATGGGAAGAACAAGGTCCAAGCCATCAACACCTATGCCCTGCCGGTCATCAGATACCCCGCTGGCATAATAAGCTGGCCAAAAGAGGACATAGAAGCCACTGATGTCAAGACAAGGAAGCTCCTCACAATGCATGGAGGACTTCACCCCAAATCCAGCATCCTGAAACTGTACGCTAAGAGGAAGGAAGGAGGCCGGGGACTGGTGAGTGTCAGAGCCACCATCCAAGATGAAGCGGCCAAGATCCATGAGTACATCAGGAAGATGGCCCCAAGCGATGGAATACTTAGTGAATATCTCAGGCAACAGAAGCCCGATGCAGAGGACGAAGAGCAAGAACCATCATGGCAGGACAAACCCCTGCACGGCATGTACCACCGACAGATACAAGAAGTGGCTGATATCGAAAAGTCCTACCGGTGGCTGGAAAAAGTTGGACTGAAAGACAGCACAGAGGCACTGATCGTAGCGGCACAAGAACAGGCCCTGAGCACAAGATCGATAGAGGCCGGGATCTACCACACCAGGCAGGACCCCAGGTGCAGGCTGTGCAAAGATGCCCCTGAGACAATCCAGCACATAACAGCAGGTTGTAAGATGCTAGCAGGCAGAGCGTACATGGAACGCCATAACCAAGTGGCCGGCATAGTGTACAGGAACATCTGTGCCGAGTATGGGCTGGAGGTCCCAAGGTCAAAATGGGACACACCTCCAAAGGTGAGGGAGAATGACCGAGCTAAGATCCTGTGGGACTTCCAGATACAGACCGACAAACAGGTGATGGCTAACCAACCGGACATAGTAGTGGTGGACAAACAACAGAAGAAAGCCGTAGTGGTAGATGCAGCGATCCCAAGTGACAGCAACATCAGAAAGAAGGAACATGAGAAGCTGGAGAAATACCAAGGGCTTAAAGAAGAGCTAGAAAAGATGTGGAAGGTGAAGGCAACAGTGGTCCCCGTGGTAATCGGCACCCTCGGGGCTGTGACCCCCAAACTGGGAGAGTGGCTCCAACAGATCCCAGGAACAACATCAGAGATCTCAGTCCAGAAGAGCGCAGTGCTAGGAACAGCTAAGATACTGCGAAGAACCCTCAAACTCCCAGGCCTCTGGTAGAGGACCCGAGATTGAGGAAGACACACCACCCATAGGGGTGAGACTATATAGGTCAGGCAGTGGAACAGTTTTAAAATCTTTGTACCAGGACTTTCAGATTCTGGAGAGTTAACAATCGGGGCTATCGCTTTATATTTTGTTGTGGTGGTGATTCATATTACAAACCTATCCAACATGAATCCATGTAGCTCATTGGGTAAAATGTTCTTAAGCTGCTCTGCATTACTGGGAAAATATTGAAAAACATTTTTCAAAGACACAGAGTGTGAGTAAAACATGCTGAGCATCAGATGGACAGCGCAGATATATTTACAGTATATCATGAAAGGATCCAAACTTAACAGTCAGCATTGTCTCTATGCCTCCCTGCACACACAGCACAGGGATGTGTAGAGACAGAAAGAGAAAAACCTTTACCCTCCCTCCTCACTACATTCTACAAATGCAGAAAGCACCTAAGATGCTTCAAGATTGTCTGGTATGGGGATTACAAACGACCTCTGATAACATGTGATAACAGCCATCGAGGTCTCACATTTTTTCATCATGGTCATCATAAACACGGCATGTCATATAAAAAGCATCAGTGTTCTCTCATGTGCAGAGCATCTAAACTATGTCACAGTTTTTTACTCAGCAGTCAGACTTGTCAGCAACAACAGTTAAACGAACTAAACTAATCAAATCAGCAGCTCATTCTGACTAAAGCTTTAGCGCAGCTTGAACATGAACAGCAGTGCCCTACTCTGGACACGAACAGTAAGTCAGTTACTGTTTACTTTTCACTACAAATACAGCCAGTGCTGCCAGAATCTAAGTCCCACATTAAGGTGCCACACAGAAAGATTAGTTCGGTCTTAACAACTGACTCTTAACATGAACATTTCTGAATGTAAGTTTGATTTCTTAATGTAACCTTCACTGTTAATCTGAAGAATCATTAATTGATAGAATACTTATATCATTTGCAATCGATGACTGAGTGGTCTAGCAAATTAACAATGAACAGATTGAAACAGGTTAGACAATTGTTAGATGCCACCTAGTGGACCCTGCATAGTAAGGCAGAATGCATGTGCCTGCTCCTCCCTTTGACTCCAGACTTTGACTTTAAAATTGTTGTAACTCAAAATCAAACATTTGTTTAGATGTGATGACTTTCAGTTTTTGAAAAATCAGCCATGAGTAATGCACGTTTTGGTGGGTTACCTGCTCTTTTGATTATCTCCCAGACTGCTGCAGGTGTCGCAGGCACCATGGATCTCTGGTCCAGGCACAACTTCCCGATATTCACTATATGGAAGCCATCCACATCTTTCTCAGGAGCAATGGCGTTGCACACTGCTCGCTCATTGATGTGCTCTAAAGAAGAAAGAAACAGACATGATCATATAATATCGGTGAATTTGATCACATTTAAATCAGGTTTGTTTGTTTTTTTACAGGAAATACATTTCAGACTTGCTAATAAAGTTCATCAGTGTTCACAAATCACATATAAGAGGCCAAACCTATACTGTATCTACAGGATCTGTTTAATGTGATGTGTTTAGACTAGTTAATATTGAGTAAGTTGATGCCAGTGAAGAAACCTCATCTGCAGATATTGTCCCTGTGTTTACCTGGAAGAGGCAACTGCACCAACAGGCCACTGACCCTCCAGTCACGGTTCATCTTGTCAATCAGCTCCAGCAACTCCTCCTGGGAGACCGAGCTAGGCCGCACCACTGTGTCACTGGAAATACCTGGAGACCACATCACACAAAATACATGTTCATACTGTTTCCATGTGCATGTCAAATAGGTGTGTGACATTGTACTACATAAACTTTGTCACTGAAAATGTATTTACTCATTTGCCCATATGTCCATGTATGCTTAAAGATTTAAAAGGCACTAGACGGGCTCATGTTATATTTGTTGATCTATATGATATGCATTAGGCAAATAGTCTTTAAGAACGTGTGCAATGTTTATATCTGACCCAGGATGCTGGCTGCTCGGGTCTTGTTCTTAACATAGGTACGACTAGCTGGGTCATCCCCCACTAAGACCACACCTAGGTGGGGTCTCATGTTGCCCTGAGCTACCAGCTCTTCCACATCACGCTGAATTTCTCTGTGGAGCTGACGAGCCAACTCTGTCCCAGAAATCACCACTGCAGCATGCCTGGGGAGGTCAATTGTAAAGATGAATTAATGTAGATACACATAACACTTTTTTTTTTCTTAACATTATTTTAAATACAGTTGATTGACAGAAAATAAATCAGCAACAAGTCTGATAAAGTTATTTTTAAGCAAAAATGCCCCCATGTTCTTTGCTGCAGTTTTTATACTTGCTTATTTGACAAAGACAGTGCTTAGTAGATTATAATGTGGAAGGACAATGATGCACATTAACTCAAAAAAAACCCAAAAAACCAAAACATGACCATCAGTGTTAATTTTGACACCTGATTTTGATTTGATTTTAGATTTAACCTGAATATGTATACAGGCTGGTATACTGATAATATCTTTCTAAACTAGAAATCTAATGAACCTGTTGTTACTATGCAGATGTGTGTAAAAGCAGATGTTTTTAATATAATGAAATAAAGCAACATGATTAGATGACTGATTATTGCTTGTTCAAACACTTTCTTTTCATAATCTCTAGGCATTACAGGAATGTTGTATTGTAATTAAATAACATTCCTACTGATCATCCAGAAGGATGTTGCTTAAAAACCAATTCAAGGAAGATCTGTGTTTATACAGTATGTCCTTATTGTTCTACATAGAAGTTGTCTAATCCATTTAATATTAAATATCCTGTTTAAAGTAGAGAAATCTAAATATAGATCATGCTTTTTATAATAGTTCATAATAATAATATCTGCTTATGGAGTGTTTTTTGTTAGGGGTGGCGCTCTTTTAATTGCGTCATCACATTGCGCCGTCTTCCTCAGTAAAGGTTTAATGGCACCTTGAATGGAAAATTAGCGCCACCAGCTCGTTAATTCACTACGTGGATGTAATTCCACATTTTCCTTTCGATGTGTACGTGACAGTCGGTTAAAGCAGGACTCCACTTGACCCCCCCTCCCTCAGTTAAACCTGAGCCCTCTACCGTGAACGGTAAACCTGCTGTCAATCACCTTCCTCCTCTGACACGTGAGGGTGCACGCGCCTTCACCGGTGCGGCGCCCATCCATCATCCATCCCCCCGCAAAGTAACACCGCACATCAAAATGCAAAAACACAGCGGTGCCATTTACCTCGTCGCCGACTGGTGTAGGTGTTTTCTCTGACTCTCGCATTTTCTGTGCACCCGCAGTTTGGCCCGGCAGCGGTGTTGGTGCAACGTTAGCGGGCTGCAAATCCTGAAGGAGGAGCGTAGCGGTGAAACAGAGGCCGCCATGTTTGTGTGCGTGTGCTGTGGGGCGCGTGCACGACGGGGGTGGGCAGTATGTGCACAATACATCTACACAGCAGCACAGTGACTGGGCTTCAACTGGAGCCTGCTTGCAGCAGTTTGTTTGCTATTTATTGTTCAAATTGATTAAAAAGAATAAATTCAGGAGAAAGAAGCTGCAGTGAGTGAGGCTGGATCTCCTGTTGGACTCATCATGTGGGTCAACATAAAGTCATTTAGTAGCTACTACCTGAAGTAGACTATGAATCCTGCTGGATCCTCAATCTTCCACCTTGACTTCTTTAGATTAACCTGCAGTTCCTTCCTTTTTAAATTTGATTTATCAGTTTGTTTCGTTTCTGTATCAGGTAATTATCAGTGTAAATATGTTAAAAATATAGTTGATCATTCTGGGGGAATGGCAGCTACATGAGGAGATTCACACCATAGTCCGTATGAAACTGGTTAGCTTAGTTTACTGATCACCACATAACTTTGTGTGAAACAATTTACTGCAAAACTTTTTAGTAGAGATTAAACAATCAAGATAGAATGTGTTAAGTATATATATGTTTACACACAAATATAATAAACTTTCAGGAAACATTGTGGTATAATTATCACATAACACTAGTGGAGAGTCTCAATCATCCAGGTGAAGTTATATAGAAGTTGAGTCATGACAACTGGACTTCTAGTTTTTAGGTCGTATGGAACCTCCAATTTATCTTCCAAGTTGGTTCCACTCCACCCCTAGTCCCATTGGCTCATTAGGTGAACTATGTAAATCAGGTGAGAGTCGTTACACCCACACAGCTGAGTTGGTTTCACGTCATACGTGGGCTGAAAACCAGTTTGGAAGATAAATTGGAGGTTCCATACCTGCTTTCTCTCAGACTAATGAAGCTACTCGGATGAGTGGTGAAAAACTAGAAATCCAGCTGCCATGACTCAACCTCTAGATACAGATACTGCAGTAGACAGAGTGGAGTGAGTCACATTTAGTTTTGCCACAAGGTGGCAGCAGATATTTGGTGCATTAAGTGAACTGCGTAGGGAGCATTTAAAATGTTTGAAAACTCATTGCAGCTGTGCAGTGGACTGTTACCTGCATCCAGTAGTTACCATACAACATACAAAGCAAATGATTCAACAGCCAAAGCACAAGGACAAAAATGACCAGGATTATGACCCAACATTTGCTGGTTTAACCAGACCAATTAGGAAAATAGGGTAAACAATATAGGGAAATGGGAAGACATGTCACATAAACAGGTCAGGCTCCTACAAGTTACACTAATACCACAAAGAGGAAGTTGCTTGTTGGATGCTTTAGTGGTTGCACAAAACACTTGAAAACATAAATTATATGGAAATTATATTCTGTCTTAACCTTCAAGTCCAAGTTTACTTTTTCGATATTTAATCTTTTGTATATCCTGAAAAACGTTAGTTCTTTAAACATAAACATAAAACCCAGAAATGTTGATACTGCACAGAGTGAACATTGTGTCAGTACATTAAGACAAATGTAAACCTTTTTGGGGGCAACTTGGGTAGAAAACATGAAGTTTTACAGTAAAGATTAAAGTCGCACATGAAATTCACATTTCATTTAAAATTTTCATGACAAATTCACCAACACGCCACCAAATGAATGTTCACACTGTGTCTACAAGGTGTTCAGTGTTGTGCTGCCACCCATAGCTAAACATCAGTCCAAGCGAAGGTAACATGAGCCAGTTATCTTAACAGAGGTATACTGCAGGTAACACTATGGAAACTGAGCAAGTAAGGACTAAACAATCTATCTCATCGTAGCCTGCGTTATGTCATTTGATCCCAGCATGCTGGGGTTCAAGATAAGTTCAAGAAAGTCTATGTATAGCATATATTCTTTTTCCTTTTCCTTTTATTTGCTTCTATTTTTTATTTTGAAGTAGCTTTATCAGTGAGTAAACAAAAGGCATTTTTTAGGCACATCATAAACACTCAGTGAAATTGAAAAAAAAAAACAAAGATTAAGATAAAACTTAATCTAGGTATTCATGTTCAAAGTTTGGAAGAACGAACACCTGTAAAAATCTCCATATCTCATTATATTGTTTGGTCGGTGATATCAGCGGGTATGAAAGCAAGTTATTGAGCTTTTAAAATCAGTAAAGATTATTTATTAGTTTGTTTGAGTGGTAGACACCACACCCAAACAAACATGCCTGGACTTGAGATGAACAGAGAATGTGGGAATGTTCTTCTGTGTGACAAAGCTGCAGATTCCTTAATGGTTTTTATACACATGGCCTGTTTACCAACCCATACTATATGTAATTAAGCAAAAGCTTTTCAATTTTTAAAACAGACATACGTGCTGATACATGCCAGTTAAGGATGTTGACGTATGAAACATAATCACTGTGTACACTGTGTTCTGAAAACAGTCTAACAAACACTCAATCTGCTGCACAACAATGTTTGAAATTTCTAAGATCCAGCAACTGTTTGTCGTAACAACCTCAGGCCGTACAGTAAATAGTCCGTTTGCCACCCGAGCTCAACATGCTATGAGAAATCTCCGGGAAGGCACGAACCAAGTTGATCAGTTTCCTGTAGATGTGATGAGGCTGTGATATTTGTTGTGTGACTGCTAGAGAGCAGACTGAACATCTGAGGCACCACACGACGCTGACCCTTCAGTGTTTGGTTGATAAGTGCTGATGTGAAAAAAACACTGACATTTACAAGCGTCTGCTACACTTGACTGAAGTTATGTCAAGCATTCTTATATTCCGAAACAAATCGGACGGTTTTAGTGGGGAACACAGTGATGTGAATATCTGTGAAAATTTAAACTCTAGTCTTCCTCTTATATTCTGGTTTAAACTGGGAAATCTTACATAAACTACTGCTGAAAGGAAAAGCTCTTTCCTAGGAGTGTATATAGTGACAGTTGGCCAACAAGCTGAATAATGTTTGGTTTTGCCTGGTAACATGTGGTGTTGCGGCTGTGATGTTGTGTATGTTGAGAAAATTAAATGGTGGTTAAGTCCAGTATGGAATAATAAGGTAGAGCCAGCTAGGCATGGGTGAGACTCAGAAGAGTCAGTAAGAGTCAACTGTTCCACATCAGTACAGTCCTGTCTCAACAAGACTCACCATTAATACATTTCAGAGGGGAAATTATTTATGTCTCAGATCCCTCACACCCATGCTTCTATATTCTAGTTCAAATTTATAAGACATGTTTCAAATCATGTTTTTTTTCCTGTTGAACTTCTCATCCACTGCAAGGGGAAATCTAAGGTGAAAATAGTAAACATCTGATATAAAAGATACTTATGGGATTGCAGTTTTTTTGCATTTCTATGAAAACTAACAGATCTCTGCTTTGGGTGCCTACTAAGTGCTCTGTACATTTAAATCATATTTTTTAGGTTTTGTTTAATTACCCTCCAACCAACCCCTCCTCCCTCTCTCCCACCCACTGTTGTTGACTGGCTCGGATGTTATGTAACACATTTATGCCTTGCGCACGTGGCCACAGCCGTAATATATGGCAATATTTAGACGGATTAAACGTTGTCATCGACCCAGGGATCATAACCTTCACACGCAACCCGCATTTTACCTTTGAGGCGTACAATAAGGACGAGGTCAAAGGAAAGTCTGGCCAAATAGCTGATTTTACCAACAGAATGACAGGCTCGTAAAAACTGGTTCCTCCGCTCGATGCGGCTCTTTTTCGCCTCAACCATAAAAATAACGCGCACTGGAATCAGACTATGGAAAAACATGACAGTGTGTTTGTTCTTCATTAGACCTGAAGATACATTCACTCACAGCACCGTGCGCTTTCTATGCCATTTGAGGGGAAGAATAACTGGCTATGATTATCCTTCACAATTATCTCAGAACAGGCAGTTGCACTGATACAGGCTATAATCTGCTATAAAATACGCTGACCAATATCCAGAATAACAATTAACACAATTAACATGCATGATGTTGTTTATCATGAGCTGATTTAGGTATAAATTATTCCAAAAACATATAATGGTGTTAAGTATAGGCTATTTTCCCTCTCAGCTTTATACGGTGTCATGCCCTTAACAGATTGACCACTACCCCTCGCGCTCCCTGTCCTTCCCTGTCTCACGCTATCCCCCCTCCTTCATCCTAGAGCTGTCATCCTGAGCGGAGTTGAGACGACGGCTCAATCCCTAAACGCCCGGATGAGAGCAGCAGGCGACATTCAGGGTAACATGGTCGCATGACTTGGCCCAGTCGAGGGCAACAATCCCAGTGGGACGACAGCCACTGCTGGAATCTGTGACATTTTCGACGCAACCCACGGAGAACGGTTCTGGGAAAAATACAGGCAGAGATAGAGGCGTGGAGGCGAAGAGGAGCGGCACATTTCCCTCCGTGTGGTGTCCTATTTCTTTGGTAAGTGGTTTTTGTTTGGTAAAGAAGCTGGCCCTGTGTTTTTTTTTCACCCTCCGACGGCTTTTTATCTTGTTCAGCCACTTTCCGTGCGCATTTCTTTGTGGTGAGCGTGTGTGCGGGCAGCGCTGGACGCCAAACGGGCCTGGTAAGTGTGAAAACAGCGTAAAGTAGAAATGTCTGTGTATTTGAATCAGCTGCCGCTGCTCGTAACCACGCAGTCTTCCTGCAGCCTTGGCAGACGTCACATTTACATTTCGGTAAGACACGTGCCTACAATGTCGTTTTTGTAATATTGTTGCCACTGGTTGCAGGCAACTAAATGAGTGAATGGAGCTACACGTGTGTGTGTCCACATCCGATAGAGAATCACAATAGCACCGATCCAGATCCACAGCCTGGCGGCCTGTCCGCGGATCTGGAGCAGTGTGGGAAACAGAAATAAACAAACAATGTGAGCTCTTTGCCCAAAGCACCGAGCATCTCGTCTTTTGGCTCTTTAATCACGCGAGGTCGCTTCACTCTGTTGAGCTTTTCGTGCGCAAACCAGACACTGACGACTAGGCGGGTCGACAACTGGGCATGCGCAGTGTGCCCTATCACTGCCGCTCCATTGCCCAATAACACTAATCCCAAACATGTCAGAAGTACCTCAGGGTCATTCCCAGGAGCCCAGTGATTAAGGCTTTCATTGGGAATTTTCTACCTGGATGTTTACATGTGAGCGCGTCCATTGTTGCCGTGGGGCAGCAGCCCTGCACCAAAGGGAAATAAACCGGATCTTCCCACCTACACATATCTATCAGCAATGGCAGACAGTTGTGGCATAGAGTGTATTCCTGCAACTGAGGGCCCAGCAGCCTTTTCATGGTGAGACTGCCTGTGAGGAAAACTCACAAACACTGAGCATAAGGACAGAGAACCTAAAGAAAGAATAACATGAGCACTGTGCAAAAAAATAACTGCAGTGGTACTGAGGGTTTTTAGATCATCTGCAGAACTGAAAATATTGCACTGCAAAATACTGCATTGCAAATTATAGTGTCGTGATGAATGTGTTACTTGTGCTGTGTAAGTATAATAAACACAATAGCAGAGCATCAAAAATAAAAGTACCCAGTTTAGGAATATGGCTCCTGTGAGTAGTGTGCTATTATGTATATGCCATTTTAAATATGGAAGTAATATTGTGCTGTGGTTGCTTATGGAAGCAGAGATATTTTGAATCTGTTACTTTGTATTTTGTAAGATAATGGTTTTAGTGTGAAATCCTAATTTGTAAAGTAACTAAAGTAACTATCCAATACACCGATTGCTGCATCATCTCCAGCCATAAAGCTTGTAACTTAGAAGACAGATATGAAAGTGTGTCATGATGAGATAGTGGCTTTAATTACTTCCCCTTTGCTTTTTGTGAACATATGGCTCCTGTTTACTAGTGTCAGTGATAAAGACCATGTCACCAGCATCTTCCATCCCTCCGTGGTTTAACAACAAACTCACCTGTTGATGAAGTGTGCTTAAGTACTAATGAAAAGCCTCTGGAATTTATTTACAGCACTTCACACCTTTCATCTATGTTTGTACCATAGAGGCCTGTTAGTAGTAACTCTTGTAGTGTAGCTGGACTTCTTAGAAATGGCCACTAAGCTTACCCTTTGGTTTAAACACATTCATGCAGGGATTTATAAACATTTAAAGTTCCTGCACACACAGAGTTTAATCTGATGTTCTGCATTTGAAAGGAGCCTGCTTTCAAATAAATGTTTTTGTTGAGGTTTTGTGTTAATCCCTAGCAAGTCTAGTTAAAGTGATACAGGCAGATCGGAAAAATAAATATAACTGTTGTTGCCCTCCTTTTGACTGAGGCTTAGGTCAATGTTTCTGTCACTAACTTGTGGAATTAATATGGATTCACAAAAACAGGATGAATTCCGTTTATATTTTGACTGTACTTTGACCTGCCCTTTGTGATTGTAATCCGTTTGGGGGGAAAAAACAATTGAGGCCGAGTGATTCACACTAAATTGCTAGTTCCGTGGCGACAGGGTTCAGCCATGGCTCAGACCACAATGTCAGTAGTCTCTTTTTATGCTAGCCCTCAAATCCAAGTGCTTCATAATGGTCACAGAGCAGTGAATATTTAAACAGCAGATATCCAAGCAGCTTAAGATTGTGTTTTGGAAGTTTTGTGTTGAAGGTGACTGTCAATGGAGGAGGGAGAGGTATGAGCTGTGTGCGTGCACGTGGATGTTTATTAGGTGCACCTCGCTAAAATTCATGTAGTACGCTACAACAGTTGTGCAAAAACTCTTAATGATGGTGATAATATTCTTTTTTTTTTTCCAGACAGTTTTTTTAGAGGTGTTGGTGTTGATCATTTGTGTTGATCGGATACTGCTGATCAGATTGGCTGCTATAATGGTATTAATTTAGCAAGGTGTGCCTAATAAGCTGCTAAGCGTGTCTATGTGTACATTGTGTAATGCTGTCATATTCAACAATATAGCAACAGAGCAGTGTTCGACCAGCTTTCACAGAGGTATGTTTTCTCAGTACATGTGGTGTGACAAGTTTCTCGGTACACGTGTCGTAGCAAGTCACAGTTTCTAAGAACCTTCTGCTAAACTTTCTATGACACAGCCTTTAGTTCAAGTTCAGTAAATTCAGTTTATGATAAGAATGTGCTCCACAGATAGCAGGTCATACCATATTACTTCACCATCTATGCAGTGTGTACCTTTTTCTCAAAGACCTGCAGTCTCAAGACACAGTGGGACAGGCTTTATGTATAAGGAGTGATGCAAGATTGCTGTGGTCTCATGTAGGCCTAAACCAGATTTTAAAAAACCAGGACTGAATCTATTGGACTGAATCTATTGGACTGAATTTATTGATTAATTAACTACTTGGTCAATCAACAATGTAGATTTTAAATTAATCATTTGTATTTTGTAGTAATGTATGACATGACTGTGAAAATAATGTTACAATGAGAAAGGTGTTTGAGGTAGTGAAGAACCTACAGGGAATTGTCATCTGAGTCTGCAGCTCCCTTCCCTTTACATCTGTATAGTGAGTTTTACCTCATTGTTTAGGTGTCTGGCCTGCAGCTTTACTGTTTTGGGTCACTAACTGCTTTTATAGCATTGTTTCCAGCAGCAGCAGGCAGCTGTTTGGAAATCTAAACCCACTGTACATTACCTGCTCAACACCAAGTTCATCTAGCTTCTTAAATTTAAGACTTTGCTGCTTCTCTTTGTCTTATATTGTCCTCAAATGGAATATTTTTAATTAATAATTGGTATCTGCTCCCCTAAGCTGCCAATGTAACAGCTGGTGTTTTTGTTTTTTTTTTACACCAATGTTTTGTCTTAAAAAAAGACATTAGAAATCAGATTTTCTACTCTGTTAAAGGTGCAAAGTGACTGTTCTGGAAATCAAGCCAGCACTAACAGGAAACATGAAAACAAACCACTCCTCGTACCCCACCCTCCTCCTGGTCCGTTACACTCCACCCAGCCTTTCACCTACCTCATTTATGTACACTTTCTCATGTAACGCAGCAATCACAGGTTTACTAACCTGTGAGTCATCCATGGTGACATCCTCCAACAACTAATACTAACATTAGAGCCTTAGCGTAAGAGGAGTAATAGACTAGAAGGTGCATTCATGTATAGATTTATCAGCCATAACTTTGGCTCAGTCAGAAACTTTTAAAAGCAAATATCTCTGCACTGCTTCCAGGTTGTTGGGTCAGAAAAGCCGCTCCAGGTACGTTTTGGGACGTATTTCAACTAAAACACTTTCGAAATAAGTTACATATACGATTACTAAGGACAGCAAACATGCAGAAATCCTAAGACTTTTGAATTGAAGTCAAATTTATAAACCAAAAAAAATAACTGTGGTCTTGTGCATCACTGTGAGATGGAAGAAAAAAAAAAAAAGAATTTATGCAAAAGGTGATGGAGTCTGTTTGGGTTTCATTGACCGTACGGCCCCGTACAGCCTGGCCCTTCTGCCAGTGGGTGTGGCTGAATCTCTGTGAGCAGAAAGGCAGTTGGCACCAGGGCTGGCAGTGTCACAGTCGGAGAACAGACTGTCTCTCTGATCGGCCCACCTCACCCTCAGAGCACAATCACACTGTTATGTCTGCGCCCGCCTTTGCCATGGCAACATCACATGATGGCACATAAAAAGTGGGAATCTTCAGGCTATGTGTGCTTGCGTGCCTGCGTGTGTGTGTTGCATATCTGCTTGTAACGGTATTGTTTGTTCCTTGTCGTTGCTAAAAAGCTGGTTAACCAAGTCATTCATAATGTGGAGCTGATAACTTCTTTTTTTTATTAACATAGGGAAAGTTGGCGTCTGTGGGTTGTTGTTAAAGGAAACTGAAAAGCGCACACATTAAGCAAGCTGCCAGCTGTAATGTAAAAAAAAAAAAAAAAGCTGAAACTGGATGTAATAAACTTCAGGATAGCATTTTTTTTTTCCCAGACATCACAATTCCATGATCTCTTGATGATTTCGTTTCAGTGTTACTTCAGGGTCAGGATTAAAGCATGGGAAAATCAAAGCCATTTCAGCTCTTAATTAGGCTACTTTACAACCACTGGTTCAGTTTTGCCTCAGTACTTAATCAGACCTAAGTGGTCTTGGACACAAAAATTCTTGAGGCGGCAATTTGACACTTAAATGTTTGTGGCTTGTACACATGTATAAGTTTGCAGCTGGTTTCAGGGAAGTCCTGCCTAGTGGTAAGCTGACAGCCGATAAGAATGCTGCCCTCCTCTTAATGCTAGTTTGTCCTGTTCCCACTGTCACGTAGGCCTGCGTGCTTTTTTGACCCTAATGTGATCCGTAATGGCTCATAATTTTTTACCAGCGTGTCTTCACATATTGATTGTGGTATGTTTTTAAAGGTTAATTCTGTCTTCTTGACAAGTATCAGTATTTACAGTGAGTCAGTTATTGGCAGCTTTAGGTTTCCTGTTAGTTTTCCTGCACTGGTTGTCTTTTGAAGCAGTAGACAGCCTCTTAAAGACAAAACCTCTAGATTCTTTCCATGAAAAAAAAGAAACCCATAGCATGTTACCAGTAAACAATTAGCCATTTATTATTGTAGTTACTGTGTGACTGCTCATGCTAGTTGTATTGTTTTCTGACCTGTTGTGTGTTTTTGGCCTCATGTGCTCTCCACTTGGGCCATGAGAGCCAATTTGTAGTGTTTCTGGTGGCCTTCTGTAAGCGGCAGGGTCTGTATCAAAGCTCCGTCACACAGAGCGTCTCTTGTTTGGGTGCTGGCCTGGTGTTAACTATGCTAATGGCAGGCTTACTGCTGAACTGTGAGGCTTTGTGGTTTCATTTATGAGGTAGGTAGCGTGGACATTATTTTGCTGCTCTTCTTCAAGTGCGTTTGACCACACCTACTGCTTGCTTGACTTTAATGAGTCAGAACTCTGCCACCAAGTCTTGGTTTCAGTTTGAGGTTTTGGAAAACATTTGATGGTAAAGCACTTGAGGAAATACTGAGAAGAACCATGGGAAATGCTTTTCTTGACATCTGGGAAGATCATGGCAATGACACATTTAGTTATTTTTGTTGCATGACCTTATCCCTAAATATCATTACATGTAAATATTTTCTTAGCTAATTGTACAGACATAATCTTATAAACAAGGCTTGTGTTTTTCACTTTCTTTCATGGAAAAAGAAGCTTGGGGGCTTTTTTGCACATGGGAGAGTTCTTCTGAGTTTGTACAAATGGTGATGTTTGAACAGGTGTGAGCTCGTGTGTCCATTTTAACCCAACGTTTCTAGTTCTATACTATAGCAAAGTGAAGTGTGACAAGTCTCAGAGACAAATGATGGACCTGCCTGCTCTGGCCCATGTTGTTATGTTGATAATGTTAACAGCCTATTTGCATTTGATTGTACAGCCGGGGCAGGGCTCCATGTAAGGATGAGCAGCTGGCTGACTGGTCACTGCACACACTCATGTGACACTGCTATTTCTAGCCAAATCATTCCTCATCCCTACTGACTTTAGCAACAAGAGCAAGTTGTGGATATGTGACACCTCAGAAAGCAGCGAGTCTGGAAGGTCGGGCAGTTTATCAGATGGATTTTAGTGGTATCTGCCTGGGGGGGCTAAGGTAAGGTAGGAAAATGGCATGACAGGCAATCATATGTGAATGATTCCATTTAAAATAAAAATGAAATGAAGGTATATGTTGTCAGTAATTTATGTCACTTTCAGAAAGAAAAATAAAATAGCCTTGTGTCGTCTGCTCCCATACTGCAGTTGTAGATCCTTTCTGCCATTTTTGTGATTTTTACTTCTACCCAGGTTTTTCTTTGTGCGTTGATCAGGGACATTGTGTAGTTTGGTTGATAGGAATGGATAAAGAAAACCGGTCCACACCTGCCCATGTGGTGGTAGATCATTATTGTGGCCTCTCTGTATCAACTCTTTTTTTCCCAATTACATGTGAGCAATTTGTGATAGAAAGTACATACAGAATGACATGTAGTGTAGATGTTCTGATTATTTTATTACAAATAATCTGTCCCCCAGAACCTTTAATCAGCGTGAGAAATTGAAGTGATAATTTACATCTCTGTTTGACCAAACTGTTCCATAAACAGTTTGAAATGTAAACATATTCAACATTAATTTGCTGAGTGATTTGTCCATTTGTTAAACAATGATGCCTGCAACCTGCAGGATGTTTTAAAGTAAATGTATCCCTTTATTTCACCTATTTGGTGTGTAATTGTATAGTATTATAATGGAATATGACGATTGCACTGAATTGTGCCATTAAGCTCTATAATAACCTGAGATTGTCTAACACCTGGTCTTTTTTCTTTTGTATATTCAAAGTAAGTTGATGATATGATTTGTTGTATAATTCAGTTTTTATTGCTCTTATCAATTATGTTGGTCCTTTTTTGCTCTGTGCTAGTCCAAACATAGAAATGTTTTGGAATAGAGCCTGGAAAATTCACTGGCACCAAAAATACTCATGTACTACAAGAAATTGTGGGGAAAACACTGAAAGCAGAGCATCTACAGAATAAACGTCCTTCCCTGAGCAAAGTTACTTTTCTAGGGAAATGCCGGGTCAATAAACTGTATGACACTAGGACTAAGTATATTTCAAAATCTCCAGGGTTCCTTGTACTGATCAGGTGATGACATCTTCATAATGTTTCACACATTCCAGCCCTGCTATGGCTCCACAGTTAGTGACACCCACACTATTGCAGTAATTCTGGGAAGGCATGCCCAGTTCCACTTTGAACTGCAGTAAACCAACCTGTCACCATAGTATTATTGCATAAATACTTACGTTTGTGCCTTGCAGTGATGTGAGTGCTTTTTTCAAGTTGTAAGCTCTGTTATAGCTCACAAATAATAGTGCTGTTACAACCTACTGTGTGAATGTTCAGGGAAGATAAAGCTTAATGCTAGAATCCTGGTCTTTTAAGAAATGGCAAATACACAGAACGACAGCCTATAGCTGAATTTCCCAGTTAAACTTTCAGGCACTTGGCTCGTAACTTTAATCAATAAATATAAAGCCACTCCTACTTTCAATATTATTGAGGAATGTTTGCAGCCACAGTTGTCTGTTATTTTGGTAAATATATTGAACCGGTCAATTTAATATGACGTAGGCAGTTTTAATTAGTGTATTCATGAAATTACCTAATCTAAGTCACAAATACAGACATTTATTATAAACAACTTAAAACACAATAATGGTATTAATCAGAGAAAGTTTGATGTTTCTTCAAATCACCATAAATACAAGCTATAATACAATGAGTTGTCTGTCAGTCTGGAGCTCTTACTGTTTGTACTAGTGCAGCTGTATCATTGCAAGCAAATTGAAACTCAGACTCAAGGGGATGCGTCTAGCCCGGGACACAAAGTGATCGCTTCACATTGATTTCTGCTTCATGCAGTGGCAGTGACTAATTTATCAAGTTAGAATATTTATATCAGAGAAATATATAAAAAGAACAGACTGTTTTAAAATAGTGAACAGAGGCAGTTGTAGATCTTAGGTTTTCAACAACTGCAGCCTGCAACTTGGCGGAGGTGCAGTAAGATAAACTAAAAAAGGAGAGCCTCTTCTGTGGCGAACATACGGAGAATTTTAGATTGGTGCTTCATTGTGCCCCCTACTAGTAATATTTGACGATCTTCTGATTTAAGGTGATGTGTAAGGAAGTCTCAAGAAAATGATTCATCCCAACAGGATTAGAGGTGACCCAGGCAAACCCACCCTCGTCCCCATCTACCCTCCATCACCGGAACACCAGCAGACCACTTGTCACAATGCATTTTCTTCAGGGTTGAACATGCTGTGACAGCACTCAGACACAAAAAAAGTAGCACATGTCAGACACAGCCTCAAACAATGCTGTCTCCCAAATGTTTCTGCCTGCAATCAGACCTGAATTTGAGCACTGGAGGACAAAAACAGCTGAATTGTATCAGAAGGTGTGTCTGGGTGTGACCTGATTTGCAAACACAAATGCGCCACTCCTTAAAGTTGAAAAGCACTCACCCTCTGTCTCTCTGTGTGTGTGTGTGTGTCTATGTGCAACATGTTTTGCAAGTGTGCGTACACAATAAATCTAGATCTCCTGCCATACATTTTTTTTTTACTTTGTTGACAAAGTAAAAAAAAAAATTAAATCTTGTGACTTTGCTGGTGTACGAATGTGTTCACCGGCACTTTCATTTCTCTGAAGTATTTTGGTCTATCCTTATTGTTTTCACCTGTGCTGTGTAAAATATTGACTTTAGTGAGGATAAACTGCATGTTAATACAGTATAAAATAAACATTAAGCTTGAATTCAGAAAGTCTGATAAAAGCACACATCAGAAGATTTGGCAGATTTTTTTTTTTTGTCAATAAGCCTGTCATGTCAATAGCTTTGTTTTTGTTTTTTTTTTTAACTTAAAACCTTAAAAATAAATGTCCCCCTTAATACAGTTAAAGCTCCCTGTTGAAGTCGTCTTTTCTCTTTCCCTATTGTTGCTGCTCTAAGTGCCATTTTTGCAACATCTATAGCAGCAGCCTAACGTCCACAGCTAATGCTAGTGTCACGTTTTTCAGCAATACTTAGTTTTCACCTAGAATAACAGTGCCGAGTTAATCCGCTGACTTGCAGGTCTAGTATGACCAGTCTCGTGTTGCATCTGTTGTGTGTAGACTGGTTAAGCATAAGGTTAATAGTGCGTCTGTGTGTGTGTATGTGTCTATGGAGAGGCTTGACATTTCTACAAAGTGGTGGCAAAGCACAAGACCCTATGTTTCCCCACTGCTGCCACATCTCTCGCTGCGTGCGCACAGCAGCAGGTCTAATCAAAGCACTCTGTAATACTGTTAGCTGGGTCATGTGCTGGAAGCCAGGATTAAGAGCAGGAGGGCACAGGCCAATAGATCCAGCTTAGGAGGGAGCATTTTCCCTATTTTCACTCTCGTTCTGGCTGCCTTTCTCTCTTTCCTTCTGTATTCATCTTTTAACCTCAAATCTGGGGACACAGCCATCCAGGGTCACTGATATTTCTTATACTGTAGTTACCCTTAAAGTTAATAACAACCCTGCATTATTGTAATATACTTCTTATCCACAGTCGGTGTCATTATCTTAATTTATTTTTATTAAGGTGATTAATTATTTGCCTTTCTCCTGAAATCAGTCCACAAACATTTAGTGTTTTGACACAATAAACCTCTGTCTTATGTCTCACTTTAGTGCAGGTACCTTAATACTTACCCAGACACCGACTGTATTATTTTTACCAAATTGGGGCAGGTGGCATGCAGGATTTTCAGAAGCCCAGTTTATGTCTTTGCATGCTATAACACAAGACAACACTTCTGATAACACTTTGATTTCATTGCTCAGTTGGCCGTTAGGTGTGGAAGGAAACTGAAAGCTAACATGACAAGATGCATTTATCCTTCTTAAGTGTATGTGTGGCCTGAAACCTAATTAATAATGTTGGTGTCTTGTTTTTCTCTTGCCCTTTTTGCACTGAGGTTTCAGCTCTCACTAATAACGGCACACACTTTACCCCACAAATATAATTTAATACCACAGCATGTCAGTAGTAGATTACCAGTCTCAGCAGGCTAGAAAGAGGTAGGTAGGTTGAAGGTCCTGGCAGTGCTTTCTGAGTACAGGGCCAGATCAACATTTCTCTGTTTCCACACCTAAGACAGGAAGAGCACAGGAGTGGTAGACAGAATGAGGAGTAAAGAGGAAGGACAGGGGTGAAGGGGACAGATTTTGCTATTGGGTACCTAAGTTGATTATTGGAAGAGAACTGGAACTGTCCAGGCAAAACTGAGTGTGGGAGGGGGGTGATAGTGGAGGGGGTGATAGTGGAGAGGGAAGCAGAGAGAGGGTCAAGGGTAAGATGACTCCTGCACCGAGGAACATGGACACAGATGGCTGAAAGAGAAGAACGCCGCACTGCAACCTTAAAACGCCACAATAGTTGGTAGGTACTGAGCTTACTTATGTCAGTAGTCCTATGATGTGAAGCCTAGCCAACCAAACTGGCCCCCTTGCTGCTGTTAATAAAGTAGTTGGCTCTGCAGTCATCTTTGAAGCACATTTTGACTGGTCAATTAGAATCCCTGTTGTGAGCATGGTTTATTCTCAGAGGTGACTAATAGTTTCTGCCAGTCCTAAAAGCCTTATTTTGAGCACCGCATCCTTTGTCTGCTATTTTCAGCTTTAGTGGTTCATATGCTTTTTGTGTGCATGTGTGTGCACTCAGCTGGACGTTTCTAGAGGGTGATTTTAAATCCCAGATTTATTAACCTAGAAGGAAAAAAAGGCATTATCTAAATTATTATTGAAAATGTGATCTTTCATGTTTAATTTCTGTTTTTGTGTTGCTCTGAACTAGGGTCCCATTTTGGACCATTTAAAAACTGCCACAAATGCAAACAGTGTATGGACAGTACAGTGTGTCAGACTCAGTTACTTAAAACAGTTGTACATAGACTCCAATAGGGAGGAGTCGCTTCAGTCACTTTGCCATTTCAGGGTGAGGGAGTCATACTCGTGCACAGTCTCCACTGAAACCAGAGAGAGCTGACCTTAAAAGAGTATTTAGACGTAAGTCTTACTCAACACCGAAAGCCAGAGGGGCCCTCAATTGTTTGCTGTTGTAACACAGCCTGCTTTAGTGATGCAAAAGTCTCGGATACTTGTTCAGTCCTTCAAGCATGAGGCTGACAGTTCTTTGATCGTTGAGACGGTAGCTTGCTGTCTTAAATCTAGAGGTGTGCAGGACTGAAGACGCAAATGTCTTAAGTACCAAAAAATAGAGAAAAGCAAAAGTGTTTATTACTAAAGGGACAAAAGCAGTGCAAAACATTGTAGGTCTAATCATCAACAGTGGGCGTAAAGTATATTCAGATGTTTATTATAAATTACATATACATATACTTAGAGTACTCCAATGTAGTGTTTACAAACATACATGAAATAAATAGGTTTGCATTTTAATAGCATTTGAAACTATTGCAGATGCAACATGTTGTCGGTGCTGACAATCTCTGAAGCTCACCACTGGCACACTGATGTTTTTAAAGACATGTTGAAATATGTACCACAATTACTTGCCTCTTGACACCTTGACTTGGTGCTGGCATGCACACCCACAGTGGTGGAGAGATAATGCATGAGAGGATTTATGGAAATTGTGTGTGTGTCTGGATGAGTGAGTGAGAGGAACCTTTGAAGATGGTGTTGAGAGCGACATGCTCTTTGCAGTCATGCACGCTGTTGTTGTCATTCTTAAGCAACCCCCCTCCTGGCCGTGGAGGCAAACTGATCTTAACACTGTACAGTGTGTGTGTATGTGTATGTTTGGGTTCTAGGAGACAGCGCCTCCCTGTTGCGAAGCACAGAGTCCGAGGCAGCAGGTGCAGCTGACGCACACGGGCTTTTTAGCCGGCAGGGCCAGTTGGGGGACAGAAAGGGAGAGCATGAGTTAGATAGAGGAAAAAGCCACAGGCCCTCAAACAATCACAAGATCAGACTTCTGAACAGTACTGGACAAATAAAGGTATCGACCCTATTCTCTTCCTTACATGGTATGTGAGGGCAAAAGGAAGACGACCTGAAGTGCAACAGTGGTGCCAGGCGTTTCCTTAGCTTCAGTGGTGTACGTGAGTAATGAGAGTTTTTAAATATGTGGATAAAACTACGCAAAATTGAAGGCAGAATTTGTGTGAGGCAGGTATTTTATGGTCAGTGGTAAATTTCTCCAAAGCTAGAATTTCTTTTCTAAAGATGCCATAAAACCTTTCAGGAAGCTTATACTCATTTCCCAGTCTTGTCTTATTTGTCTTTGACTGGTTTGCTACCATGTGTGTGTATGAATTTTAAATGAATGCTTATGAAGTGCTTGTTAATATGTCTTAGATAGATTTTGTCTTGCCATGTTTCCTTTTCATGTTTGTTGAAGCATTATCAGTGATTGTTGATGAGATGTGCACTCTGTATTGTATTTTGTCAGCAATGAGCCTGCAGTGACTGGTCCATGCTCTTCATTGTGTTGACGAGAGCCTTACTGATACCAAGTCACATAAAGGCAATACTGTTCAGCATGTATTTGAAAGAGACAATTGTATCACAGAGGGAATGGCAGTGAAAGTGACTTGTGGCTTATAGCCAAGTGCCGGTGTGGAGATGGTGTGTGTTCTCGTGTGATGGGCCTCTGTGTTACCAGGAAAATTGGTCCAAACTGGGCAAGTTCATTTCATCATACTGAATCCTTTGCAGTAAAGAGCATCTTAGATGATTGTGTAACCCAGATCTTGTTCTGTCAGCTTGTCACACTATTGCTTTCCTTTTGGATGTGTAGCAGTATTTAGTTGTCATAATGCGTATATTACATTGATCTATACACAACTTGTATTGTAATGATGGGAAGGCTGCTGCTCTGAATGCCCTTGATCCGTCTGTGTGCTTTTCTCCAGCTTTAAGACACATCCAAACACAGGTTCACATCATCTCATTCTCGTTGGTCATCCTCTTCCACCGTCATTGGCTCCCACCACTCCATCTGTCCATCCTCTCTGCACACAGCCAGCCAGTCAGCAGTACACCTCTGAGTCTCCAACATAAGTCATTGGCTGGCGTGTGATGTGAATGCGGATACTTTCATTTAAGAGGCAGTCTAGACTCAGCTGGCTGCACTGCTCTCGCTCTTTCTCTCTCCCTCTTGTTCTGTTAGCTCACTCGCTCTTTCTCTCTCCTGCAACACCACCACAACCTGCTGATTTCCCACTAAACCTTTCCCTCCTCTCTCCTTCATTCCTTTCACTCCTCCTCCTGCATCAGCTTTTCTCTTCCACTCTCTCCTCTTAATTTTATTTACTGTCAATCACATGCACACCGCTGTTTTGTTCCTGGTCCATTTTTTTCCCCTTCTTCTATCCACCACTTCTCTCTCTCTTTCTCCCTATTACTGTCATTTTGTCTTTCAACATTCATACTTCTCCTCCACTGTCCCACCTTCTACTGATGTGAGCAGACATGAAGGTGAGTGAGGTTGATTTCCAGGCTTTCTCTACTTGCCCGTTTGTCTTTTCTTTGTCTAAACCATACCTCTGCCATTTAACTTAAGCCATGCAGTAGGTGTAAGCGCCCTGTGTCCTTGGAGCATCGGACTGCAGTTGCTTATGCTTCAGGTGTAACAATTAGCCGGCACTGGTAGCATTCTGCCGTGAGTCATCATCCGATGCTGCATGTATGCTCTCGTTCTGCTCCTTCCTTCCAGCATGTGTCTAGAGAAGAAGGCTCGGTAATGAAAGTGGGAGGGGGGTTGAGTCCATGCGTGGTTAATGCTGCTGCATGTCAATGCAGACTGTAGCTCGTGACAGTGTTTTGCAACAGCTGTGGTGCAATAGCATCTGAGGGAGATTAATGAGCATTGTACAGCAATGACAGCAAGCAGAGAGGTAAGCACAGTAAGTAGTTTACGCACACGTTTCTCTACGGTGATGACACACAACACATGCTGTAACAGGCTAAATACTTTGCTCAGGTTGTGATATAACTGGGTAGCTAAACTTGTTAATATTGTCTGTTGAGCAAATTTCTTTTGTTAAAGGCCCGAATTTGTCCTCTAGATGTCATAATCAAGCATTCCAGCACTGACAACATGCAGACCTTTATTTGCTTTTTTTGTCCGTACCCTCATTATGTGTACTGTTTGCCACCTGACACCCACTAGAAGAGCTATGTGACTGCCAGAAATAATCCTCAAGAGCATGTCACCTCACAGACTATGTTACTTATATAAGGTAGGCTGTGGGTAAATGGTGAACAGACTGCACTTTCAGAAGCTTTTCTACATTAGTGGACAAAGCACTTAACAATTAGCCTCATATGCACATACTGCTGCTATTCAGGGTGCTGTCCTGAAATCTGGGGTTCAGTGTGTTGCTCAAGGACACTTGAACATGTTGACGATGGGCTCCAGAGAATGAGCCGCTAATAATCAGTGAGCACCGCTACCTCCTGAGCCTCAGCCATAAAAAAAAAAGTAAAGATTGTATTTTATAAATACCAAACAATTTCCAAGGTTATCAAATCTCCAAAAGCTGACTGCAGTATAAGTGGGATGACATCAGTGGCCTCAGACAGATCCTGTACCCTCAGTGGTCCCAGGTTCGGCACATTGGACAGCAGGTGTGACAAAGTGCAGAACCTCAGGTGATCCACCTGGAGCAGGATCCTATGTACTGTAAGACTCATCTACTGACTGTCCATAGTAAATCACAGTTCAACATCATCTTAGCTTAGGTTTTTAATTCATAATAGCCTTGTTGTGTAATGAAAATGAAAAATGAAATGAATGATGATAATGGTTGTGCAATATATAATTTCCTAACCTAACCATGTTGTACTCTGTCCCGCTGCCTGTTAGCACTGGCATTGCTTGCACATCTTTCCTAAGTTATTTGATTAAATGGAGGCATCATTTCTTCTCTCAGGTCAAATAACCATTTCTGCCACTTTTTAAATTAAATGCAGCACATTACTCTTTCATCTCCTGCTTATTGCCCTGCTTACTGCCCTTAATGATCACACCAACATAATCATCTAGTGCATTCCAGATAGCAAAAAAGCTATTATGGTTACTGCCTGTGAATCTACTTGTTGTCTAACTGGATGATAGTTAACATGTTAGTGTTTGAGATCTGGAGATTTTTGTGTAGGAGATTCTTCAAATGAAATGGAAAAGAATAACCTTCAAGGTTGCATAACATTCGCCACTAACTTTTTGCATTTATTTTATTATTAACCTGTGAAAATGTAAAATTGTTTTTCTTTCACAGGACTGAACTCTTAGCAGTTTGAAGGTCTCGATCAAACATTCATTGAACCAGTGTAACTAGTCACGAGTCACGCAGCTTGACCACATAAACTGAGATGGTCTGGATTCCTTTCACATACTGAAGGTCATTTTGCCAGTCTGTCAAGAAAGCCCTTTTCATTTGAGCTCTGTTTAGCTTGCATCAGACACATAAGTCTGCAATGTACAAATGTCTGTCTATGTACAAATCATTCCATACAGACCTCACAGTGGGTGTGTTGACTTGCTAATCAGACATAAGGTCACAGACCTCATCATATGTCAGTATTCCCAGGTTGTGTTTTTCATGATCGAACGACACAATAGATTCATTGATACATTTTTAAGGTAGTTGCTGAGAGTAGAAGACAGGTTTGTTTTGTCCACAGTTTTACGGAGGTATTTCTCACTGAGGTTACAAAATGCCAACCTTTCGGTGACACTGTCTTGCAGCTTGATATGCAGTCTACTCGTGTTTCTCGTGTTGTATAACTTTTTGCATTTATTAGCCCACTCCTCATCAGCGTGTAGATATCAGGGATGTCCAACAAATAACTAAAGTACTTGCTCTTTCGCTGAATCCACTAAATTTGGAGTAGGTGCTGCTACTTAGCACCATGAGATGTAGTTGTGTACTATGGGGAAGGATGGGTCAAGACTGTCTTTTTAATGTTCCCTTAGACTTTTTGGACTGAAGAATCTCTTTCCTTGAATCTTCTCTGTAGTAAATAATCAATAAGGGAACCACTAGACTTTTCACCCTAGATAAAATAGTTTTAGTGAGCTGGTTTTCATGTGTTACAGTAGGACAAGGTATTCAGGCTGCAGCTGTTGTTTTGAGTTTCCCTGTTTAGAAAACTGTAGACCTGATTAGAAGGGTCTGGGACTTGTGTGCATGCCCACGTTCAAAAGGTCCACACTCATCTTTCCTTTCCTCCTTCCTACACCCGCACGAGCAGCTGTACTGTGCTGTTTGCTTTCTTCTGTGATGCGTTTGACAGTTGCACAGACTGTTTCCTCTGTGTAGTGTCAGATTCTGCTTTGATAGAGGGCCATGTTTGATTGTGTGGTCCTCTTGTGGTGGTAGTTATATAAGGATTCAAATCATTTTGGAGTAAAAATTATTGTAACTTGTGTGGCTCAGTCTTTTAAAATGTATTGGTGAATACTTATTAAAGTAACATTTTAAAATGACATGAAGCACTTAGGAAATCAGTGGAATTTTAGTGCTTTAGATAGATATGTTTTACATATTTAGGGTTGTATGGTTATGTTGTAGCTGTCTTGATGGACATGATTTCATAACTTCAGGTCATCAACTTTTTATACAGGAGTCCAAAAGATCTGACTGAATCTTCACTGAATACGCTGTATTGTAATACAGAGATACATTTTCTTCTTGTTAGGGATTAGTGTCATGATTTTTTTTTACCTGATCTTTTTGGGATTTGGCAACCTCTGAGCTCTTTTCTTTTTTCTGTATTATAAAATCTGGTCAAGAAAATGATCCAAGATCCTGATTCAGGGAAGTCTCAAACAGATCTGATCTACAGACAAATGATCATCTTTTTAAGTGTGTTGTGGTTTAACAAAGGATAAAGAATCTCAGTACGTGACCTCAACTGTTCCAGATGGAGCACTTGGTTGGGAGGAGGGAGCCATAACTGACCACAGGCTATTTAGAAAGGAGCTGGCTGCCCCCACGCGATGAGGAGCACAGTCGGTTAATGCTGAGAGAATGTACTAGTTTAACCTTCAAGCTATTTACATTTAATGCTCCTCATTAACAATTGGCTTAACCATAGAAGGGAATGTACTGCCATTAACTATGAAATGACTTTGATTATGTGGCATAGACAAAAGAAAAAAAAAGTACAAAGAACCCAGACCAAGTCATTTGTGGTGTAGAGGTTTCTCAGGGACCACCAGGGGCTTCAGTGTTGGTGGCCTCATCAGCAGTTTCTAAAGCATGTTGTCATTGCTGCGATGTAAAAAAAAGTCTTGTGGAACTTTACAGCGATAAGGGAAGCTGTTTTCCTGTTGTTCCAGGACTCTAATGTGATCAACTGAACTGAGGTGAACTCAACAAGCGCGTTGCTTGATCACTAACAATCTCAGCGCTCTTTAATAGGGGTGTGCCCAACAATTATTGTTGATTATCATGTCCAGTGGTGATGTCTTCCAACGTCTTGTTGTGTCCAAGCATGTCTAAAAGATGTTTAGTTTGCAATGATATCAAACAATGGAAAATTAGTCACACTGGAACAAGGAAATGTTTAGTATTTTGCTGTAAAAAAAAAATATATATAATACATAGTTACATTTTCTCGTGTGTCATCTGCTCAGTTACCTCATAGTGCAGTTTTGTGAATTGTTCCTTTCGTGCAGCACTGCTGATGTTCTTACTGCATTGCAGTAACTTAAATACATTCACTGAGTTTTTTTATTTAGTACTGCAGCATATAGCCTTTGATTTTGTTTGAACTTGTACGCCAAAGCTTGTTGCAAAACTCCCTTGAACCTTTGACTGCCATCCAGTGAGAGCTGAAGCAGTCATGCTGAGGCTGAAAGAGCAAAGATTAGAAGGGTAGCTGCAATGTACTCTACCATGTAAACATCCACCAGGCTGTCAGCGAAACTATCTCTTCTGTACATTTTCTATAAGAGCAGCTTGATCAAACTGCATCCAGATATTTCACTAAGGCCTAAAATATTGGGATGTTGTGTTGCTTTTGGCATGGCAGTGTTTGACATGAAAGTCGAAGTCATGGAATCGTGAAATCAAAATTATAAATTGCCATCAGAACTCTGTATGTTTGGCCAAGACAAAATCTGTGAAATAAAAGCAGCTATAGCAGGGAGCTGAGCTGCCCTGTTGTTTGGGATAAGGTGTTAACAGTCCCAGTGCTGTGAGCATTGTTCACATCTCTCACTTGATACTGGGTTCTTTTTATAGTCTCAGTGCCGACTGAAAGCCCTCTGAACGGTCTGATTTGATTTCTTTGAAGTGCAGTCTTTGATTTCCTATTTTAGCTATCTGATATGTCCTCAGCTTTACCCACTAGAGTTTCAGTTCTGCATCATCATCCTCCATCCTAAATATATATATATATATATTGTTTTTACTTTTATCTTTTACTCTCATAAACTCTCCTCCTCTCTCGCTTTCTCAGTCCCTCCCCTCTTTTATTTTAAGTTTTCCGAGGAAGTCCCGGGGAGGTGTTGTCAGATGCTTGCTGCTGTTAAAAAAGGAGCGATCATAGCATGTGACACTAATCTGTTTCTGTGTCTCCTCTCTTGTTTCTGTTGCAGGTGAAGGAACGTGCAGACAGGCAGTCTCACACTAAGCTATGGAATGCTCCTTGCACCCAACATCACTAGTCTCCAATCTTTGGACTGAGATCCAAACGCTTAGTTAGCGGCTGTGCTTCTCCCCTCGAACTCTTCACAACCAGGGGACGAAGAAAAGGAGTGGGCTTGCTAAGTCCTCCGCTAAACACGCACAGAGCACTTAGAGAGAATATTTAAGCTTGTTTTAAATTTGTTTTTCTTCACTTGGATTTTTTTCTGTTGAAATCCTATCAAGATGGATATGGAATCGTATCTGTGGATGGTGGTGATTGGGTTCATCATTGCCTTCATCCTGGCCTTTTCAGTAGGTGCTAATGATGTGGCCAATTCATTCGGCACAGCAGTGGGTTCTGGTGTGGTCACATTGAGGCAGGCCTGTATCCTGGCATCCATTTTTGAGACCCTTGGCTCAATGTTGCTGGGGGCCAAAGTGGGTGAGACGATTCGGAAGGGCATCATAGACGTGAGCCTGTACAACGACACGGTGCCCGTGCTCATGGCTGGGGAGGTCAGCGCCATGGTCGGTAAGTGGGGCCCACCTCTCACATCTAGTTTCTATTGAAGTGATAAGCATCTCTTTACGTTAATCTGATGACAATTTACCATAGTTGTGTCTTCTTTGAATAAGTGCAAAAGTCATGACAGCAACCTTTATGAAGTCAGACATATGAAGTAACACTTCCATAAAACTTTGAACAGGACAAAAGCCTGAAGTGCAGTGTGGCTCTTTCAGTGAATGTCATGCAGTCTGGATGAAGTTGTTAATTGATCATAGGAATAACTGTCTGTCTGACTACCCACAGTGTGGTGGCAAAGATTTCGTTGTGCTGCAATCTGGCAAATATAGTGACAACTTACCATCAGAGTTGCCTTCAGCCCAACGTGACATCTTCTAGTCTTTTTCTGAGCAACCGTCCAAAACTCAGAACCATAAAACAGAAGAAAGCCTTCACATTTTGAGAAGCTTGAACAGCAAGTTTTGTGTTTTTGCTTGATAAATGACTACAACAATCTTCAGTGTGTATATTTTAATGTACTGGCATTTTACTGAACTTATATTGGAGCAAGCTCTACTATTCCTTCTGATAGGTATGGTTTTTTTTTTGGTTTTTTTTAAGTTTTAATAGTGTTGCCTCATGTAAACAGAGACCCCCTGTAAACACCCTCCTTTGGAATTTACTTACTTTTGTGGTGTATGTATAAAACACAGATCCTCATGCAGGATTACGGTTCCTGTGTGAGTCGTGATCAGAAAAGAGGCATCAGTCTGATCTGGCACTAAACAGGTCATTATTAAACAGGTCACTTTTCCTTTTGCTCACACTCTAAACTCTAAACCGCTAAATTACATATCTTGCAGTGTTTTTGTTCGCCGGTTGGCAAAAGTTAATTATTCTTAATTTTTCCGAACATCTGACATTGTTTTTAGAGCCACTTTTCTTTATTGGGTTTTGTCCTTGCACAGTTCAAAGCAACTTTCTGCCAAACTGCAAATAGTGTTTACATCTATTTTAAAATTACCTTTCGTAGAAGTAAAGTTGGTAAAGTTCACTAACCTTGATTCACAGAAAACATTGTAAACTGCCCTCTAATTAGAAGACATTTATAGTGAAGCACATGCAGGAACTGTAGCTTTACACATCATTACATTGCCTCAGTAAATGACTGGAGCAGAACAAACACAATGGGGCACCCGTTGAGACAATCCCATTTTAATGACAGACTGACTGCTGAGAACCGTTCATAAATACAGCGATATTATACACAGGGGATTCCCATTTTCGTTGAAAACTCAGGTGTGGCAGACCACTGCAAATGAATGTTAAGGAAACAGACAACAGTTTCCCTTGATCTCAAACAGGAAGTTTTTTTTCACTGACATATTGTTCATACAGAATTAAATTTAACTTTTTATTCGATTAGAAAATTGTCTATTCTTCTATTGTATCCAGCAGGTCTTGTTGTTTAAGTTTTCAGTTCACAGAAACAAAACAGTACAGTATATACTAGGACAATAGGTTTATGCTCTCAAGGTCTAAGTTGGGCTTAGAAAATATTTCTGAGCCTGACAATGAGACACTGAATACTTATTCAAATAATGGACTCTGTGGCCCAAGAAAAAAATAAACACATTTACAAGCGAGAGAAGAATGTGTTAACACACCTTATGGAATTTTAGTCATCTGTAGTTAGACCTGTATGCAGATGTATTTTTGCAGCAGACATGGAACATCTAAAATATGTCCAATATATACATATGTAATCCTGCGTGTAATAAGCACTGTTTAATTTATTTAATTGTGATGATGCTTACATGATGTCAGTGCATGTGAGGGTATTGTTTTTAACCTATTAGAAAACAAGTCTGCGAGGACAGAGGGCAACATGTAGTTTTCGATGGTGCCATTTTTTTTACAAATAGTACAGACCTGAAGCAATAATTTTGATTTGAAATGACACCCAGACCCTGATTTAAATGTGAACCACCTATAGTAGGTAAGGTAGTGAGATTGTGCTAATTGGTTATAACTTTTTCTAAACTGTATCGCTTTAAATGCCTTTGTTGACATTTGCATTTCTGTTTGTATCACAGGGTCAGCAGTCTGGCAGCTAATTGCCTCCTTCCTCAAACTGCCCATCTCTGGGACTCACTGCATCGTTGGTGCCACCATTGGCTTCTCCATGGTGGCCATCGGCACCAAGGGTGTACAGTGGATGCAGCTTGTCAAGATTGGTAATTATTGGGGTGTTGTTTGAGTTCGGTTTGTGTTTGCAAAGTTTATCTTCCGAGGCTTGCTGATGTTTATGCACACTGCACGCATGCAGTATACTGTTTTTTTGTTTTTTAAATAATTTTTCTTATACCCACATAATAGCCACCTTTAGAAACTGATCACTCTGAGGTGTTACCAGCTCCAGCAGAGTCGAACTTCATAAAGTTTAATGTAGTCAGTAATTATATTTTGTGGTCAACAAGGATGAATCCCTTGGTCATTTTACACAGCTAGAAATATACTTTCAAAGAGGCAGAGACAGCATTTTCTCCGTCATTAGGAATCTCAGTAGACCTGCATGCAGCAACAAGACATAATGTAAAATAAACTCTCACTTTATCTCTGCTAAGGGAAGAAACTGTCTGTTGCTTCTTCAACATACATGCATATACATTGACCCACAGAAATATAATTGAAAGTCTTTCTCAGAAGTGTCGAACATTACTAATTTAGGCCAGAAGGTGAGCAATGTTGTAAAAAAAAAGTGTATGATAAAAACTATTATAATCCCAAATCAGTAATTGATGATATTGAGTGTTTTTGTGGTGTTCGTTTCTGATTACATTCATCTCCAGTGGCATCATGGTTCATCTCCCCCTTGCTCTCTGGACTCATGTCTGGGCTGCTCTTCATGCTAATCAGACACTTCATCCTTAACAAGGTGGGCTCACGTCAATGCACAGCTGCACTTACACATCCACTGAGACAATTACTGCTCCTCCTGATGGAATTATAGTATTCATTTCTCACTTAATAACAGTTTACCCTATGAAACATTTGGGCTGTAAAGTTACTAATCTATGATGTTTGATGTTGTGGTGTCAGTGTATATAAGTTGCATTCTGCACATGTAGAGTGAGTCGGCATAGAATATAGGTGGACATACATGTGTATATACAAACTTGCCCGAAGAGCTTCAGTACAGAAAATATCTTTCTGATTTGGCAGCACCCACTGATTTGTTGTTATGTAATATGCAATCTCTGGTAGACCAGGAAGAGAAAAGTGTTGTAAATCATCCTAAGGTCATGACTGCACTATTATGTACGAATGACTCATAGGAGGTTTTGTCATTTGGACAGGAATTACTGTATAGCTGGGCCAAATTCAAGATGAGTTCATCTCTGTCTCTGCTCACTATTTGCATCAGCTAAATCTGAATATTTGACACTGAAGGTTTAACTGGGCTGTGTTGAAATGTATTTCTTTTATAAAATCCAGTTTGCAAGTTCAGGTTTTAGATAGGAGTCTTTTTTCCCTGGTAGGTAGGTCATATTGCATATCAAACTATTCAAACTAATAAAGCACACATTGTGTAAGAATGAATTGGTGCATATCCAGTTTTATGTTCAGTCTGTAGAAATATTTCATCGCCCTGTTGATACTTCCTCATAGATGATTTTTTTGAATCAGCTCTGATGCAAAAACTGTAGGAAGAGACCTCTTACATGACCTCAGCTTGGTGTGTTGTGCACAATTGTCTTGTTCAGGGACACTTTAATCGGCGGTAGAGCAGCCAATAATGGCATGTTGTTCATCGCTCAAGAAAAAGTTAAAAAGTAAGAACAAGTTGAAATCTCATGCAGCATTACTAGAAATCGGAGATACAGTACATGTGGTTTGCAATAGAATCAAAACAGTTTTTGGCAGTATTGATATGTAAAGCCGTAACTAATTGATTAATACAAGCTGAAGAGTGTCTCGGTTTGTTTTCTCAGGGGAAAAAAGCCCAAGGTCACTTCTTCCCATCTCTAGTTTTGTCTGAAACAGCAAAATATTAGCATATATAGGACAAAAAAAGCTGTTTCCAAATCCTCACATTTAAATAGCTAAAATGTTCTGCATTGTGATTGAAAAACTAATAAATAACATATCCAGCTAATTCTATAATCTTTGTCTGCATGTTTATATGGCATATGTATACAATAATCACATAAAAATTTATTTTACACTATCCATTGTTATGGTGACCATCTGTTATGTATGGCTTCAGACATATAAACCAAAATAATAGTCAGTTGTATTATTTTTTTGCTGCATTTTGTAACACAAGAACACAATATAATCACATCACAATGAAATTCAGCTTAAGTTAATGAACAGTAATAATGACTTGTCACTCAAGCATAAGTTTTCTCTTTTATCATCACATCAGGGACTGTACTAATAAAGCATCTGTGTGTTTTCTCTTTAGAATGACTCTGTCCCTAATGGCCTGCGAGCCTTGCCTCTCTTCTATGCCTCCACAATCGGGATCAACACATTCTCCATCATGTACACTGGAGCTCCATGTAAGAGCAGCCAACAGTTTGTCAAATTAGAGATATTATCTGTTTATGTGACACTAACGTATGATCAAATTATCATCTAAGTTGCAGTGATAGTGCCGATGTCATATGGTTGTTCCAAATTCCTTCTGAACATGCAACAACAATATAATACTTTGAAGCTCGTGTGTCGATGTTATTTTCTTATGCCTGTGTGTGTGTGTGTGTGTGTGTGTGTGTGTGTGTGTGTGTGTGTGTGTGTGTGTGTGTGTGTGTGTGTGTGTGTGTGTGTTTTACTTGCAGTACTTGGTTTAGAGATGCTACCAGTATGGGCCATCTTTCTCATAACTTTAGCTGGGTCCCTGGTCTGTGCAGCCGTAGTCTGGTTTCTCGTCTGTCCCTGGATGAGGAGGAAAATAGCAAGTAGGTATCTGTGTGTGTGTGTGTGTGTGTGTGTGTGTGTGTGTGTGTGCGTGCGTGCGCGTGCGTGTGCGTGTGTGTGTGTTTTCAGTCTTTCTCACGCCATCTGAAAGCTCACAACTCTGACCCAGGCCTAACAACAGAGCTTCACCCTCTGCTGGCACACTCTGTGCTCTGACACCAAAGAACGGATGCCAGCGGATGTTTTCTCGTCAGCCCCTGCCAGAGCTACTAAGGCCAACAAAAAACCCTGTGAACTCTGTGTAGTCTTTGCTTAGACTCTCAGATTTTTAGCTTTTTCGCCAAATGCACGGGGTTACGATCATAGCCTACAGTGTAGAAGGCTTTCAGTCATGGTTAAAAGTTGCTTCCCTAATGGTACAATCAGCCTGTAGCAAAGCAGGAAATGCATTAAACACATGACACATTGTATAAAACAGTGGAAATGGCAGTAGGTGGAACATCTGAGAGCAGGGTGGACGTAAGGTAGGAGAAGTTGGTTTGATGCAGCAATGCAAAGACAAAGCTATAAACTCTTCAGCCCTGAGGAATATTTCCAAATTAAAACACCTGATAAATGTTATACTTTTTAGTAGACATGGACAAAATAAGTAAGTGCTGCTATTAAAGTGATAATATGAATGTTGAGTTGAAATTTTCTCTAACTGTCCTTCAACCTTGCATACAAGCGAAGCCAACCCGAGCTGTTGCTTAACGCATCATGTAGTCTGAATACCTCAGAGGATTGTATGTGATGCTATCAGTCCTAGTCGTGGTATTACTGCAAAACAAAAAAAAACAAACAAAAAAAAACATAACAAATCAATGTTTCACTTGTGAAACTCGAGTCCTAATTTCGTCAGCTTGCCCTAATTGGAATTCATCCAGAGCTCTTTTCTGGAAAAACCTCTTTTCTACCATCATTTGCTTTGTTATATATTTTGTAATATACTGTAATTGATCACTCAGACATGTTAGAATATAAACCTGACATTTAACTAAGACTGAATATGAGAGAATTGTTAGTGATATATTTTATTTCCAGGATCCTCGCTTCATTAAACTTTGAACCGCTTGATTTCTGCCAGGTCGTCTGAAGAAGGAGCAGGCTCTGTCCAGGATCTCTGATGAGAGCCTGGACAAGATACCTGAAGAGGAGGAAGAGAGCCCCGTCTTAAAGGAGCTACCAGGGGCCAAGGGTACAGATGAGGCTGTATTGCCCCTCACTGGGGGCAGCAGTGAACGGGCCAGTGGAGAGCTCACCACCCTGTCTAATGGAGGCACTGTCCTGCCAAATGGCAGGGTGTATGGTAAAACTAGGATATTTTTTGTGTTTTGTGTGTCCTTAATATTTATGAAAAACACTAAATAAATCTCAAATTTTAGTTTGAACACTTTTGTCCATTAATGAACTTTTATATTATTTACAAAAATCTTATATTTTAGAATAAGAAATATAGTTCTGTATTCAACTCCAGGGAAATGCCTTCGGGTCTAGTTCCTCATGTATGTGTCTTGGACCTAAAGCAACATTTAGAAATCCAAAAATGTTTCTTGTTTAAGGGGCAGCTTCTTTAAGTCTCTTTGATAAAGATATGTTTATGTGCATATAGGAAAATAAACTCTAAATCTGGTAACTGTTTATCATCATAATCCGTATCCATTCACACACTTTTCCTCCTTCTTTCCTTCAGGTCGGACGCACTCGATGACCAACGGCTCGCTCAAGTCACCTGTCTCTAATGGCAGCTTCAGCTTTGATGGCCACATGCGCAGTGATGGCCAGGTGTACCACACAGTACACAAGGACTCAGGTTTGTATAAAGACCTGCTTCACAAAATCCACCTGGGCCGCATGGATGACAGCGATCGCACGGGGTCCAGCGCAGGCCCACCTGACAACAACTACCGCGTGCTGCGTCGCAACAACAGCTACACCTGCTACACAGCAGCCATATGTGGCATGCCTGTCCAGCCGCTCATGCGCACAGAGTCACGAGATGACAGTGAAAAGCTGGTGGGTGAGGGAAGTGGCAGGAGTAACAGTGTGTCCTACTCCAAGAAGAGAGTACGCTACGATAGCTACTCATCGTACTGTAATGCTGTGGCTGAGGCTGAGATTGAGGCTGAGGAGGGTGGAGTGGAGATGAAGCTGGCCACAGAGCTCGAGGGGCTGGAGGAGGAAGGGGCTCCAGCTCCAATGCCTCTAGACGACTTGGGCGAGGAGGATCATGAGGAGAAAGACAAGCCTGAAGTGTTCCTGCTTTTCCACTTCCTGCAGATCCTCACAGCCTGCTTTGGCTCCTTCGCTCATGGAGGCAACGATGTCAGGTGCTGCCTCCTGCTGCCTACATGACAGATAGCACCCAATCAAAATACGTGTACATAGTGCCTTGTAGTATATGGTGTTATTCCTAAAGTTCTTTCCATATTACATTACATATAAATCTGCAACAACATATACAGATGTTACCTTTGCTCTGTTGCTTCGACGTCAGTCTCTCTCAAGTATTGCTGAAGCTGAATGAACCTGTTTTCTGATGTTTGCAGTAATGCAATTGGGCCCCTGGTGGCACTGTGGATGATCTATGAACAGGGAGGTGTGATGCAGGATGCTGCTACTCCTATCTGGCTGCTGTTTTACGGTGGTATAGGCATCTGCGCTGGCTTGTGGGTGTGGGGCCGTCGCGTCATCCAGACCATGGGCAAGGACCTGACTCCCATCACCCCATCAAGGTGAGAAAGCCACCACACTGGAAGCGTGAGCTGAAGGGTGTATGTGTATGTCTGGGTGTGGGAGGCAAATTTGAAAGAGAGGAGAGGTGTTTTTGTGGAATGGGTGACCTTTCCCACGTGCTTGGTTTCACCTGCTCCAAAAAGCTTCGGCATGCTGACATACACAAGTCCATCCAGTGCTGCAGCTTCTTTGGTAAGTGTGCCGTGGACACGGTTGTCTGCAGGAGACAAACGCACACATTGCCTTTAGTAAGACTTTTAAATGTTATTGAATAAGTAATTGCCATTCAGAAGTGCACTCTCAGTGCACTGCAGACAGCAAAATGCATAACCCTAAGGCAGCACAGTCATGTTTAGAGTACCTGCTCTGTTTCCTAAAGTACTCCTTGTTTACAGGCACAGTAAACTTGTCAGAATAATCAAGGGTGTTTTTCTCAATCATGTGCCCATTAATCACTCCCTGTTTTTTAAACAGAGCTGCTGCTGTGGGCAAATTCATTTTTATTACACACACAACCTCAAAGAATAGTTTTGTATTTGCCTTTTTTCTGTTGGTTGCAACTCTAATATGTGTGAAATCCAATGATAATATTGTGTCATCAGAGTCAATTTGGTTTCATTACTACTCTTCTGATTAGTATAATAATTGAATTAATTTTATTTTCATCTTTTCAGTACAATATACAACCTTTTATGGGACTAGTGAGGTCTCTGAAGAAAGTAATTTTGGCAGTCGTCTTACATGGACTGTAGCTTTGCTGGAAATCATTCTTTGCTTGGGAACATGTTCAGAGAAATCTACTGTAGTAATTGTGTCTATTCTTTGCATAGACAATGAAACAGGAATATATGCTCTCACTTTGACTTGTTACATAATAATTATGTATAAATAAGTAGTCTTTGGAACCACATAACACATAAAGCCTTAGGGTTTACTTTGTCCCACAGTATAAGCAGAAGACATTATACATCCCGAACCACTTACTGCTGCTTATCTGTCCTTGAGTTTGATCTCTCTTCTTCATGCTGTCCATTTTTCTACCCACTCAGTCGAGAGAGAGTTTGTGTGTGTGTACTCATATTTCTACCTTTGTTAGGATGTTTTTGAGCATAATTCCATCCAAATGAGGACATTTTGTCAAAGTTAGGACATTTGGCCAGCCCTCACTTTTTCTGCCTGTTTGAGTGACAACACTTTAGGGTTTTAGGGTCAAGGTTAGAATGAGGTTTAGGTTAGGGTTAGGGTAGGGAATGCATTATGTCATTGAGTGTCCTATTAAAGATAGAAATGTATGGGTGTGTGTGTGTGTGTGTGTATGTGCGCATGCATGTGTGGCTCAAGGATGTGCATTGTGTCAGCTTAAGGAAGCCAGGCTGTATGCCTGTAGGTGTGTGGTGAATGTATTGTCTGTGTGTAAGCATGCCTGTGTGTGTTAGCACATTTTGTGTGCGTGCGTGCGTGTGTGTGTGTGTGTGCTGTTGCCTGGCAGGAACATCACACAGGGTTACAGAAAGTTGTTTGGCATTCTGGATGAAGAGAAGTGGAGCTGTGAGGGAGGGGCAAAGCCACAGTGGGAACTTTGGCTTCTCCTCTCCAACCGCAGGGAGGGACGCCAGACTGACTCTTGCACTTTTTTTTTTCCTTCTGTCCTCCTTTTTCATGTTCCTTCCGGCTCTCTTCTATCAATTCTTATGTTTGTGATGATTATTCTTCCGTCAATTCTTCCTTTTCTTAATACCTTCCCATTTTTCTGTCCGCACTGCACCTTTTTGTCTGCTTTTTTTTTTTATAGGCATCTCACCTCCTGCAATAGTTCTCACGCTGTCTCCATTGAATTATTTTCCCCTTTTTCTTCGTTCCTCCTCTTTTTCTGGCCTTTCTTTTTGCTGTGGCCCTTTCTTTCTTACTTAATCTCTCTCTCTCGATCACCAGCTTAGTCTTTTGCTAGGACTAAAAGACAAATTTGCTCTGGTTCACTTTTCTAAAGGCTCGCTTCCCTCTAGTGTCTGTTTCTAAGCATCAATCTGACAAAGAAGTTTGTTTGAGGGAAGGACCAGAATTGTATGCGTCTGTGTTTGTGTGTGTCTGCATAGGTGCAGTTGTGTGTCTACAGCTTAGTCTGCTGGTCAGACTGGTGCAGTGTATCACCGCAGTAAAACATTGATATATGGCTTTTCCTCATTCTGGACAGCTCTCCTGTTGAACCATCACAGCTGTGGATTGCTACAGACATAAGTGACCTCACCAAGGTTTGCCTGTGGGACACTGAGAATCACAAAGCATCCTGTCTGTGTGACGAGCTGATTGTGCGTGGTGAACTTATATAATTGACCAGTTACATAAATTTTTACAGTCGCCATTTAGATGTGGAGCCAACAGTGTCTGCAGCGAACCAGGATATAACCTTGTTTCACTGCAGAGATTTTGACATGTCACAGCAGGAGAAGCACAGGTATAAATAATCATGTCCGGGTATTGTGCGACTAGGCGTGAATCAGGTATGTTGCAGCCACATGGTCAGTGTCCTAAAGTACAAGGCCAGCAGGACAATGCAGTCGTAAATATTTCGCAAGCGACCATTTAAAAATCTAAGATGTTCAAAATTGGCTCAAGAAAAATGATTAGAACAGTGCTAAGGAGTACCTGTCTCTCCCTGGGATCTCACCCCAGTTTTATTGGCTTCTGTTTTCTATTTAATAGGTTACTGCAATGAAAGATTTAGTAGGTAATGATCCAGGTTGAACCTGCTGGCTCAGATTTTTTTATTTTTTTATTTGCTTAGTTTGATTTTATTTTCTAGTGCACCCACTGGTCTAGTGGCAGAGACTGAAAAATGTTCTTGAAATGGGAAATGGCTCGAGATAAAATAAATATCGGAGCTCACAATTACCACAACCATGCCATTTAGGACCTGGTGTGTGCGCGTGTGCGTGCACATGTGTACGTGTGTGTGTGTGTGTCACTGAGAGACAGAGTGTGATTGAGTATTTTACAGTCTTTGAGTATTTTACTGTGGTTAATGTGCAGACCGTAAACATCAGCAATACGTGAAGAATGTCTCTTTGCCTTCTCCCTCCTCTCCCCTTCCTCCTCCACAGTGGATTCACTATTGAACTGGCTTCTGCACTCACAGTCGTGTTGGCTTCCAATATCGGAATCCCTGTCAGTACCACACACTGCAAGGTATGACTGAGTGGACATCCAGCTAACCTCTGTACTCCTCTCTAGGCCTCTCCAGGGGACAGGGAGCTCACACTGCCTCTGTGGGCACCGGGTGGAAATCAAACACAGCACTTAGTCTAAATCATTTGTGTTAATCATGTTTGTATGACCCTGTTTTTGTCAGGGAATCTGTGTCCACTTCTTTTTCCCAGCTATTTGCAAGAATGCCCTTATTGCATCAAAGTAAAGTTCAGATTCGTGTGACAGTAAAGGACAATTCCTGATTATTACAACTTGGGTCTTAATAATTAGTTTTGGTTTCCCTAAATAAATTATGTAAAGTGCTGAATTCTGGGGAAAAGGCAGCATAGCTACAACAGTATCAGAAGGGGCAAGGAATAGCAGGGGTGGGGGCAACAATCAACAAGTAATGTTGTTTAACAATCAAGGGTTTCATTCCTACTGGGGGTGTTAGGGATTTATCGCCTTTACACGGTAAAATACTGTTTTAGTCAAACACATAGTTGTAGTCACAGATTGATTTCCTCACTAACAGTGTCCTTAACTGTCCAGCTGCCAAAATTTAATGGAAAGAATCAGAGTGTGGGTAAAATGTTGATACACTCAATCGTCTTTAACTTTTACTGTGTGGTTATAGTAGGAAGTAGTTTGTGAGCAGAATTCATTTTGGAGTAGTGATTTTGCCTCTCAGGCAACACACAACTTGATTTACTTTATTGATGGGTTATGTGCAGCTTGAGAGGAGACTGTGGTTCTGCTTAGAGCTAAAAATATCACCTCGAGTGCATAGTTTAAAAAATAATTGAATCTATGCGTTTATTTAATACAGTGTCCTCATAAAAATTTACTAGCACTATATATCAATTAGGGCAGTAAAGAACAGTGTGCTTTCCAGTTAAGATGCAGCATGATCTCTAATATTGTGTTGTGTTTCATTAATATGTAGATAACTTTAATTATCATGACTTTATCAAGGAAGGAAGCGAAACATGTTTTTTTTTTTTTAAAGGGAGTAGTGCATGAATAATGGAGAAATTTCTTGGGTTGAAGAATCACTTTACTGTGCAATGTCATTATTTTCCAGATCTTCAGGATTTCCTTGCAAAGTATAATACCATTGTTAGGAATGGTTGCCAAAACTATGAAAATAAGACCCAGACCATAAAAAAAACAGAATTATCCTTTATTTATTTATTTATTCCTGTGTATCTGACAATCCCCATTATTTTCATTGCATTAAAAGACAATCAAACAATTCAAGTGAGGCCCAGCTTGCTGCAGACAGCCCCAGGCAACAGTGTGCAGCCCCTCTCCCCTGATCTTTTCAGGAACATCGGATCCAGGCTGGAAGATGTAGCGGACCCCTTCAGCCCCAACCTTCCTCCACCCCCTTCCCTTCAACATGGTGTCTCATCCTCTTTCATTTCCACCAACTCTCTTCCGTTTTTGCCCTCGCAGCACTGGCGTGGTTTGATGTGTGGGTGTTCCACCCTCCTGTGCTTGGCTGCAAGCAGACTCTTCCCTGCCCCCATTCTCGGCCTCCAACCCCACCTGTCACACTTGTTTTCCACTTTTTTACCAGCCCCTCTCCATCTTTCTCTGTCTCTCCCCACTCATCTGTCTTCACAGCGGATTTTGCATTGAAGTAATGAGTGCGCTAACAGTGCTTGTTGCATCAAATGTGGGCATCCCAATAAGCTCCACCCACTGCAAGGTATTGGGGTCATTGATAGTGAAGCTGTGCTAGCCCGTGCAGAGCGTCACAATGCTTTACCTGTAGCTGTCAATCACTGGAGCCAATCACAACTCTAGCAGTTAAAGTTTTGACCACATGCAGTTTTCCTCCTGTAGCAAAAGTCCAAGTTTTACCCTAAATGGAGATTTTCTAATATTCATGAATTGTTTTATTACAATATTAGAGAACATTGTATCATAAGAATACTTTTTAGTAGATAACTCATGTCAATTTATCCAGCTCTTTTTTATATCATTTATTGAATTAGTAATAAAAAAAAAATTTTTTTTGCATTCGGTTTTAATGAGACAGAATTTTCATTTTGGAAAGGTCAAACTTGAGTCCCTGTAGGACTGGGAATAATAGTTAAAGGAATAGTTTAATATTTATGGAAACATACTTATTCACTGCCTGGCAGAACAAGGTGAGACGGTTATTTTGTCCCGGGTAGAGCAGAGCAAGCTGTTTCACCCTGTTTAGGCTTCATGCTAAGCTATGGTAAGTAGCTGCTGACTGTAACTTTCTATTGACCAGACACATGTGAGCATGGTTTTGATCTTCTCGTCTAATTCTGCCAGAAAGTAGATTAGTATATTTCCTGAAACTATTACTTTAATTGGTAGCCTGTTTTGGGCGAGAGCATTAGATGTAACATGACTGAAAAGATACAGATAAAACTTTTAACGGTTTGCTAAAGGGAAACTGCAGTTGGCTCAAAACTGGCATTTAATTACTGATGATCAGTTTGTCTAAACATCAGCATTGTCATCCATACCTTATTTCATTTCTCACTTCCAAATACCCTAGTCTCTTCCCTAAAACCTCAGATAATCAGCTGCTATGCCAAAACTCTAAAATCGACTTATGGTTATAAGTATACAGTTGGAATTTGATTGATTTGCCACAGATATTGTCGGACAAAATCAGTATTTTAAAGATGTTACCGAACTTGTAATCATTTTCTGTCAATTTAACTACTGATAAAAATGACACTTCAGTCTTTAGAAAATATCTGACAATATCTGTCACAACTGACATCTTCCTGTCTGTGGCTGTGAGTGAGTGAGTGTGTGTGTGTGTGATTGGGCAGCAGTGGGCATCCATTTGATTTGGTCTCAGTTAAGCCAGCACAGAGTGACCATTTTGTGTATGTATTTGGCTCTTTGTTTGTTTGATGGTTTTTACTTTTGTCAAGGTAAAACTGAAACAATGCCCAGACCTGGAGTGTGGGGTGCTGCAGTGACTTGTTTTAAAAGCCCTACAAGAAACCTGAGTTCACGTTTTGTTACAAACGGCTGTAAACAATCATCATGGCCACAAAAATCCTAAATATCCAAGTAAAAGAAGATTTTAGATTAGAAATTACTACTTGACTAAAATCTTCCTGCCTGAAAATAATTTTATGGAAGATTGATTTACTGATTGTCTGCAGATATAACTGGTCTCTGTGGAACCAACCTTAAATGTTTATGTCTGAGCGAGGCAGACGGTGTCTCTCGTGTCTGTGGCCGTGTATGAGCAGGTGAACATGGTTTAACTCCCACCCACCTGCAGCATCACCAGAGCTGAAACCAGTCACTGCGCAGTCTGCTCCAACACACAGCTGTCTGAAATGTGTATGTGTCTCAAAATGTATTTTCATTCAGTGGTATTCTGGTTTTATAAAGGTGAGTAAAGAATGAGTGGAAGTCTGACATTTGCATTATCTGGGAAAAGTTCTTAGATTTAAAGCCTAATGCAGAGAAATACATTTTTTACACATGAAACCTGCCAGTGTCAGACGTCCACACACAAACATTTAATTTAGGTAGTAATAACTCCTATGATCGCTTGCTCTATCTAACAGACATTTTGTACCAAGCTTGTTTTGAAGAGCTGGAGACTTAATACAGGCTTTTCTGTTCATATACTGCTGCAGTCAGTTAACCCCTTTTTTCACATTTAAATCAATTACTTTCATACAGTTTTTGGTCTATTAGAGCTGGATACACAAATGTTAGATCTAATATGAACAAACTGGCATTATCTGAAAAAAAAAAAAAAAATCTCTATCATAAGGAAAGCCTGGACAGCCTGCAGCTCATCAGTGTTTTTGACTTTGTCAGAATTCATTCTGTGCTGCTGCTGATTGGTTTTCTTTCTTCCCCCCTGGCTTGGCCTCCAGGTGGGCTCAGTTGTGGCCGTGGGTTGGATCCGCTCCCAGAAAGCGGTGGACTGGCGCCTCTTCAGGAACATCTTCCTGGCTTGGTTTGTCACAGTGCCCGTGGCTGGCCTGTTCAGCGCTGCCGTCATGGCCCTGTTCGTCTACGGCATCTTGCCCTTCGTCTGAGGGCACACGGCTGGGAGGGAAAACTGAGGTGGAAAGCGAGTCAGAGAGAGTAGGAAAGCTGGGTAAAAAATCATAGCCGAAGTGTTAGGGGTGCAGTTGAAGGAGGAGAAATGAACAGAGGAAAATGGCAAGGGTGACAGAGAAGAGAAGGACAAGAAAGGGAGGAGCTGCAGAGGTTAACAGAGGGATTTGGTCATACAGTGGATGTGAGGAGGGTTGGTCCACATGCTGCCTGGCTCATTAATCCAGAGGTCTTTTGACTCTTTGAGTTTCTGATTGGTTTTTATTTATCCTCTTTCCTGGTGCATAAAAAAAGTTTTTGCAACCAATTTGTTCACTGTACCATTCAGTCTTCTGTACATAAGACCATAAAGTAGTGACGTTTAAAATAAATAAATGAACAATACAGAAAGCAAACAGCAAAAATAATCACATGGTTAATTCTGTGGTCCTTAGCTGACAAACAAGCCTGCAGTAAAACTGTCTCATTCTGCCTCCAGCTCCAGGTGGCATGGTCAGTCAATCGCTTATTATTCCAATATGCCAGAAAAAAACCTGTAGATATTGTTATTGGACTGAGTGTGATTTTCTGTAATGTGGCTTGCTTAAAGTTAAAAAAAGAAAAGTGCGTGTGGTTAACCAACCCATCCCATCATCTTACGTTTAACATGCTAGGCAGGTAAAACTTGGGCCAAATGGAAAGAATGTCTTAGCAAGGTGTGGGAGGGGGCTGTCACTCTGCTTTTTTTATTTTCCACATGATACCATAGAAATCTGATTTGTTAAAGAGATGATTTTTGTCAAAAGTCCTGTATGTTTTTAGAGATGGATCTGATATTTTTTAATGATGTATTATAGTGTAATTTGTACTGTAAATACTGTGCTGATAAGATTTAGGGCCAGGCAGGGGTTTTTAATCTCATGGGGCGGGGGTGTCATGATGTCAGATTATACAGTATGTTTCATCCCAGTGGCTCACAGTAGAGTAAGCACAAACCTATCAATGCATATGTCATGGTATGGGTTACTGCTCTTTCAGTGGTTAGCCAGTAGTATAGTGATTGGTAAACAGTATTTCAATTTAAAGTAATGAGTCAAACCTGTTCACAATAGAGAAAGTTCCCCTTGATTTTACTGCATCAGTGAATTGAACAGTATTGACAGAAAATTCTTCCTTGAGAAAATGTTAAGCTGGGTTTCAGATGATATTTGAGAGGGGTTTAGGAGCAGCACTATGCCAAAATAAGAGCTGCCATGTCAGTATGAAAATTTGAAGTGGAAGTGGAACTATGTGGTTTAAGTGCAGCAGAAGCCAAAACACTGAAATGGAACAAACAGACAAATTCCCGCTCATAAGGTCGTATAACGTGATCACATATCTTCTCTCATATGCCTTTGTTTTCATTTCTCAGTTACTGGACTGACTGACCTGTGCACTGTCCATGTTTGGGTCATTTCATATCTCTAGCCCAGTTTGCTGGTCAGATTACTTATCTGGGTCAGTAGCCCTGAACATCAATTTTATATTCTCATAGAAATCTGAGATGTATTTCTCAAAATGCCTCCAAAAATGAAAGTGTCAGAACAGTGATAATCTCATATCAAACCCTAAAACATCAAACCCTGGGGTAGGTGGGGCAAAAAAAAGGGGATTCGACCCCAGCTGCACATGTAGCTCCTCGAAATGGCCTGCTGTCATTTGCTGTGCAGAAACATTTAGTCTATTGATCACCCACGTTTCAGTCTAAGTACTAAAGGTTTGCTCGATATCATAGGGTCAAGTTGAGGGTTGAATCAAAGTCCAGTGTTTGACGCTGCTCGTGGCACCAAAATATCACGAGACTTTTGTCCTGCACATTTGAATGAGGTGATATCACAGGTTTGGGTGGGTGGGTGGGGGGGGCTAGTACTGATCATCACCAGCTTTTAAACAGGGTCACCTGACCTGTAGATGAACAAAACTCTAAAGCTTTTTTTATTTGAACAAACTCAATACCAGGTTTTGCAATTGTTTGTTTTTGTTCTTTGTGGTGTGTTTTTTTTCCTCATAAACAAATCTGTGCTTAAGTAGCCACTTGCCTTGTAACAATGTGTTTTATTTTGTGCAGATACAGTAAAATAATTAAGTACTGTGGTGTTTACATTGTAACCATATTGTAGAGTATCTGAAAAAAAACTGTTGCCTAATGATGCCAATGAAAGAGAAACTATTAACCACAACTTTTTTTTTAAGTGCAAGTAAAAAAAAACAACCAGAAGTGTCTAGAGAGAGAGAGAGCGAGAGCAAATGTGTGCGATGTCTTTTTATGATTTAATATTTTTTATTTTCCGTCGTTGTAGCAGTAGTGCTAACCATGATCCCTGTCACTTTACACTGCTACTACAATGCATTAACACAACATGTATGGGTGCAATTCCATAATGAAGAGAATACTTAGAGAAATTTCATCAACTATATATTTTTCTACCATATCTGAGTTTTAACCTGGATGAGCTTCCAGACACTTTGGAAGACGCATGTTGGGGTGGATGAGGAAATGGGTAACCAGGGACTAGTTGTTATAAGATGACGTACTGAGAAGACTACCTTACTACAGGGTGTTGCCCTGCTGTCTCCACATACCACACTTCCTCTAAGCCCAGCGTGTTCTTCTAACATGTAGATTGACGTGTCGGTTGCCAATAGATCAGATTTTTAAATGACCATTTTTATTTTTGAATTGTAGATGAAAACACTTTGTAATTTTGTTTCCCTGCTGCTTTGATCATGAGCTGTGAGAGCAGGACCGCATCTTGCTAAACCAGGACAACTTCTCACTGAAGGCAAAATCTAGAAGCAGAAACTTTGTAGTTGAGAAACTTATCTTAAACTTGGTAAAACTGGACTGTGAGGACATTTGTTTCCTTGTTTTGGTAGGTGACCACTCTTGAAGCTCATACTTTTTTTTACTGCCGTGTGTTGCACAGGGGGCTGCACAGGGGGAGCGGGTTTGTTCAAATTCTCTTTGTATCCTTACAGCACAACAGAGGAGCCTGGGGGAAGTTTAAATAGAAATCTCATGATGCACAAGCAGTCTGACCTCATTTCCCAAAACATTTTAAGATCTAAAGCTCATAGGAGACCAGCTTTTTTTCCTCCTCTTTAAAGCGAGCCTGTGTAACAGCTAACCTAAGAGATGATAGTTAATGTGCTAAAGTATGCTAGACAAGAGACACAAAGTCAGGACCGTAGCAATATCTATGTTGTTTGCCAACATTGTCATGGTCACACCAGCCCCAACAGGACTGTAGCAACAACACTGCTAGAGTGTGCTAACTGAACAAAACTGTGTTGTGTTGCTTATATATCCAGTGTTATGTTTTATGTATCTTTAGGAAAGCTACGAGAAAAAACTTGTTTATAGGTGCAAGCTTTGTATTCTAATATAAGTGGACATGTACAGCTTTGCTCAGCTGTAATGGCTGAGCATCCTATAGCATTTTAACATTGATAAAAGTGATTGTTTTGTTAGCATTTGATAACTACATCTACCATGAGTCTTAATCATAGCAGTAAAAACTCATGGTAGCTGCTGTTGCTGAATAACAAAAGTCTTAATTTGTTCTTGGTTATGTCTAAAACCATAGTAGTCGTTCATAGAACTTGGATATAAAATCACAGAAATGATCTCTCAGCTTGTTAAAGACTGATGAAATATTTCTGTGTCCAAATGCCTTGTTTGGATAACAACATAAGTGTGTTGTTCTTGCAGGGATTGAACAACAAACGTTCTTGTTGCATTATGAGCTTTATTTGTCAGTAGATGGAGGTCAGTCAGCACGCTCTAAATATCTGTGCCTGTGCATCATCAAATTGCTCTGCAGGCCCCCTTTGTAACTTACACTGTCATTTCTTTTCTCATGCATTTCAGTCCTGATAGGCCAAAAGGGATGCACTGCTCAAGACAGGTAGGGAAAGTGAAAATTGCCCTCTGGTGGTAGCTTTGAGAAAACACAAAACTCAAAATTTAATTAAAAAAAAAAACCAAACTAGGGCTACAGGGTAAATATCAAGGCTCATTTAAAGGTTAAAGCCCCCTTCCTTTTCCTTGTTCATTCTTTATTCACCTTCCTATCAATACAAAGAGCAACGTTTGAAATAAATACATAAATCTTGTGAAATAATGAAACATTTAAAATTAGGCAAAAGTTGGAGGAAATAATTTCTCACAAGAAGCTTTTTGAGAAAATGTTTTGAGGGCTGTTGAATGAATCAGAGCTTATTACATCTAATTATCATCTCAATTATAAACCTGAGGAAAACACAAGAATTGTTCTGGATTATATAAGTATTTATATATTAAAAAAAAAAAAAAAAAAGGTTTGGTATGAATGCAGCCACTTTCCCTTCCTGTAGAGAGGGACAGCATTTTAGACCAGTGTGTTTCAGCAGATCAGTATAAATCGGTGAGTGGTGTAGTTGCCATTGAGGGAGTTATTTTGCTTCAGCTGCATTTTAACTGTTTCATATGTTTTTGGAAGAGAAAGACTACAGAAACAGAATGTGCCATTTCTTCCTCCCTGAATGTGCAATACAAGCTCTTTCTCGTGAAGGTGCAGCTACATTGCTGTCGCTCTGTGGTCGTGTAGCTGCACCTGCTGTACTGTAATAGTGCCCCCTCCGCTCTTTGTGTGGAACCTGTACCACCTCATTTGGGTGGAGGGGCATCAGTCCAGACCCTAATCAGGATGTGGTGTGCTGTCTCTAGTTCTCTGGAGTGTTTTGTAATAGAATGTGCTCCTTGGCTGGCCTGCAGGCTTTACAGCTCTGTGTTGTCTTTTTACTGTTTACTGCTATTTAAATGTCCAGTCCTTCAAAACTACAAAAACAAACAAAAAAAAACAAACAAAAGAGGCAAAAAAAAAACATCGATGAATTAAAAAACATCAAAATAAACTGTAGCCTGCTTCTATGAAACCTTAAAGCTCTTCTGATTTGCATATATCGTACTGTAATGTTTTATTTAAGATTTTAGTGAAAAAATGTCTGCACTTAAAGTAAATTATGGGAATTAAAATTACAAAGAATACTTAAATTCAGCTGTTTGTGTGTCTTCTTTTTGGAAAGATGTGTGTGAGTTAAAGACATGATGCTTAACAACAAACTGGAAATGCTTGAAACCATTTTTTATACCTCACAGACTGTACTGGTGCAGTAAAATCGGCCTTGTTACCTTAAAAATTGTACATCCCTACCTCTCACCAAATATAAGGGGTGATCTGCAGGTTGTTGTCAATATTACCTTACATGTGAGCTGATAAATAACAATTCACTGTACAGAAATGACTGGAGAGTCACCAGTCTATAGTTTCTTTGTTCTGTTTCATTTTTCAGCTGTTATTTGGTTGCAGTTGCTGATGTTAATATTGAGTTTTTAGACAAAAAATGTTTTTTTTTCTTTTAATTTTCTGTTTTTCATGATACTGTGAAAGACTCATCCATGGTAGACTTTAATTTCTCAACAAATCGTTTTTTTAAAAAATGTTCTGTTGTAAGCCAGTCTCATTATGGAAATATATAGGTGCTGGATTCTTTAATTGTGCTTGACAACACTGTTTAAAACATTAGAAATTCACTTTCTCTTTGGTTATGCAACTGTATATGTGCAGTGTATTATTGTGCCCTAAAACATTTAATGTTGTGGTTGTGTGTCTGCTCATTTCCACCCACTTTGCATGCGTTTGGTTTCCTACAGCAACCGACCTCTTTAAAGCCCGAATGAATCTGTCAGATCTTTTCAGGCGGCTGTTATTTAGGGTTTAGAGCTAGGATAATGATTTGGTGACTTGGCACAGACTGCAGTCCAAGTTCCCAGCACTGTGGCTGTCTGTGCTGGGTTTAATTTGAGACATCTCTGCAGTTACGCTGAAAAATGCTGGTGTGGGATAATGGTTTCCATTACATGTTGGTCAAATCGGTAACTAACATGATTTGGAAACCATAAGCTCCCTGCAGTCAGGGGTTTACAGTGTTTCACTAACAGAGACATAGTTCATGCTCTGTGAAAGGGATTTGCTCATCTTGATTTCTTCATTTGTGGTTCTTGTGTTCATCTTAATTGACAGCAGAAAGCCCTACAGCTGTATTAATAATGTGGCTCCTGCACACTGTTAAAAGTCTCACCAGGGAACAGGCTGCATGTTCATTTAACCCAAGTTTGAGGTTTATAGTTACGTTTAAAAAGCATTCTCTCTTTAAAGTATAAGTTAATTATATTTTTAAACATGAGAGAAACTTGTACCCTTTGTTGTCATTCCAAGAAATGATTGTTTCCCAGGCTACTTCCTCTACTGTCTTCAACCTCTGGTTTACATTTGAATGTAAAACATTCAGTTGTAATATGTGGATTGTAATTGTATCAGCCCCTGTGTTTTTGAATGCATTCACAACCATTTAAAATGGATTGTTTTCTAACGCAGGGAGAATCTGAACCATTACTTTTGCATGCACATTGGAGACATGAAGGTTTCTTAAGTTAAACTCTTTCCATCCAATTATCAGATGCCTTTAGGCACACTCAGTAAAGACTGAAGATCAGATCTGTTAGATTTATGTGCATCAAACCCCCTGAGATTTCAGCATGTGTTTAAAGTTTAGCCGAAATCCAATTGCATCTTTTTCATCTGCTACAGCTGCTGTGCAGGTATATAGTATCTATCCAGCATGTTTTTGTTTGATCATCTGCATTATCCACCAACAAATATTTTTAACACTCTTTTCCTATGTCAACTTTCAGTGTGTGTGTGTGATATTGATACGTAATAATCTGACAGACCAGGAGAAAGCCCCATACCAAGAAGAATGGAAGGTTCACTGCTTCAAAAACAGTAAGTGGATCTTGAGGTTTCTTTTTTTTTTTAACATTTGGCAGACTGAGTTCCTTGCTTAGATGGCAAAGATCTGGATATTTTTTTGCTACAGTTTCATTCTATGCACTTTATTTATCTGTGTTAATGCTACATAAATTTTACACAAAACACATAGTTGTCAGTTTATATTTACAGCATTTGTGCAACAAATCCTCTCTATGTAACGCTAATAGAGTTCAGTTTCTTGGTAAAACTCATGGATCATTATAGAAGATATAGTTTATGCTGCTGCTGAATTGTAGATTTTATTGTTACACTGGTTTTTCTATAATGTCCACTTAAATCAAATAGGGTAGGCTAATTAAAAGAATCACTTCTCTGTATAGTTCAACAACTGCATGAACTCTTGTTGCACAAAAATAATTAGAAATTGTGATGAAACTGACAACTGTGCTTTCCATAATAATGGTAGTATAACAACTACTCTGCTCTGAGTAGTTGTGAAAGCACTTTTCCCTATTTTTGAAAATTTTCCAAATGAAATAATAGACTGTGAAAATAATCAGCAGTTCAATCCAAAATGAAAATAACCATTAGTTGCAGCCTGTTATACTGCTGTTACAATTACCTCCACCACCTACAATAGTAAGTCTGTTTCATTTATGCATGATGATCTAATTATATTTAATAGTCAAATACATTTCTTTTGCGATCCTTCGCTTGTGATGATATACTTTTATCTAAGACACCTTTCATGAATTTTTACTCTGAAGAATACTTTCATAATGTAGCATTAGTACATTTATTTAATGGACCTGAATACTGATTCCACTCTGTCACCTGAAGCAAAACTCAGTCTGCCTCTCCATAAGTGCAGCGTCATTTCGGATATTACTTAAACTATCCGTTGTCAGTGGAATAATGTTATAGGACTGCAATGCTAAATATTCTGGGGACTATTCCTTTAAAGCTAAAACTACAGCATGTCTGTTTTAGTCTGGACTTTCGTTCTTTTAGTTCACTTAACTATCACCTGATCTTAAGTCCAAGTCTGATGTTGCACTGTTGCTGTGAATGAGGATGACAAAACTAACTGAGATTGAACTTGACCTGTAAGATAAGTGTTTATTTTTACCATATGCTGTACATGCTTGCCAGGAAGTTAGCAACCGAAAAGTAAAAACACAAACCAGAGAGCAGGATTGGGTTAGTTCATTTCCATCCAAAACATTTTTATTGTCCTCCAAACTGAAAGGTTTACCCTGTGATTTGGCTTGTTCGCTGAGCCAAAAACATACATTGCATTTCTTCAGGTAGCAGTGGAGGCATACAAAGATCTTTTTGAGAGAAATTAATGGAAAGGTATACAGGATTCTCTCCTTCAAGTCACATGATGAGTAATCTTTGCATTCATGAGTAATGGAGAGATTAATTTCAGATCATGGGAAGCTTGAGAAAGTAGTATCTGGTTTTTTGTAAAAGCGAGATAGATGAAAAAAAACAAACCGTGTGAATGTTACACAAGGCCTGAAAGGGAAGAGACTATCTCATCTCTGTTTGCCTCCAAGTTGTGTATCATCTTTATGCAGAGCATCTGTAGTGTACACAAATGGACACTGGATATGCAATTCAAAACCAAAGTGCCCATGGCTGCTATAAAGCAAGGTCATGTGACCCAAAACAGGTGATGTCACACAAAGGGGAGGGGGTGGAGACTGGACATGAACAGAATGAGTGTGTGTTGCGGAAATGCCAGTGATGTGGCATTCAGCACCGTTAATTTACAGTTACTCAAGTGTCTGAACCAAAGAAAGACCTCCCCATCTAGTGACTGTGCAGTTCAAAATGGGCACATGGTGATTTAAGCTCATGCTTAAGTTGTGGTAAACCATCCAAGCACTTCTTTAATAACTATAAATACACAGCAGCGTTTTTGCCAGAGAGGTTTCTGTCTGCCTCCTCTCCCTGGGTGAATGTGTGGCGTGTTTGTCTCTTAAACGGCTTACTACGCTTGCTAGAGGAAACACGGGTTATGAGGAATTGATTATCAACTTTCATATAGATTTTTCTATAATATATTTATATAGTTATTTTTCTTTCTCTCACACACCCACCACGCTTGCTTGCTTTCACATTCTCTCATCTCACTACTTTTATTCAATGTACACAACGTAATAAACATGGGGTTGAGTGGGGAGCAACAGAGCTGAAATGACAATCACTGAGAAAAAAAAAAAAAAAGCCAAAAAGAACTGCAGTCTTTTTTTGTCATCCATTGGCAGTTGGACTGACTCAGAGTCAGCCAGTTACAATGGTTTGAGGGGAGGGAGTGGCCATTTCATCAAAGGGGTGGCGCAGGAGGCTCTTTCTTCGTTGGCGCTGTTTTAGTTGTTGTTTTTGTTGTCTTGGTAGTAGGGGTCGTCTCCTTCAGGTTGAGGTTCTCCAGAGCCACGTCCAAGGTCATGACCTCAACACAGCCCATGGCCTCGAAGTCAGCGAAATTCCGCAACGTGCTGGGACAGTCGTCCTCATCCTCGGAGGAGGAGGCCAAGGCGTCTTCGTCGGGCAGCAGTGTGGACAGCAGCAGCTCCGTCACAAACAGGCTCCTGTCGGCCCACTGGGCCTCACATGCCTGCCGCTCTGTCTCAGACAGCCGCGGTTCACCCAGCCTGTAGGAGAGAGTAATGAAAATATGACCTATGAATATGCCAGTATTGTTAATTTCAAAAATGTAACTACTGGACAGAGATGTCTCCTACATCACTGAAAAATCCAATATCAGTATATATGTGTACTGCAGGTTTGAATTACCACACCACACTCATGCACGTATGAAATGCATTAAGCCAAACGTGTGATGTCTCAGAATCATTCTTGTAGATCCCACAGAAGAAACCAAGGGCAAAACATGTTCGAGTGGAGGGAGACTTTATGTGACGGTGGTCTCACCTGCTGAGTAGAAACTGGGAGTTATGTGCAGTATTCTGTGTGGTGGATTCAGGTGGACCCGGGTTAGGACTGGGGTTTGTATTGTGGTTGGCGCTTGGACTGGGGTTTGCAGCGGCTGAATTGGTATTGAGGATTGCATTGGCTCGACCACCGCCACGGGTGGCATTTCGGGCTGTCTCCAGTTGCTGACGCGCTGCCTGAGCCTGCTGGCGCTCTAGCTGGAGCTGCATCTGAAGCTGCTGGAGCTGGGAGGCCGAGGGCCCCGAGCTGAGCTGGCCACCCGCTGAACGTCGCACCCCTGACAACTGGGACAAAAGCTCTGAAGGAACACAATGGAGAAAACAATGGTTTCAAAAATGATAATTACAACAAGATGCAATGAGTTGGTCAATATTTATTTCTGTGCAGACTAAACCTGTATCACCTCCATGGCACAATTAGTGTGAAGAACAGCAGTCTTGAACAGTTTATCAGACAGCAGACACCCATGAAAGCACCTTCAAACACAAACATTTTATCTTCTGGGTCCCCCTTTTGTAGGATCAAATATTTTTTTCTGTGCTAGCAGTGTCATCCTATACATTATTTATATGTAGGCATTGCTCACCCTATTTAGGAAACACTGTTTAAACATATCACACAAACTCACAATTCTCTGAAACATTAAAACCTGGCATGTATAAGCCTTGATGTCAGTGAGCTAAAACCAGAAGTACAATCTAAAAAGACAGTTTCTGATTCACAAGTAAACATATAAAACTATGACTGAAAAGACACATGTACAGTACCATAAGACTTTGACCAGTGTGGCTATTGGCTAAGTCTGGACCTGTTCGTGAGGCCGATTGAACAGGGGGCCTCATTATGGCACAGCTGGAGCTGACAAAGTGAATGCCAAGTACCCAACTAGATTAAAATGGGGAACGGAATAAATTGCCACAGCAACAATTCTGCCTACACATTACTGCACCATCCACAGTGCCTGAAAGTACACACTGGAACATGGACCAATTGGTATAATCCTTTCAACTACAGGTACTTTGGTTGTACATATAAGGAACTATTTGTATTAAAACAACTTCCTAAATGTGTTTATGAAAGCCACAGCCCTGGTTTCATACTGTGCAGTAATGCTTTGCAACTGCAGCTAGATGATACTGAATTTAACAAGAAAACAGTTTCCTGGATGACTGCACTAATAAGAATACATGTTTTGTCTGACCTCTGTCCAATGCTCCAAGTCTTTTGTGTTTACCAACTAACTTCTGCGTGGGTAGTGGGACTGACCTGCTATGGGGTCCATGGCCTCTCTGCTGTAGTTGGAGCTCTGTGAAGAGCTCTGACTGGTGGAGAGCCCCCCTGTGGTGCTGCTGGTGAAGTGCATGTTAGACCGGCGGGCCCGCGGACCCCCCAGTCCACGACCAGGATGAAACATCCTCCTCACATGCCGCACCCCACTGGACTCATCGTGAAAAGCGCCCATTAAGGAACACACTGTACTATAAGTCAGAGTTTTTCATTATTGACATTATCTTTTCTGATTTTCAATCCAAAAAAATCAAACAATTTGAAAAATGCCCACCCTTTGCTCACAGAGTCCAATTTGCTTTGTTTTGTCTGACAAATTATCTAAAACCCACATTCAAGAAGCTGGAACCATCAACTATTTGGAATTTTTGGTTGCAAAATTACCTGAAATGACTGAACTGTATTAATAGTTTCAGCACAGAACCTGTCCCTCCTCTAAATGCTCACTACACTCAGGACTTCTGAACCAGCTGCAACATATTTTCATGGGATTCTCATGCAACCACAAACCCATGCACACCACACTGTGCACTCATAAACAGACTATGACCTGATGTTGTGGGGCTAAAAACGTGCTTGTTCCTTTTTTTCCATTTACCTACATTTTGCATCTTTTGTTTTCTCCATGGCAATTATTCAAAGTACTCTATAAATAGACTGCCAGACTGCTGTCATTTGAGTTTATCCTGGAGTGCAACTCGCACACCATTTCAGTTGGTTCCTGACAGGCATACACAGATGCTATTTCCACTCTTCACACAGTTTGATAAATAACTGAATTTAACACTCACTGCTTTACAGCTTCTCGAATTGGTCTCCTGTTCATGGCTCTGTTTGCAATTATTTGGACAGAAATCCACTAAAACATGACATGTATAATAGTTTTCATATGAAATGCACATTTAGCCTCACCTGAAATGAAATGAGAGTATGATATAACTGACTAATATGCTTCAGTGTGGCCTTATAGTTCTAATCAGATTAAGTTTGACTGTTCATCTTTTTTTTAAAAAAAACAAAACAAAACAAAACAAAAAAAAAAATCAGGTGGATGTGTGATCTCTGTCACTCAACTTCCAATTTATGACTAATTTGTTTATATCCGTCCATAGTCTTAACTTTCATTGACACAGAAACTCTTTTGGTGCCTCTAACTGGCACAGCCTTTTGTAGTTGTCAGCACTGTGTCACCTCACTGCAGTGCTTATGGCAGAATAAGTGCAATCTATTAGGAATACATACATACACCATAAATAAATATCTGATTACTTTCTACACATAAAGCTTGAAATATAAATATATAAGATAATATTGTAGCTAGGTCAGTGTCATCAGTGTCATGTCTGCGGAAGTGGGACTGCCAAGTAAAAAGGATATCAAGTCTCTGGGTGCTCTGTGTTCAAGTGTGAGATGAGCAGCAAAGTCATCTGTCACGTGATTTGGGTCTCCACCTGGCAGTGCTGCACATATGGGGCAGATCTGGAGGACAGGAAGAGAAAATGTACACATCAATATTAGCACAGTTCACTGCACAACATTCACCAGTTGGTACGGGTCCTCCTGAACAAACACAGATTGTCAAAACCCCAAGAGATACACAGTGAAGGTGCCAACTGATTTGAATGTTTGACAGTTTGGTGAGTAAGTTACTGATAGAAAGTCTGCCATCAAAAATAGAATAGTGAGTACTTGGACCTCTCTCAAGCGAGTCTGAACAACCTGCCATCGATTCACATATGATTCTATGATGAACAGAAATTAAGACTGTCTGGAAGACGAGAGAATTGCACAAAAAAATATAAAATGTCAGACATTAAAAAAAGTCAGCTGTCATGTAAAGAATAAGCCACATGAGGTTCTTCAAAATATTTCCCAGCAGTTAAAACCAATATTTTCCTGTTCTCTAAAGGAAAACAGGACTATCTATAAACTCTGCTACACAGTCTACCTGACACCAGAACTATGCTTTGACTGTGACTTTGTGAAGCAAGACCATGCATAGTTTGAAAAGCTACAGGGTACTCTAGTAAGGACATTCTCATACAAAAAAAAAAAAAAAAAATTATGGGGCATATGTGGAAAATCAACACAGATGTTAATTTTACCACATGTTATGATCCTGCAAACATCTTGCCATGGTTTTACAGATGGATGTGTGTGTCCATCATCAACTTACCACTTCTGTGGAGGTCTCTGTGTGCTCTGCAGCCACATGCTCCTGCAGTGAAATTTCTGTGTAGCCCATCCTGCCACAGTAGGGACATGTGAAGGCCTGTGGCTGCTCCACCGAGAACGCTTCTCCACCATAGTACAGGTCTGGGGGTGGGGTCAAGAAGGACATTGCATTCAGTGTCAGTGTTTCTGTGTGTATCACCTGCAAGCCCATTCCAAGAATTGCAACAAAGGACCTAAAAGTGATACAAAGGACTAAACTTTCATCTTAGCTACCACAGAATCATACATGATAAAAGCTTGTTTGACAGGCTGAGGCTTCAAAATGTTCTTTTTAACCAGGGTGTAACCATATATAAAGTCACAGTGAAGGCCATTTGGACAAGATTAATTATTAAATGGGTTCAATTCAGGTTTCGTTGAGAGACTGTTTCTAGTTAACTACTGCATTTTTTCCTGTCTTGTCATTACAGGAAACATTCTCTTGCCTACTTGCATAAACTGTTGTGTTAAAAGAGTTTACTGCCACAGCTAGCCTGCTGACCAGTGACATGTTGAAGTTATGGTAAACATGTTCGTAAATAGTTATATATTTACACATCAGACACAGACCAAGCTATATTTCGGTGTTCGGCAGGTAAGGTAGGCATGATCTGCCCATGACAGTTATGAAACTAAACCAGAAAGGGTTTTGCAGGCTGTAAAACCAAAACAAAGAGTGTTAGGATCCCTAGAGCTGATATAAGAAGCTGGACTACAACAAGAACTTACTTTACAGGTAATTATTAAAAACATATGGCATCAAAACTACTATTTTTCAATTCTACCAATAAAATTAAATGCACCACTGTATGTAAACAGAAGATCCACTATGGAAAGCACATTGCAAATATACACACACACACACACAGAGAAGCTTGCACCTTCTGCTGTGCTCTCTGTTTTGGCACATTCTGCCATGGCAATCTTGCCACTGCTGTATCACCCATCACACCATCCATACATACAGTATATGTAAACATGCTCACTCTTCATATGCAGTTAATGTCATCGTTCAACAGTTCAGTCAGTGCTGATGGTCAGCTTACAACAATGTCTGATTCACAAGTGACAATGAGATTAGTTTATAGATACACTGTGTATCCGGTTTGGGGTTAATCTTAGAGCTAAACTCTGGAGATGCAGCAGATGGTAATACATTATGTTCAGCATCAGTGTTTTCTGGCCTGACTGTTTACCGAGACAGACGAGAGTTTTACCAAATATTATTAGCCACAACACCAAATAACACAATAGTAACTGACAGACAGCTCCTACAACACAAATTCAGACTGTCCAATTTTTTACAACCTGAACATGAACTCTGCTCATAACTAGCCTGACATGAAAATCAACTCTACTTACCAAAGTCAACTCGAGTTAATATACACTGCATGGGATGCTCTGTGGTGTGTCTTGTTGTGGTTGCACCACTCTCATAGCACGATGCGCACAGATCGTAGTCGTAGCAAATTAAACATTTGTACCGCCGACCTCTGAAGTTGCCTTTTAAACATGCATCGCAGCTCACACCTAAGGGAACAGAGACAAAAAGGGCAAAAGAAAGGTTAGATGATGGATATTTATTTCAGCTTAGATTGAGTTGGTAACCATATTTATATGTCTTATGCACAGTTCATTTTAAAATTCAATAATGCCTTCCAGCTCATACATGCTCCATATTTTTATTACTTTAGAAGGCACATATTCAAGAATTACAGCATCTAATTTTTTACTAAAATGGTAACTATATGCTTACAAATACAAGGAAACACATGCTGAAATGTTTTTGATTTTTCTATTTTGGGTATTTTATAAAAAAAAAAAAATAACGAACACATGAAAAACATAAAACAGTCCTGCAATGAGCACTACTACTGCTGTATATTTCGTGTCTGATTGTTATACAAGTGTATTTTCACAACAGTATCACCTTCATTATCAGCAGCCTGAGAAACTATTTAAAGTGTCACATAGTATTTCATGTTATTTTATGAACATTGCAGTTATCATGCATGTCCACCACCCACAGCATCTTACCCAGGCGACAGACTCATAGACTAATATCTAATTCACCTTTCAATGAAACTACAAGGAACACTCGACCCATTCATAAAACCAACACCACCTGCTCTATGGTTAAAAGGTTTTACCTGGGATTAATGGGACCCTCTGTGTCCCGGTTAAGTCCAGGCATTTCTTGACTGACTGGGACAGTCGTGCAGTGTATTGTATGACAACAGCCTGTCTAAACTCCTTCATGTCTCCATTCACAGCTGACAACCTGTCAAAGCTCACAGCACACCTCACCCTGAAGGCAGCGGCAAAGACACTGACTTGGTGTTTGGTACATTTTCCAAGATAAATCACTGAGAGACAACTGACAGAGAGGCTACTGACAGAGAGACTGTCAGCAACACGGGCACACAAAGTAAAGGCCGCTGGGGCCTGATGAACCTTCGCTGCTGGCTAATGTTAACTTATCCATTTATCAAATAAACCAGCTAATACCGTTAACTTAGCTGACAAGCCAGTCGGCTGTGGTAGACCTAACCTAACTCCACTTTTTCCCTGTTGTGAGCTGAAACACCGACTAACAGTGTTTACCAGACACGAACCACGAACTTCCAGCCCAACAAGGTTGGCGACAAGGACGGTGTGACAGTCGGCTTGCTAAATGAGAGTTAGCCTGCGAAAGTGGACTATACAAGGCCGGTTTCTACCAGGAAGGAGGCTAAAACTGGCTAATATTGACGGCGTGACAAGCTTCGACCCCGCAGTTAACTGGGGACTGGCTGTTTCCTATTCTCGGCACTCCCCCTGGCTGCTCGTAAACGTTAACCTACATAATCCATTAACACTTAGCTTGCAAGCTAGCTAGCCCCGTTAGCTCCCCTTAACTAGGTTCTTCCGCTTATAGATACAGCAACGCTGACTCCTGTAGGTTTTTTATTAAACATAAACGTCAAGTGTAAGATCTTTATTATTGAGTACATACACAATCAGTGGCGGCCATAATGCGCCCCAACGAAACTACACTGCAACCTCATTGCTAGCACCAGCCGACGTTAGCTAGGCTGGGCTGCAAAACAAGAAATCCTCGGCTAGCCAGGGTTAGCTAGCGCCGCTCCGTCCGCGTCATTAACCACAAATCCCGACCCGCTCCCTGCTGTGTCTCCGGTTCCGCTCTTACCTTCATGGCGGGACATCCTACGAACACTAACGCAGCCCCTCGCTCGGGCTCCCCAGCTTGCAATACAAAATAATACTAGTGTAGAGAAGAGAAGCCGGGGCTGGCTGGCTGTCCCTGGCCTCTTCCCTCATGAAGGATCCGGTCTGGCTCGCTGCCCCCCCTCCGCCTCCTGCTGTGTCACCGTGTGGTGCATTGCTCCTCTCTCCACACGGCGGCGCTGTTGTCCCACTTTTGCGCCAAAGGTTGTCTTTGCTCACCCACAAAGTTATTTTCATCCTTAATATACAAATTCTCAAAATTTTGCTCCTTCTCGATTGTTCTGAGCAGAAATGTAATATGTAAAATGTCTTCACCTGCTTCTAGAAAATACTGAGCCTCCAGTTTAGGATCACAGAGCTTTGTTTTTCCTTCTCACAATTTCACAACTCCTCGGATTTATTTTGTGAAGAAGCTTGATCCTAAATTAGGTAGCAAAGTAGTGAAATAATAACAAGCTAATGTGATGAATAATATTAATCATTTATTTTAAAACATTTGAATGTTAATGTTTCTGTACATTAACCCAAGTAAAAATTTGGGAAGCATATATTTTTGTCTATTAGATTGTTTTAATATTCCACAGTGCCCCATTGTTGGGTTTTGCCAGGCAGACCTTGACAGGTCAGCACAGTGCAAATCAAACTGACACTCTGAAAGTGGGCAGCTGGTAGAGGTATGTGGATAGAAAAAATAATAATTACCCTGCATGAGAAGTAAAGTAAATATAACATCCAGTGTCTGACGTCAGATTAGTTGGAAAGACAGATTCCAAGGAGTGCCTGAGCTTTTTGGGAAAACTAAATACTTTCTGTCATTCTCATGTTCAGATGAGGAGCAGGTTTTAAAGTAGAACCTACTAAAAGCAAATGTTTAATAAATCATTTTTATTTTTTGCATAGAAAAGTTCTATTTCTGACAGCAAAGAAACAGTTTGGAAATCTGTCTGCGTGAACCCATTTTATCATTAATAATATTGAATTACTGTGTAAAAAAAAAAAAGCTCAGCGTTACACTCAGGCAATGTCCCCAGGGTTATTCTGTCTGATGCTCACTTGTTTACTTCGTTTGTCCTATGCTCCATTTTCTGCCAACAGTTTAACAAAATGCAAGTCAACTGGAAATTCTCTGAAATGCATAGATGTGATGAACCAACCCATGACCCTCTTTCCCCCAGAGATATTACCTGCATGAAGACGTCCAGTCTGCAAAGGATAAAACATTTATTTCAGTCAGGTTGCCTATCTCTACACTTCATTGATTATTACCTTACCTCTTATATGGCTGCTTTGCATCACTTCCCCAGACCAACTGTGTGAATTTAACTTTCTTAAACATAACAATTTGCTACTGTAGGTTTAAATGCCAGTGGTAGGCAGCACTTTAAGGTAATAAGTTTATTCTCAAGCCCCATGTGAATTACAACAAGAACTGCTACCTCACAGTGTCATCATGTCCTTGATGAGCTTCCAGTGTTTTATAAGGTTAGATCAAGTCAAAGCATAGTCACTGCATGAAGCGTCAGCCAGAGACCACTGATGTCCATGTAGGAATCATTTCTTTTGATGCTAATGACCAGGGTGGATTTTACATTTGACACTTCACTGCATCAGCTCATCACTTGAACTCTAGTGCCCTCTGAAGATGCAGCGTGGCACACCTTCTGATTATTATTACTTCATAATAGATGCTGTTTGGTTGTGTGCTAAAAAGAGAAAAGGTTATTTTGGATGCTTCTGTATTACACTCAAGCTCTCCTCTTATGAAGAAGATAGATAGATAGATAGATAGATAGATAGATAGATAGATAGATAGATAGATAGATAGATAGATAGATAGATAGATAGACAGATAGATAGATAGATAGATAGATAGATAGATAGATAGATAGATAGATAGACAGACAGACAGACAGATAGATAGATAGATAGATAGATAGATAGATAGATAGATAGATAGATAGACAGAGACAGACAGACAGACAGACAGACAGACAGACAGATAGATAGATAGATAGACAGATAGATAGATAGATAGATAGATAGATAGATAGATAGATAGATAGATAGATAGATAGATAGATAGATAGACAGAGACAGACAGACAGACAGACAGACAGATAGATAGATAGATAGATAGATAGATAGATAGATAGATAGACAGATAGATAGATAGATAGATAGATAGATAGATAGATAGATAGATAGATAGATAGATAGATAGATAGATAGATAGATAGATAGACAGAGACAGACAGACAGACAGACAGATAGATAGATAGATAGATAGATAGATAGATAGACAGATAGACAGATAGATAGATAGATAGATAGATAGATAGATAGATAGATAGATAGATAGATAGACAGAGACAGACAGACAGACAGATAGACAGATAGACAGATAGATAGATAGATAGACAGATAGACAGACAGATAGATAGATAGATAGATAGATAGATAGATAGATAGATAGATAGATAGATAGATAGATAGATAGATAGTAAAAAGAATGCACTGAATAATTACATTTATTCATGGCAGTGACACAGACAACACACTGACCTGGTTTACAGAAAAGCTATTTAGACTCAAGGTGCTAGGGACTGTGGTGGATTTCCTTCTGTCTGGTGCTGCACAAAACTGTGTTCGTAGCCCAGACTCTTGCGTGAGTGCACCCATTCTTTGGCTCATCAATAGAAATTGGTTGGCAAGCTAAACTGATGGCTTTGCAGCGTCGCCATCCCCCCACACTGGATCGAAGCCTTTTAAACACTTCCATGGACGCACGGAGGGAGGGGGGGGAGGTTGAGGATTTCCCACGTATGATAATGAGCAGAGGGAGATTTTATTGTTCATACTGTAAGGTTAGATCAAGTCTCCTGTCCGTGCGCCTCTTATCTCACTGACTGTTTATTGACTATTTCTACACATTGTTTGAAGCCCTTATCTAAACGACCTTCACAGTGAGCCACGTTTAAAGGCAGGTTGCCTCCGTCTTTACAGCCGACCTACTCCACAAGGGTTAAACGCGCATGTGAGAAGCCTACTACGACTTCATTCAGCTTTGCCACGCCTCTCAACGTAAACAAACAGGGGCTTGACCAATGAGATCCACGATAGATCAGCCGATGATCAGATGACTCAAAGGAAAAACTATTTAAAACTCTAATGACACATTTACGCGAGTTTACACAGTTCCTGAGCACCAGCGCGGACCCGCGGCTCTGTTTCTCCTTGGATCTCCACTGGATCTAAACTCACTAACCTGTCACCCACCAGTAAAACAGAAAGACCCTCTGCACTCCCAGGAAGATTTTAAGGCCTTTCATCCGTCTATGACTGAGCGATGAATCAGAAAGCCCGTCTGCTGTGGATTTTCCTGCACTGTGCCGCTGCGCTTTTCTCTTCTGTTCGTGGGGAAAACTCCGTTCTTAAAGGTAAGTGATGGCCTAGTGTCTATTGTTCAGTCACTGCTGTCAAATTCTAACATGCCGCATCTAAAGTAGGTTTAATATGCACTTGTTAAAACCTGTGAATGAAAACAGCCTGACAAGCGTCAAAGTCAAATTTCCCCACGTCCGCACTTCATTCATTTGCCTTTTAGGCCATTAGGCAGAATAAGAACAAGTGTTACGGGGCCGAGTGGGCCAGAAAAACGGGAATGGACTCAAAAGCCAAGTCTGCGACGTGTCCTTTTCAGGAGAGCAGCAGGAGCCCTGTCCTGAAGAGGACACGCTATGCCAACTATCTGGAAATACGTCCCACTGGTTCCGCGTTTTACCCCGGGCCGCTCAGCAGCTATTTCATCCAGCTGAAGTCACTTCACCAAAGGGTGTTGGATTCATTTCAGTTCAGATCTGATGTTTCTGCTCTACACGGCAGAATGAAATGGGTCTGCCTTCAACTGGGTTTGGTTTTAATCTGGTCAGGAACCAAAAAGGCAGCCCAAATAAAAGCGTCACCCATGTTTCATTGTGGTCGGTTCATTAACGTGTTAAGATATTATGGAAATACCGTGAGCGTCCTGACTGCACCCTAAATCAGATACTTTAATTGTACAATTTCGGCGGCAGCCCTGTGATCCTCGTGTTACATTGAGAATAATGTGATGAGACCTGGCAGCAGATGTGTGAAAGCGGGGAAATAAAAGGGTGGTGCGACGCTTAGGCTCTGCGCCTGCGTCTTACACTCATCCGTCTTTATTATAGCAAATGTTTGCTGCAAACGCATGTGGATTGGGCCTGGCGCTCCCTGTCTCCGTGAGGATGATTGGACGAGTGGTTTCAGGACGACATGTTTGAAATGAAATACATTTTAGTGAGGTTTCTGTCTTTGTCCCACCTTTTAGATTGTAGATTAATCATGTTTCTCTTTGTATCCTGTTATTTTTTCCTCAGGTGAAGACAGTGGATTGGACACATTGTCCACAGACAGTAAGGTTCTCAATGGCATCATCAAGTACAACATGAGAAAAAATTTAGACCTGGACCAGGAAGGTTGCTACCTTCAGGCTGGCAAGATGGAGTGTCTGGAGGAGTGTGGCTTCAATGCTACAGCAAAGACCATCTTTATCATCCATGGCTGGACGGTACACATGATTTTAAAATGTTAACATCTTTACGTAGCTGTAACGCATCAACTGCTCTTCAGTCACACCTGGCAACATGCAACATCACCACACAAAGTAAAGGAAGCTTAAGTTTGAATGGGTGTAACTATTTGTTCAGCTGGAGTGCTTTGATTTTTAGGAATTTCTCATTTAACTGAGACAACTGGGTGCAGAGTGACTTACTCCTGTTCTGTTTTCTGCCCTTTAGATGAGTGGGATGTTTGAAAGCTGGATGCAGAAGCTGGTGTCTGCTGTGATGCAGCGTGAACAGGAAGCCAATGTTGTGGTTGTCGATTGGATATCAATGGCTCAGCAGCTGTACCCTGATGCAGTCAACCACACTCGAAATGTTGGCTTTGATATTGCCACCATGCTTAACTGGCTCCAGGTATGTAGTTATTTATGCTCAAATACTTCTACACGTTAACACTCGCAAATGGAAAATGAATATCCATTTTGTCATCTTAATGCTGAAGTTACCCTGAGGCAGTAGCATCAGCTCTTCCTGATGTGTATGTTTTAATTTGCTCCTCTAAGTACCATTAAAACAACGCTTATTAGTCAAACCAATTAGCATCAGTGTCTATTTAGCACTATTCAGCAGGCCTGTCACAAACTTGGACCAGTGAGGAAGGATTCTGGCATCCTGCCACATATTTGTAAACACAGAGAAAGCCTTTCCCATGGATACAAACCGAGACAGATGGTCATGGAAGGGACTGTAGGGTCTATCTGGGTTAACTGAGCTTGGCTAAGCTGCAGGCACAATTGGTCACTGGCTGAATTTGTCTTGTGGGTTTTTCATTCATGTCATTTCATTCATGATGGCAGCTGCTTATGTGAGGGTCATTTTTCTCCAACAGGATGAGAAGCAGCTGCCTCTGGAGAACGTGCATCTGATTGGCTACAGTTTAGGTGCTCACGTAGCTGGCTACGCAGGAACGTATGTACGAGGAACAATTGGCAGAATCACTGGTAAGTGAAGTGGAACATGAGTTGGCAGTAACAATTCATCAAAAACGGTGCTGGCACATTTTCCTGACCTCTGGTATTTTTTTTTTTTTTTTTTTAAACTAGGTCTAGATCCAGCCGGACCAATGTTTGAGGGTGTCGAGGAACACAAGCGCCTCTCCCCAGATGATGCAGACTTTGTAGATGTCCTGCACACATACACTCGAGAGGCCTTGGGTGTGAGCATTGGGATCCAGCAGCCAATTGGGGATGTTGATATCTACCCAAATGGTGGTGATGTGCAGCCTGGCTGTGCACTTGGTGATGTGCTAGCAGTGGCTACAAGTAAGTGCTAATGAAAAGACTGCATTTGAACTCAAGAATGTTTTCTTTCAATGTTTTCAACTCTTAAATTTTGTAGTGTACAGTGTTTTATTTTTCTGTCGTTGTCTTTTTCTTCCTCCAGATTTCATGGAGGTGATGAAGTGTGAACATGAGCGTGCTGTGCACTTGTTTGTGGACTCACTGATGAACAAGGACCATATGAGCTTTGCTTTCCAGTGCACTGGCCCAGACCGTTTCAAGAAAGGCATCTGTCTCAGCTGCCGCAAAAATCGCTGCAACAACATCGGCTACAATGCCAGAAAGATGCGCAAGAAGCGCAACAGTAAAATGTATCTGAAGACACGTGCTGACACTCCCTTCGGAGGTAAGTTGCAACAAGGACATGACCTGAAAGTCTTTTTTTAAACTACTCTTTACAACTATAAAACTGATAAGCAACTCTATCATATCTCAGTCCAGTTTCCTATCTTACCTCCATATTTCCCACCTTTTATGACTTTACTGTTGCTGCTGTAAACTACTACTGAACATGTCCCAGTGGGTCACACATGGTTTATGTTTTCTTTAAAGGATACCACTACCAGATGAAGATGCATGTGTTCAACAAGAAACAGGCAGACAATGCTGATCCCACCTTCTATGTCAAGTTGTATGGTGCACATGATGATACAACAAACATATATGTTGATGTGTAAGTAGAGAATTTATCCTACAAAACTTTTTTTTTTCCTATGACACTGCAGCATGTGAATGGCTTGGCTTCTGTGCAAACTGTTACCTACATCCTGTTGTACAACTGGTTTGTCATAGGGCCATTCACATACATTTGTGGTGCACGAGCTCATAATTAAGAAGGTTCATATTGATTCTAATGTAAAGTCATTTTTAGTGTTGGCTGTATAGTTTTAATTGATGCTAAAATGGAAGAATGAAAACATCTGTCTTCAGTTTTCTGGGAGTTTGTCTTAACCTGGTTTCTCCTTTGTCCAGCCATGATGACACTGTTGGTCTGAACCTAACAAACACCTTCCTGGTGTTTACTGAGGATGATATTGGTGATCTGCTGAAGATACAACTGAGCTGGGAAGGAGACTCAGACTCTTGGAGCTCTGTGTGGAAGAACATCAAGAAGTCATTCTGGGCCTGGAACACAAAGCCACCCAAACCTGTTCTTGAAGTTCGTCGTATTCGTGTGAAGGCTGGAGAAACTCAGCAGAAGTAAGTTGAACAATGAGGTTGAGTCCTTGCTAACTATGATTTTATTCCTCTGGTCAAACACTTAGGGTGCTGTTATGTTGTTGCAGGTTGACTTTCTGTGCCCAAGACCCTTCAAAAACTGAAATTTCACCAGGAGAGTCAATAACATTTGTGAAGTGTCGTGATGGATGGGAAGTGAAGCCAAGAAAACGGTATGAAAAAATGTTTAGCTTGTCAGAATAATTGGATCTTAACTGTAAGCTACCGTCCTATAGTTTGTGGTGTATAATTATTCTGCTCCTCTTTATCAACAGGCTGGTCGTGTAACAGCTCAGCACTTTGAGCAACCAGTGTGTCATCACCATAGGAGACCCAAAATGGATCAGCACAAACACTGCCTTCTCTTTGAGCACTTTTTGAAGGAGGAGGATGGATTTAATGCATGACTGGGAGGGGTTTAGGTCTCAGACTCTGGAAGGTTTCCATGGGTTTTTGAAAATAGACTCTGGTCTGTCCAGCGTACAAGAAGGCTATAAAACATCACACAGGCTGGAAGCAGAGACAGTCGTAAATATGTTCAGCTTGCTTGAGGAATACTGAAGTACAATCTGTGCCAGTGTGGAAATACATCAATTGTACTCACTGTACTGTACATTTTAAATATCCTTATTTATGAAAACATGGAAGCACTGCAAGACCAATGTTATTTATCAGATCACATCCCATAATGAAGCATGTTGAATGAGTTTCACCTAAATGCTGAGTGTCCAGTGTGAATGTGTGCCGTTTGTTGGTGTGCAATTGTTGTGCCTTTCTGCTGAGAGATTTTCTAATACACTGTAGGGAGTATTTGATATATTGCACATGATCTTCTTCCTGAGGTTTTGTGCATAATGTTACTGTATGTGGCTTTTTTTTGGGGTGTGTATGTACATAATGTAAATATTTTTTTGAAAAATTAAATTCACGTTATTTGTAGAAACACTTTGCCTTTTTGTGATTTGTCTCTCTGGGGAGTTGTAGTTCCCAAAGATGACTCACTTGAGTGATTTCCAATGCATTGTTTTGCGTCATGAAACCATTTTTTTTTTTCCCCTGGTAATTCTGAGGTTTTCACAAAAAATTGCGTAAAATGCTCTGTCTGAGCATCAACTTCACTGGTTTACCAACTCATGTTGGAGTAAGTGTTTGTAACAGGAAAACAAAAATGTTATTCTCAAAATTTAAAAAACTAGTAAATGCCCAATTGTTTGTGCTGAACTAGAAATGTACAATGCTGTACTCTAACATTTGAATTGGATTCTATCTTTTTCTTTGTAAAGTGTTTGCAATCACATGTTAATACATGTTCCCTGGTATTCCAATCTTTTGTCAGGAAGTAAAACCTCTGCAACAAACTATTTGAGTGAGTAATACTATGTCAGGCATGTTACAAAAACTCATTTTAACAAAACACCTGTATTTCTTGGAACAACTTTTTTGCTCACTCATATGCTTCTTGAACTTCATGCCAGAAAAACTGGATCCCAGAAACTCAGACACATCTTGTCATGCCATCTTCACTCGTACGTCACTGAAAATGCCAGGAAGGGGAGCAAAATGAGGAACACCTTCAAATATGCTCCACTTAACAGCAGGTGGTTGTCATTTCTTAGTGTTTGCAGAGTGAACTATGTCAGCTAAGATGTTTCACGCCTCTAGATTATTCTCTTTATAATCCTTTAATCCCTCTCATATTTTTAACGTTTTCTGGTTGTAATTATCTTCAACACTGTGACTTACATTGTAAAACTGACCTATTTTCAACCAAGTGAGACAACCTACAGTAACCCCACAAGTCTGCATCGCTGAGAAAATGGCACTGTTGTGCCCCTAACCAACATAACCACAAGGTTTTAAGGGGAACTCCAGTTACAACACAAAAACTGAAACTTTCAAAAAACAGATTTTGCCAGAAACACCTCCAGTTTTTTTTCTTAAAAATACATGCAATTTAAGAGAATCATACAGTGTGATTTTTTGATAAGAGGATCTGTATCCATACAATTAACATAACATTTGTATAGAGTAGAGCACGATGTCTCTGACATTTGCAGTCCAACTGTAAGGTCATTTGTTCATGCCTTTAGTAGGAGGAAAATAAACCTGAATTATGTTACAAAACTAAAGGTTTTGTTTCAAGGTCTTTCGTGCACTGTCTCTGTCATTGCTTCCAGATCACTTGGCACAACATGCCACAAGCGGTTCTGTGTTGCTGGTTAACCCTGCTGCCACGTGCCTCACAGATTAAAGAGGGCAGGACACACATTGCCACATGTTGGGATGTTGGCTCAATCACCCCACTAAATGCTACCCGATGGCTCAACAGTAGAGAGGGGGTGGGCAAGGTCACCTCATATGATCTCAGTGGTCCATGCATGCACTGATCTCAGAGTGCAGAACCACTTGAAGGACTTTCCTGAAACATTTAATGACATGACAGTGGTCACAGTGGAAACACTTGAAGCACAGTCGGCCTCTGACGTCTCAACACCCACTGTGCATACTGTATCCCATGTAATACTGGCTGAGGAGTTGTGACATGCCAGGCAGGGTCTGGATAGAGTTGAAAGTACTGAGATCACATGGACTCACTTGTTTCCCTGTAAGACATCCTCCAGATTTTCTAGGAATGTTAGGGGCAAGAAGGACAAAGGTGCACCTCACTTTTGTTTTCAGGGAATAAGTTCTTACATATGATCGTTTGAACAAATAATCCATTTGGATATTTGATCTAAGAATCATGTTTGTCTTGAAGATGTGATAATGAAAGCCTAGGGCAGTGGATGGTTACACTGGATGAGTGAGCCACAAATTATTATATACTTTTATTATGACAAGCTTGAAGTTTGTTTTTCTTTTAAGTCGAGAAGAAGTCATGTAGAGTCATCTCTTTAGCTTTTTTATCACTCTCTATCTTAGATGCCAATCACATAATTTTGTTTTGAGAGATTGGCAAGCAGATTTGCTGATTAAAGAAAATGAAAGGCAAAGTTGATATTCTCATGTGTCGGTTCCCACCACTGCAAACAGGAAAAACACGTTGAAGGTGGTGTTCATATGTTCAGTAAGTGCGGAAAAAGTACAACTGTGACATTCTTTTCAATGGAACCATACTCACAGCACGGCAGGCGTGCTTATGCATGGTCCTCAATGCATTTCTACTGTTTACCTGACAGTCTTCACAATGAGACATAAAAAATGTTTTGCTGTTACTTTCAAGAGGTGTACAAGCCTGTCTGCATGTCATATATCACCTGTAACTTAAACAAGACGCCTCCACCAATGCACCTCTTTAGTCCATTGTTCTGCTAACACACGACAATGCATAAATGTCAGTGGTAAACATCTATAAAATCATCTTTGATTGACGTATCATTCTAACATTAGCTGATAAGGTAAATAACCCAAAAAGCCCAAAAAATAACACATGGGAATCTCATTATTGTAGAAATATCCATCCATCCATCCATCATCTATACCTGCTTGTTCCTTAACCAGGGTCACGGGGATCTGCTGGAGCCTATCCCAGCTCTCTTTGGGTTAAAGGCTTGTAGAAATATTTCATGTTTAAATTATTGTATTAGTTGTCAAATTCGAAGTGATCATCAAATTTATTTTAATGTTGGGGCATCTAAACATATACAGTCAATTTCAGAGCAATTTATCTTATAGTTGCATCTGAAGTGCTGGACCAACACTGTGCCATCCCAGGAACAACATATCTGCATATCATCTGCATATTAAATGTTAAACTAGTCTAGAATTAGATGAACATTTTCAAGCTGAAGTGAACTTTAAAATTTAAGCTCCCTACATAGTTTCCAAAATGCTTTCCTTTATTTCCATACAATTGCACACTTGTCTGTTATTCACTGTATGTGGGTGATGTCTTGATGTCAAAAGGGAAACAGAACAAAGATCACTATTCAACACGACAGTGCTGATTCTAGGTGAAAAATTACAAAATCCACATTGAAAGTTCCTGTTAATCTTTTACAATAGTCAGCCAAGATGGATATCCGGCCTGACATTACATGCTGTTAGGTCTACATTTATGTTTCAACAGAACATGCATGAACGCAGCTATATTTACAGCTGGTCACATGGTCTCTGTAGACACGCGTCGGTGTAGGTATGTGACAACAGTTCCCCTGAGCTATTGCTGGTGCCCACGTCAAAACATCAAAACATGTCACATCCATGTCCTTGTTCCCCTAACTGTCTGCAGTGTGTGCGATCGGTGCGTCATTACACAATGTTGTGACTGGCTGAGAGGTGCATTGGTGTCTCAGCTGTTGTTTGAGTCATTATGTCATCTTCTGCCACTTCCAAGAAAAAGACCCAGTTGATTTAAACTCGAACAGAATGATAATGTCAACAAATTCTATTAAGGAGATGGGACATACAGTATGTGCTGAGTTTCCGGAGTGGTCGATGGCATCTTGTTTGGTGTGTATCTCCAGATTATAAATTTTAATTAAAGATGCATTTGCCTGAATGAAAGTTTACCTTTATCTGTCTTAGAGTCTGTAGTTTTTCATGGTGTGCGTTATGTCGGGCTGAGATGTGCTTTAGGTTCTGTTGAGAATATAAATAGCATTTAGCAGATATGTTATAATAGTCTTGTAAGTTGTTACTTACTTCACAAAGAGACATAACCGTAAATGCCATTACCTTTATATACATTTTAACTGGTTTTGTCTCTAGAATAAATTTACCAGTATTATTGTTGTATATAATTTTGATATTTCTGGACATAGAAATAAACAATAATTGGTTATTAGAGACAAAAATATCATATGGAGGCAAATCAAGGAGCAGTTGCTAGGCAAAAGCCCAAAACAAGTGAAAGGCAGGCTTGTTGTTAAATGGCCTAGGACTCATCAGCTGAGAGGCCTAACTATGGTCACAGAGGTCACAAACCCTGTGATGACAGAAAACTTTAACAACCAGGGCTTAGTGTTTTTGTCATTTTACCTCTAAAAACACCTCCATGGGAAAAGACTGAGTCTGTTCAGTCCACCTTTGAAAACATAAACATATACAAATACAGCAGAAAGTCAGAATAACTGCCTGCAAACTTGAGGAATCCTGGACCTGAAATTCTGTATTATCTGGATTATCTGTATTATCTGGATTATCTTTCTGTAGTATCCTGAATCCTGTACTGAAACTGGTGGGAAAGTTTGGGGCCATCTGGTGGCAGCAGGTAGGATGACAAAGAAGACAACAACAACCAAACTAGTACACATGAAACAAAATACATATGAAATACATTTTCAACTTTCATGGAAGAATAGATACATTTCTAATTAAAAATAACAAGTCAGTGTTGTAAATACCTTGACCTTGAACTTTAATTTGTATTAGATGTTTTTAACACTTTTAACAACAGTTGTGAAACAAATTTCAGTCATTTCCATTTGTAAGGGAAATTGAATGGAAATTATGTGGAAAGTCCTACTGAAATTTTCAACCAGCTCATTTTAATTTTCCTGATGAACAAAGTTGTGATAGTTTTCATAGGCTGTTTTCACATCCCATAATTATATGAGCAGTTTGCATAGCACCCACGCTCCCAACTATCATTAGTCATATTAACACATTGTATGGCCCAAGGTATTAATTTCTAAACTTTAGATAGGTTTGTTGGTGTGTGCTAATCCTTTATGCTAAACTGAGATTACTTTATTGCAAATCTTAATACACAGACATGAGATTGAGGTTCTCATCCAATGCAAGGAAAAGAATGTGTATTTTCAGCTTAACAGCTGCATCATTAAACTATTTCATTTCTTTTAAATTTGTACCATAACTTCCCCCAAGGAAGGCCTTTTCCTGCCAATTTCAGGAGGTGTGTTTGACAGTAAACTCAAATAATTTGATGACTGAGCATGAAAAACATGTAAATTGAAATTCCTCTGAAAAAACCTGACAGTGAGTTGAATCAACAGTGGACAATGAAGAGAAAAGTCAAAAGGCTTTTTGGGAAAAAGGTTTTTGGGGTTCAACCAATTGATTTCCAGTTCTGACAGTTTGCAAACTGTCACACCACTGCCAGACTTCCTAAAACAAGGCAGAGGCCTAATATAAGCAGAGTTACCTGTTCCATTCAGGTTTCTCAGTAGCTCAGGAAGCTTTTCTGAAAACAAAGTGAGTCACACCATATCCAAGGTAAAAGGAAGAGTATGTTGTTTCATGCCACTGTTTGTAAAACAATGAGTTGCATATATGCTTATTGTTGTGCTCATAAACGGTGGATGAAATATGTGTTACATGATTTGAGCCTAAATTAAACATACTTAATGACTATGCTACTGTTACTTTCGTTAGTTAGTACAAACCGTACAAATCCACATGATCTGAATGAAGTTGTTTAATTTCTTATGTTACTTAGGATTTAAATATTTTCATTGACTTCATTTATTTATCATTTTATTATTTTCTTTTCACTCACACAAAGGTGGTAGTGAAAAATGAAAACCACCCATAAAAAAGAAATGAACAAGTCATCTGTCTACTCCAACATATTTATCACCTAGTTAACCCTAAAGGTGCCAGAATATGTTTCTGTCAAAGTGCTTGTTATTCTCTCAAACTTGTATCTGAATAATTCTGTAACTTTCCAAAGCCTACGGGTGCTCAGAGGTGAGAAAGATGAAGAGTTTTAACTTCCATCACTTTTTGTTTGACGGCTATCAAAGACTTCAAAGGCATACAAAGTATGAAAGCATGTTAACATCTCCATTTGTACAGTATGATTCATCGCACTGAAACTAATAGACAGAGAGTTCTTGGAGAGGGATGAAGGACGAGGTGGGCTGCAGCCAAGAGAAAGTCCTTGGCTTTATACGCTGCCCTTGAGTGTGATCCTTCATTATAAACATAACATTATAAACACTTTTGCCTTTCAGCTTGGGTGAACAACACATTGCACATCTAAGTTTCAAGCATATTGTTCCCTCAGAGAAACCTAAACACACAAACTGAAGCTCTCCCACAGGGAAAATCACTATGCTCCGGCACACACACCCCCACGCACAGGCAGAGCCTCTGATGCCAGGCAATGCATTGTCATTTCTTCTGTGGCTCCTTTATGGTGAAGGCTGAAACTTTCTCATGGGAATGAGACAGACAGGCGAGAGGAATGCAAAGAAATGCCGTTTTCGCTGAGCGTGAAAGAAAGTGGGGAAAAAAATATAATCGGCTAAGAATGGGATTTACAGGATTTATGTAATTCTCTCATGTTATAAAAGAATACCTTCCAGTCCCAATCTATGGTGATCTTTTTTTACTGCAGACAAATTAGTCTGACTTAATTTCTTGAACTATGCTGCTTATACGCTACCAGTAAAAAGTGTGAACGCACTTTCCCATCGAACTGAATGAGACCCTGTGTCCAAACCTTTGACTGGCGATGTATATTCACAGTCTGGGAATGCAAAAGCAAGGCAGCACTTGGAGGACATTGTTATGTTTATATCTATGTTACATAGAAACAATGTTTTTTTTATATTGTGCCATGAAGAAATTTCTATAAAATATAAATTGTTGATGCCATTTTAATATTTCTTTTTGGTATTTTGGGTGGGTGTGGGTGTGGGTGATTTAAGGTCAGTAACTCTTTATATGGTGGGTGTGTGCCTGACTAGTTTACTGCTCGCATGATTACGGCACCTATTTTGCCTGCATAATGCAATAATCAGCTTTATGACGAAGGCAGGAACACTTACTGGAACTCTTGTTTCAGCATATTCATCCTGTGGTTCCTGCAGAGATTTGCCAACACATTTAAGTTTAAATAACACATCTAAGTGTTATAAGAAAATGAACAGCATTCAGATGGACGGGACTGCTGCTGTCCAGCCACATGCCATAAAGTGCACGGCGAGGTACAAACACAGAGGAGTGTCCACAGCCCAACTGCAGCAGAAAACACACCCCACCTCAAAGGGAACTTCACCTTTCATCAGATTTACAGTGGTGTGGAATGAGGATTTACTGTTAATCTTTTAATACTAAGACCCTGTTCTAAAGACACATTTTTTTTTGGGTAAGACAACAGGGAGCGGCAGTTTTAAGTGTATAGAGGGCATCTATTCAACATGCTCTTTAGTCTGTTGGATACAGCAACCAAAAATAATAAAGGAACAGTAATAGAGTTTTAACAGCAATTCATAGTGTTTATAGAAAATATTTCCAGGAATTCAAAAAAGATTCATAAACATAGATGAGCTGGAAAAGTCAGTGCACGTTCGAAAGCAAAGTGTGATGGGAAGAAATGACACATGACGCATGAGGTGTTAAACATAAACTGTAGAGACAAAAAAATAGAAGCAGATGAAAAAGCAAATCCGTGTGAATGTGCTTTATGAGAAGGTTTCAGTCATTCTCAAATTGAGAATGAAATAAAGATAAATGTCATGTTTCCATTCTTCCATTATCATTTGAAGGTGCTCTTGTAAATGTTTTGTGGATCGTAGTACTGGACTATAATACTGTGCTGTAGGTTATTCAAATATTTTTGACTTTAATGTAAACACTCCCTGTCTTTAGATATGATCGCCAACAAGCAGCAGTTTAAAACCCTTTCATTGTGGTACCTGATCTTCTCTATTGCTGTTAGTGGGGAAGCTGATTTGCTCTTCTTGCGCAAAGACATTTCAGCCTATGTTGTAACCTCACTTGCTTATTTGAGGTATGAATCGTCAGTTTCAGCATGAGGCACACCCTCCTGGAAGGGCAGGCACACCAGGTGACAGATTTTGGCATTTGGCACTAAGCGTGGGAAATCAATACATCAAACAGCATAGTTTCTTTTGTTCAGGTGGAATAGCCTGAATTGCTGAAGATGTGGCTGTTTGTCTCTGTGGTCAAGGTTTGATTTATTCTAATATGGTGCTAAGCCTTTTTCAGAATCAGAAACAGGTTTATTGCCAAATAAGTGAGGGGTTCACATTATTAGGAATTTGTTTTGGTGAGATGGTGCAAGTTACATATAACATATACTAAGTGTCCTAAATAAGCAGCATAGGTAAAACAGAATAAAGTAAGGTAAAGTAAAGTTGCACTAAATAAATGTTTTTATAACACACGAGTCAACTCATACTTAGTTTCCTCTCTCGTCTACCATGTGTTTCAATACTTTTCAGCTCACTTATTTTGTTTGTAAAAAAAACAAAGTAAACTAAGAATAAATGAATCTATTGCATGTTGCTCTTTCCAAGGTTTCTCCCCATAAGAGGTTTCCTGTGAAGTTCTTCCTTATCTAAATCAGAGGCCTAAAGATAGACGCTATGTTATATTTGGCAGATGGTATCTTTGAGGCACATTTGCGGTTTGAACTTGACAAGACTTGTATTGCTCTAATCTGACGTTTTCCACAATTATTCCCACGACTGATTTTCATTTCGGATGAAAACCTTTCCTTCTAAAGCAGGTTTGTGTTGCTGTCTCTGGTTATCAATCTCATGTTATCAAAAAGACTTCACCTCCCAAAATGCCTATAATGCTGATGTATGGGAGCTGTGTTGAATAAGAGAAGAAGTGCTGTCCCGGTATGGTACAGATTTTGTAGCCCCTGAGGGGAAATGACACTCGAATTACACATGTGCATATGGTGCTCACACACAGCTCCTAACCCAACTACAACCTCCTCCACGAGGAAAGAAACAAAGGTGATCAGAAACTGGCAAAAATCCAGTTCAGTCCAGACAGTCAACAGAAAAGCAGCAGAAGAAGGATTTCCCCTTGAACTACATATTTTATGAATGAATGAATTATTTGTCCTCCTCTCTCACAGTGGTGTGAGAGACGAGGACAAGAGCTCTGGGGGGGAAAGCCTGACTTACACACACCAACAAACAGCAACCATTTCCGCTACTTGCGGTTGGCTGTTACTCATTAAATTGTATTTCTGAAAGAATGAAAGTACTGGAAGGGTGGGGTGGGGACAAATGTGTTTGATTGGTCCAGGGCATCATGCCTTATCCTGGGCCAGTTGTGATTGGCTCAGAGGTATGGCCTCACCTTAAAAGAAAAGGGTTACTCCAGTTCATTGACACAGAGATTTCTGTGAGTTTGGGCATTTGCGTGTGTTGGTGTGGCTGAAAACTGACACTGACTACAATGACATCAAGTCAGCAACGTTTACAGATGTCGATCCTTGAATTCTTTATCCTTTAATTACTGCACGATCCAGGAAGAATAATTATATATCTGTTTTATTATTGACTAGAAAATCCCTGATTCATTGAACCATATTAATCAATACATATTTTAAACTTAGGCACAAAGACCTGGGTTTAAAAATGACAATGCATCACATCACACAGGCTTAACACACTTCCTTCTCGGTGGCACCACTAACACTTTCAAACGTGACAGGCAGCGTTTCAGCATAATCTGCACTGGCAAATAGAGTAATTGTTCAAAAAACATTTCTATGGACCAGAAAATCAGCATTCAAACAAAATTTGTTTGTAAGCGTGTACACATTCCTGTTTTTTGTACTGGAATCCCACACCCCATGCTTCCTCTACCCTTGACCCTGACCCTTCATCACATTTCCTCCATGAAACCCTAATCCCTGGAACATGACATAGCAGCAGGTCTCTTCGCATGCTAGCATTGAGTGTGTGGCACTTGATCAAACAAAGGGACTTTGTGTCCAAATCCAACTCGAGTACTTGGTGGGAAAGTGGCTGTTTATGAACTCCCTGAATTGTACATGTACAATCATGTTTGCGAATTGATATAGATATATATCTATATATATGTAAATTCAACATTTGGCAGAGCTGTCCCTTTATTTACATTATTCATGAGACAAACCAAATAAACTCAAGGAAAAACTTCTCCATAGCTCTAAAGACCTTTACCTCACAAAAAAATAAAAAACCTAAACCTTCATATTAACTGACATAGCTTGGAGGTCTGGAAACTGGGAAATAAAACAACTATGAAAGACTGTCCCGTTTTATGTGGTACCTCTTTGAAGTGCACTGTCTTTAAGGCATTAAGAGGCCAGCCATTCAAGAGCTCGTCCAAAATCCCCCATGCGACATTACTACAGGAAAGCAGGACGCTTGTAAATGGAGTCTGAAATGACACATTTGGCTTGGGGTGCTTCACACAGGTTGGATACAGCCAACAACACAAACAAAAGATTGATTCACTTGCCTGTGGTCATGATCTCAACTAAAGCTGCTTAATGTCAATTTCATCAGACGATGTTCGATCCAAATGCTGTGTGCTTACTCTTGGCCTATGTGAAGTCTAACTATTGGTCTACTCTGCTTATGTTGCCCACTTGTGTTTGTAGTTGGCTTCATTTTTGTTTGGTCTGTGCTGTAATTTCCCCTTCACTTACCAAAATCTAATTATTATTTTATGTGGAAATAATGTCTTATTTTGTCCAAAATATTTTTGCAGTATTTCCAGTAAAATACATGGAAGCCAAGTTTGAGCTGCACAGACGACAGAATCTACTGGAAATGTACTGGAATCTACTTAACATGGTCCTGCAGTGTAACATGTATGCATGCCCAGTGACTTACCTATCAAACATACCATGAAGATGGGAAGCAGAAGCAGTACTTTTATAGTAGGTTTGCTGCTTTTCCATCCAAAGTTGAATGCCATTCCTCTAAGCCCACTATAACTGTCTACCTTCAGGTCTTAATATGTAATCCATATCCATATCTGGATCCATGAGCTGGAAAACAACATCTAATTAAATGGTTCTTTCCACTTCTATCTGGTAATAAAGCCTCTAGATGTGGTCTGGTTAATCCGATTACATTTCGTTCCACATGCATTTACATCTGACATTACCATGTTTTACAGATAGGATATCTAAATGCAGATTGCATATTAGTACCAGGTGTGAACAGGATCTCAAACATACTTGCACATATATAGAAAATCCAAAGTGAGCCTTTAGAAAGTCTAAATATTCAGCTGTGTATACTGTCTTCAGCTCTTTAAAGTAAAGACCACTCCTTGGTACAGTACAGCTACAGTACTGACATCCATGAAATCTAACACATGAACTGTATGTAATCACCAAAGGGTTCATTTTATAGTGACAGACAATTGAAGTACGGTAACACTGAAGTTTCTTCATTAAATGAAAGGTGTAAGTTGGACCCAGGTTTCCAAAATTAATTATATCCAGACTGAACCTTTTTTGAAATGTAATATTTTATAAGTAGTAAGCTTTTTTAAAAAAAAAAAAGCTCCAAACATTCAGACGAATAATTAAACTCATCAAGACATAACAAGTCATGCAGATTTGTGCGCTTATGCCCTTATGCACCTATATAAAGTTTCTCAGTGTCATTTAAACTTAATTGAAGGGTATTGAAATTGCAGTATCAGGTGTGGAATTCCTGCATGTTGCTTCATGCACAATTCACGTGCAATCAGATCAACAGTAAGATAAAAGCATACAAAGGAAAGCCTTAATTCAGCCTAATGCTGTATTGAGCAGGAGAGGCATTTCACAGTAATTACATGTTAAACACAACCTGTCAGCGACTGCCTAAAAGAATGCTGTTGGATTGGCCAGAAAGGACAAAGGACAGTTCTTTTTGCCGTTAGTCCCTCTGTCTGTTTAGTTTACAAAAAAGACAAAAGGGGCCTGACATCTCTAGGGAAATCTTTCAGGTGCAGTGGTAAAGTAGCTATGTGATTATTAAAATGATTATTATTATTATTAAAAGTCTTAACTGGTTTGTGTCAGGTTTTTGGTTGATTGTCTATTTAAAGCAATAGGTCACAGTAACCTATATTTAATCATGGGTAACCATGCTAATAGGAATTATGGAATCTCCTACACCTGATCCTTTATTTTTGCATTTCAGGAGACTTTACTCTGGTTTTTCACTCATACACTGGTTTTGTATTTGGATGCTCTGGTGATCTAGACCTCAGCATTCCTGGTTTGAGTCTACAGCATCTTGCTTCCTATCTCTCTACGCACCTCTCTGCCATCTTTCCATTGTGGACCCATAATAATAATAATAATTCAACACTGTCTCAGTTACATAGAGTAGGAATACCAAACTGGACCAAACAGCCAACAGCAACAAGCTATGTAAAGACTTATAAACTGCCAAAACACATATGACATTTTATCCCTAATTATATAATGAAGGCCGTATTTCTGCAGGAAGGAATGTGAGCACCAGATCAGACTGTTCAGAGAAAATTTGACATATCTCACACCTTTGTTCTTCATGACAAAAAGTTTGGCAGCAGATGAGGTTTCCCAGCAGACTGGGGTTATCCCAGTGTGTGTGTTCAGCCATGTGAAAGAATGACTTGGTATCACAATGCTGTGCCGATCTGCCACATCAGTTATCACGAGAAGTCCCTCTGGCACCACCCACCTTCATCCAAATACGCACCAAGTCACCGCACAGTCACCTCATACACGTCACGCCATTTCTCACCAATTAGGTGTGAGGAGACCCCTGTAACAGGTGTTGTGTGTGTGTGTGTGTGTGTGTGTGTGTGTGTGTTGCGAAAATTGCAGACTGCAAATGCCTTAGTTATTTGAACCCATCAGCTTCCTGTCATTGAGCTGTTATGTATACTGGGGATTACAAAGAGTTTGGTAAGTTCTGTTATAGCACATAAGGGCCTCTGGAAAATTGTTTTTTCTCCTCCTGGAAAGTTGTTTGTATAACATCTCTTTATTTTGGTTGCTATAGTTAGTTATTTTAAATAACTATTATAATGGTTCGATAGTTTCAAGAAAGTCTATTGCTTTGACTGTTTTCATTGTTTTCAGTGTGAAGCCATTCGCAGACAATGGTGTGATCATGGTCATGAGGTGGTTGCAGACAAAGCTGACAGTCACTGTGGAGGGAAAGAATTCACACTGACAAGAACAAGAACAATTGCGTCTATGCTTGTCAAGACATGTTGTGTTGTCTTGTGGCATGTATGTATAAATATATTGAGAATATAGCATTTATTTTAAGAGTTGGTGCAACACTGACAAAACAGGAGTGGGAAAGTAGTAAGTAGTAGTAAGCTCTAGTGAGTATACAGGACAGTATATGCACTAGAGCTTAAGGATGACATAAGTGAAAGGTGTGGCTGTAGGAACAGGTTCAGGTGATGAAACGGGAACACAGTGAAGATGTTTCCAGAATGATGAGGTGCACCAACAGGAAATCATGCAATATGCAACAGGCCATAATTCAGGGTGTGGCCTTGAAGTGACACCACCAGGAGAAAGCAACATGTTTTGGTTTTTTTTTTTAACAGAAGTGATATTTTAGTTTTGTTTCTCTGTTTGTTGCCTATTCACCACCATCACCACATGAATGTGTGTTAAAGACCCTGCACACCCGCACAGATGCTTTCAGTTCTGGCTGATTAGATTCTGTAGGCACATACTGATGAAAAATGCAGAATTTGTTCTGATAAAGGGACATGTCAATCACACTCAGATAGGAGTATGAACTCACAGTCTGAACAAGAGAGAACAAGAGGTCGATTTAGACAAAATAATAAAAATCACTTCTGTAGGTTTACCATCTTTTTTTTACTTCACCTCACTGATTGTACGTTAAGTTGTGGGGACAACAGCTGGATCTGGGATGCAGCTGTGAGTGGTAATCATAAACACATGGCTTAAGCAGTGGTGACATCACAAAGTCAGATTGACATATCATTGCAGATTATGTGGGAGCTGTTGATTTGATAAGGTAGTTGGTGAACTGCTCTATCTATTTACTCTCTGACGTTCACCATTTCACACCATTTTATTTAATGGTTATAAAATATAGTTCTAATTATTCATTATAACAGTCATATGAAGTTATAAAAGAGCAAAATAAAGTGGCATGCAAAGGCTCAGCCCTCTGTGGGGGAGAGTGGTAGGAGCTGATGCTGAATGGAACCTGAAACAGGTTTGTATGAGCTATATGGAAACTGAACTGCTGATTCTATATTTGCATGCTGTTTCTAGTGAAATCCAGCCCATGTGGCATTTTACTAGAGGGATGTGAAATCTCACTGAATAGTGATCTTTTTTGACTTTATGAAAAAAGTGAGAACTAGATTTGGTTTCAGTTCTTTATTACGTTTAAGTTTTTAACATTTCCATAGGCATTAGCCCACACTGCTTCTACTCTCATTTACCATTTCTTATCTCTAATGTCAGCTTTAGTCCTAAAATATACATTCACGCTGTTTCTACAAGAACTGATTAAAGCTGACAGGCTATTGTTTCGCTTATTCTTCTGGAAAGGCTGACTTAAAGAAATGCAACTCAATATGTCTGTGCTTACAAACCTAAGCCACATTTTAGAAAATTCTTTTAGACATATTGTTGCTCCAACTTTAACACATTAGATGCAGATATTCCTGGGAGTAACTAAGGTGCTATTAATGGAGTCTTACAGTAGTTCTCATTTTACATTTACTTTTTAGGCCTTAAGCTGACACACATCCAGAGCAGCTTAAAATGAGTGGGTCACTGAGTTGCAGAGGGGCATTTTGGGGCACAAGATTAAACTTCATTTAAACACTGGCTTGATGAAGATTTTATTGATGTGCTCTTCTCTTTAGTGATCATGTTCAATCATAATATGACGTGACTCAGCATCAAAATATCACATGTATTAATGAAAAGCAGAATTTGCTGTGGTAAAATTTGATGACATCCTGGTTTGCAATTAACAGTATCAGCTTAAAGTACATCACTTTGTGCAATGAATACCTGGTGGCTCATGGTATTACAGTGTAAATAGAAATACAGCACCAGAGGAATGTCATTATCAATCCATTCATTTAAAATGGGCATTTTTTTCAATCAATTCAGTGTGGTGTTATTTTAACACAACAACCTTGCTTAGTCTTAACTCTAACTTTTGACATAATTTCAGTGCAATGTTGATATTTCGAACATGTCAGGAAGAAGTGAACTTAATTCTACAGAGCTGAAAGTTTTTTGTGAGCTTGTAAAGTCTAAATAAACCAACACTGTTAAACAGGCATGTTTTTAATCACGTGGTGTTACTGTATATATCAGTTCTTGCTCACTGAATCCTCATATCTTCCTAAACACTGAGTCAGCTGCAACGGTGTCACAGTTTTACGTAATGACCACGCAAAATAATCTCAAATATTCTAAGCACTCAGGGATGTGTACGCTGTGTACATCGCCAGGTGTGATGTAGCTTAAGATTATAAAACTAAGCAATGACACTTAGTGTGTAGCTTTGTGTAAATGTGTTTCTTTCCCTTGATAAAATTTAAAAGCCATGAGAAACCTCTGGAGAATGTGTTTCCTTGTCCTATTAAATAGTTATCTTTGTTTTAAGGCTATGCAGTGTTTTTTAGCAAAAAATAAAATGTTTTAAAAGAAGTCTAAAAACATGAATGCTTTGCAGAACAGAGAGGCTTTGTGCTTATACATCCTCTACATTTTAAATTAAGGGCTTCACACGGGGGGTGTCATTGTTAGTTAGTGCTTCATTTATCTCAGTATATGGCCAAGTAATGCCTAAATAATTCATGTCTGTGGACTAGTGTAATAAGGGCACATTCTTTTGTCTCTTGGTCCTTCATGTTCTCAAAAGTCTGAGTCACCCCAGGAACATTTGCTAGCCACACCCAGGTACACACCTGCGGAGAACCTGATCCCCTAATCAGCTGAAAGTAAAAAGTATCTGAGAGGGGTAATACAGTCATTAAATCGAGTAATTTTGTAGCACATAGGTACAGTATTTTAAAAAGAGACCACTTCTGATGATATTATTAGGAATGGACATTTAATTGAATAATTATTAATTGATAATTATTGGGAGGGAAATAGTCTTTGTTTAATGATTCTTTTTTATGGGCAAGAAAAATGTGCTCCTTGAATACTGACACTAAGTGAGGCTTCTAAATGCCACCAGTGCTCATTGTTAGCCTTTCCAAGACTGCTCCTTGACGATACTCATCAGAGTACAGTGTGAGCCCTTAAGTCACTCCCCTCAGACACTTCACTGAGGTTTTTGTTGCCATGGGCTTTTGTAAGGACTCTAGTTGCTGGTCAAACAGGGTCACGTCCAGTTTGAAATATTTCTGTATGCAGCAGTTTAAAAGCCAAGCCAAAATAGCTTAGTGAAAATTACACCAGAGTTTATTCTGGACATTTTTGGACATTTGAAAAAAATCTATGAAAATACATGAACTTACACCAATTTGAAAAAAAAAGTTCATGCATGCCAGTTACGTAGTATTCAATACTGGTACAGGATATGAAAAGAATGGCTTAATTCTTAGCTACAGACACTGCACGCTAAGAAGTGGAAAGAAAACAAAAGGTGCTGAATTAAACATACCAGGCTATAGCTCTCACACGTTACTGTTAAAGCTGGAGTGTGGGTGAGGATGTGTGTGTATGTTTAAAAAAATATTCACAGTGAAATATTGGAGATGTTTCTTGAAGTGCTAACAGAGAGGGTTGGATCCAGTCCCAGCAGGTATTAAGGGGAAAGTGGGGTCACTGAACAGGTCACCAAGCTTTCCTATGGTTAAAACTTGCATGCAGACAAACAGTATCTCACTTGCATTTACACAAGGCAAACTAGAGTGTCTATTTTAGAGAATCTCAACAAGATGGACTATGAGAAACCAGATCAGTTGTAGAGAAACCACACAGACCTGAGGTGAACATAATAGGGCCAAACTCAAACCCAGAGCCTTTTTGTATTGAATTTGATAAGATTAGCCTTTTAGGGGTCTGGGTCACATATAAGGTTTGCTCCCCCCATAACCTGTTGTTCCTCACACCTTCTGTACATTGTGCACCCTTTTTGCATGCTGTTACACTACCTGTGGCACAAAGATTACTGAGTTACCCAACTATCGTCATTGTTAGCCTTTCCAAGACTGCTCCTTGACGATACTCATCAGAGTACAGTGTGAGCCCTTAAGTCACTCCCCTCAGACACTTCACTGAGGTTTTTGTTGCCATGGGCTTTTGTAAGGACTCTAGTTGCTGGTCAAACAGGGTCACGTCCAGTTTGAAATATTTCTGTATGCAGCAGTTTAAAAGCCAAGCCAAAATAGCTTAGTGAAAATTACACCAGAGTTTATTCTGGACATTTTTGGACATTTGAAAAAGATCTATGAAAATACATGAACTTACACCAATTTGAAAAAAAAAAAAGTTCATGCATGCCAGTTACGTAGTATTCAATACTGGTAAAGGATATGAAAAGAATGGCTTAATTCTTAGCTACAGACACTGCACGCAAAGAAGTGGAAAGAAAACAAAAGGTGCTGAATTAAACATACCAGGCTATAGCTCTCACACGTTACTGTTAAAGCTGGAGTGTGGGTGAGGATGTGTGTGTATGTTTAAAAAAATATTCACAGTGAAATATTGGAGATGTTTCTTGAAGTGCTAACAGAGAGGGTTGGATCCAATCCCAGCAGGTATTAAGGGAAAAGTGGGGTCACTGAACAGGTCACCAAGCTTTCCTATGGTTAAAACTTGCATGCAGACAAACAGTATCTCACTTGCATTTACACAAGGCAAACTAGAGTGTCTATTTTAGAGAATCTCAACAAGATGGACTATGAGAAACCAGATCAGTTGTAGAGAAACCACACAGACCTGAGGTGAACATAATAGGGCCAAACTCAAACCCAGAGCCTTTTTGCATTGAATATGATAAGATTAGCCTTTTAGGGGTCTGGGTCACATATAAGGTTTGCTCCCCCCATAACCTGTTGTTCCTGATTACTGTGGCACAAAGATTACTGAGTTATCCAGCCATCATCAGGCTTAATTCAGGGTTTCCTGTATCAGCAATCTGGTTCACATTTAACTGTGGTAGATAAACATATTAACGTATGTGACAGTGTCCAGGTTCATTCAGAGAATCAGATCAACTACTGAACAATCAGATCACTGGACAAACAAAGTGATTATTCCAATGGAAACCTGACACAAACTATTCCTCCCTGAACAGAAGAGTCCCAAAAAACACATAGCATTGTGGTGATCCAAGACACAACACACATCTAAACTGTCACAGTGTGAGTCTATTTTTTTACACTTGTTTCTTCTATAAAGGCTGTGTGAACTCAACTGTGTGAACTTCAATTAAGAAATGAGAGTTTTCAAGACAAATGGACTGACACATGTTGATGATGGTTAACAATGAGGATATTTATTCCAAGGCACATAAATGATGAAATGTTCACTCATCACACGAGCTGTAATGTAGGGGGGTGATGTTTTCACGTCATGCAGCCTTTCATGCCACTTTAGCTGTTACCTAACTGTGAAATAAGATGCACGCCTTGCAACCATGTTTTTTTTTTTTACTCTTACTGCTCTATATGGTGATCAGTCATGTCAGCCATGAGAGCTGCACAGTGAAGGGAAGATCTTCTGTTGACTCAGTAAATGCTGAAAAGAGACATGACACACTGAAACTTGACTCCTTGCTTTCGGCACAGAGCTTGAGCTATATAAAGCTGTTGAAGCTGTTGCAGTGAGGTACCACTAAACCCCCTCAACCTGTGCACACACAAACACGTGCAGTCCTACTTAGCATTAATTTGCTTAGTCAGTTTCCCCATCAACTACCTTATTTTGCCAAAGCTCTCCACCTTTTCTAAAGAATGCACCCTTGACCATCCTTCCAGGCTTGTTAACATTCATCCGGTGTGTCTGACAAGAATGGCTGTTCTGTTTCTCTCCAATCAATCAATGGACTCCCTGGAAAACCACATCACCCTCTGACTGCCAACACCTCTGTCTTCTTTGCTCTTCTGGAGTCTGCCGGACTCCGGGTGTAATTCCGGGGACTGGGATGCCTAGAAATTTGCTTTGTGGTCAGTGCCAGTTTCCATGGTCCCCCTCTATCAAAAGGAGGTTCTTTCTGGACATGGTACATTTGTGAAGTCCCTGTGAAAAGATGGCTCAGTGTCCTGAGGTTCTGAGGTTGTGCAGTACAGTGGATTGAAGGAAAACAAGTAGGAAAAAAAAGAATGGTGCATGTCTAGGTCCTGGCTTTTGGCCAGTTAGGAGCTTGGGGGACTGGGTCAAAGTCGGGCTTCACAGCAGGGAAATAAACAGACCAGCGTGTGTTCTGTACATTTAAACCAGCAAACACATGTTCAGTTGCTAAGATACAGATAGGCACAAGTAGCCTGTGGTCCAAACTCCAACTACAGTTCCCATTTCCATCTCATTTATCAAGTGGGATGTTCAATAACAGAAACACCTCTCTGTATAATGCAGCAGAGTGGGACAGAACAACATTAAGTGTCATTAACTGAACAGTCTTCGTACAGTATTAAAGCTATTTTCATATTTCAGTGGTCAGAAATAGGAAAGATGTATAATTTATTGCAGAATGGTTTATGTAGTTTTGAATTGTAGATCGCATATGACTTACTAATTTGAAATACTATTGGAACTCCCTCTCGTTCCTTTTTTGGTCACGGGTAAAGGACTATACATGCACAGCACATACCTTTTGCTTATTAATGTGAAACGCACACAACGACTCATCGAAAGTAGATGAAGATAAGACATAAGCCAAGAGTGACTGTACCACGGACGCGTCTCTTGAACTCTGTAAACACTGATGTGAAAAATTGAATTATTGCATGAAGAAAATATTAACAATTCCTTCAGCAGTATAAGGAAGTTACCAAACAGTAACTTTAGCAGTGTGCCTTCTGCTTACAAGGAATGGAATATGTGTCTGAACTTTGTTTTAAGGTTTTTAATTCCAGGTTTTGAACAGTAGCAGGCTAGAAAAGCACAAGTGGGCTTAAAGTTCAATAGAGAATGAACAATCTGGACTCAAATGAACTAGTATCACCAGCCTTTCCAGTTGACTGAGTGGTAGTTTTGTCGCCTGTCACAGTTCTGAACTGCTCACAGCTTGTAATTTCACGGGGACAATTATTTTTTGTTATGTTTTTAAACTTTCCAGTTTCAATAATAATTCAAATGTACTTTAAAGATTTGTGCTTCAAGTTCTTTCTAAAACATAGATGACATATCATTATGATATTAGCTGAAATAGGATATGCAAAAACCTGACATCACGAAACCTCGGGCCACTGATTGCACTGATAATGGACATAAAAAATTGGAAGGGAATCTACTACGTTTATCACATCCTGGTTTTCTGTTTCCTGTCTGGATTCTTGATCTCGAATGCAGTTACCATGTGCTAGCACTCAGACACAGTAAGAGAACTTTGTTGTGAAAAGGTTGTTTCCCTGCTTGCTGCTGGGGTTTGATCTCACTGTTGGGAGCCTGAGAACATTTAGAGGTAAAATGATTAGTGTGTGTCATCTTCTATAACTTGGTTGGTGTTGATCAGGCAGTCAATTAAAAACCAAACCAAAATACTGATGGGAATGTTTTGAAATAGATTGACACATTGTTTTTATCCATAAGAGCAGATTGTCTGAAGAAGCTAAATTCATCTTTTTAATATGAAGACAAACAGATGTCAGTATCATCTACAGTGAAATCACAGTGTTGCTACAGAACAGCCGGTAGTGAGTTATCATTTTATGCCAGTCAGGACAGGCATGAGGCTGAGACATTGACTGGAGACTGGGCTGGCTTGCTGGAGAACATAAAAGGTGATATTTATTGTGCTCTGATCACAGCTAACTTTACTGTACTAAGCTCTGATTTGATCTGAAAGGCTCAGAGAGCCAAAATTGTATGATTGTGGCTTCTTGTCACAAATTTGGAGTATTTTTCCACTCTCCTAAAGGCACATTTTACAATCGAATCTACTATATTGTTTTACAATGCCACTTTTAAAACCTTTTAAACATGGTGCAGTGTTTCATGGTCATATTTTCCCTGAGGATCCTTTACAGAATACTTGCTTAGTGTATGTCAGCTGTTATTATCTTAATACCACTATGCATGCAATAAATCCCTTAAGGATAATTTAATTCTTAAACAGCCATGGGGAAATACTGTGAAATTTCACCACAACGTTCAAAACGGGCTGACTCTGCTCATATTGCAAGATGAATGCCTGACTTTGCACTCAATGAACAGCTCCGTTTCCACTGTGGCTTCTGAAAAAGCACCTGGGACTCCCCACATCGTGGCAGATGAAGGAACAACCACACACCCACTCAGGGTTGGAGGCTTCACTCTGTGGGGCCAAACATAACAATAACCCTCGGGCTGGTCAGCGTTCGTATGGTGCTCTGCTTTCCATGAATTTGCAATGTTGAATTCAAGGTTTTCCATGGTTTTGGCCAGTTAAACCTTTCAAAACTTACAGAGAATGAGTTAGTGTGAGGTGAGTATGAATACAGCAGGCACAGAGTTGAAACAATTGGATCTAATCTATAATGGCCAAGAAGAAAAATCACCATCCTTATTAAAGTGCATTGTTGTTAGAGTAGCATATTTTGGCCATTTCCCTACATGCCACAAAAACTGAAGTTAGTGCAGCCTGTTTTCCAAAGCACATCATAAAACAACAGCCACTGCATAAACATGACCCTGCATGGCCTTGAAAATTGAGGTAAGTAATAGACCAGTAATATAACTGCATAGAACTTAAATTGCTCATACTTGCAGAACCATAGAGAAGGACTAGGAACAATTTCAACATTAAAAAACTTTGTTGTTTACATTTAGGCGCGGTCCAGTGTCATTCAGTGTAAAATAAACATAAATGCTTTATGTTCACATCCTAAATCAGTTTATCGTCTTAGCTTGAATACATATGCAGGCAAGATGTTCAAACTACAACTGACGAACAAGTGACAGAGTTCTTCCTCCCCCTGCTGGGTATATGCTGGTAGTGCTTACTACTTTCTGTACTAATACAATAAATCCTAACAAATGGAAACAGGTCCATTGGAATAACATTTTACTAATTTTGTTGGTGGTAACAATCACTTCTTTCTTTTTAAGGCTGTCAAATGAATTACTTAAACACCAAGGTAGCCATTGCACACAGTTTGAAAGGTTCAGATTAGCACACGTTTGTGAATTATTAATTGAACTACAGTGTTACTGCTCTTCTCTACAATAATCAGTAACACTAAGAATTACATTTACATGAGTAATCTTTGTGTCACATGGGTGCTAGGTAAGTGTTGGAGTCTTTTGAACAAGGCTGAGTAATCTGAGTTTAATTACCATTTTACAAAAGTAGCCTAATTTGCCATCACCTAAACATATTTCAAATAAAGCCTAAAGACTGCAGTTGAACTTCTGAGTTTTTTTTACTAAAAAAACAGTAAATTTATGAAAACACAACATATTCACTGACCGTGATTACAAAGTTGAAAACGAGTTACTTGGCTGAAACTATACATTTTGGTTCAAAGTTTAAAGGCCTGTGTGTTTTTAAAGGGTTGTACATGAGTAGTGCAACTGGAGTTGTTTATTTTTCCTAATGAGGATACCACCGATATACCTGACAATCTGAATTAATTTGAAAGGGCTTCAATGTTTAGTATTTCCGGTGTGTCAGAGCAGAGATCTTAAGTAGTACAAGATAGAAATCCGATTTTTCTCTGCCGATACAAAAACCACGCCCAGCCCGACATTAAAACTAAATTTATGCGGACACTTATATGTGTCTCAAAATTAATAAACAGAGGGACGTTTATAAGCCAAATATGATCCGGAGGATATATAAAATAAGATAAAATGTTCAGCCACACTTCTGAACAACACCGGAAGACTAGTTTTCAGTCATAAACGGAAGTTACCGTAGCTTATCCTCTTAGCATTTGTCTTTGTGAATCAAGCCATATCGGCTTTTAAACGGGGAGTCAGATAACACTGCTCTACTGAGGTTATCCATCTGTTTTTTTGACACAACTAATATTATAACAATCCACATTAACTCGGGACATTGGCTACGACATAAAGTTGCATATATAACCATATTTTGGCGTGTTTACGTTGGATGTGTTTTCTTGCCCTTCCTTTTTTCTGACAGTGGATGCTAACGTTAGCTTGGCTAAAAACACCTAGCAGTTAACGCTAACGTTAGGAAAACTTTAGCTGCTAACTTGTTGACTTGCTAGTTTAGCCTAAAACGGAGAAGCAGACGACAACATTTGGTATTTGCTTAGTTTTACAACAACTGCAGGTTGTAGCTCGTAATAACATCACTTGAATTCCATCAGTGTTACTGTGTAAATGGCCATTAGAGGGCGCCCTGTTACCTATGCAAAAAACAAACAAAAAACACAGGGCACTAATTTAGTGTACCATTCAGTGTAGATAGATAAGTTTTAAACCTTTGGAACAACGTTTGGGTTTCCAGGTTGTCAGAAATCTCTGGTGGTAAGTCATTAAGCGTCAAGCGTACTTCAAGTGATTGAAGTATTTCTAATAAGCCACTACATTTGCAAGTACAAATGCTATAAAGTCTAATAAGGTAAATATGTTTTAGTTTTACAGTTTTCTCATTTTCTAAAAAAAAACAGCAAAAGGTAGTTTATCAGTGAGTAGGAAAGTTAATGATAAATCTGTGTTTTCTAAAATAAGTTTTAAATAAATGGATTTATGTCCGGGAAGCACGGTAGAGTAGTCGTTAGCATTATTGCCTCACAGCAAGAGGTTCCTGGTTTGAAACCCATCAGGGTCCTTTCTGTGTGGAGTTTGCATGTTCTCCCTGTGCTTGTGTGGGTTTTCTCCAGGTACTCTGGTTTCCTCCCACAGTCCAAAAACATGTATGTCAGGTTGATTGGTGACTCTAAATTGCCCATAGGAGTGAGTGTGAGTGTGTGAGGTTGTTTGTCTCTATGTGGCCCTGTGATGGACTGGGGACCTGTCCAGGGTGGACCCCTGCCTTTCACCCAAAGAGAACTGGGATAGGCTCCAGCTGATCCCTGGGACCCTGGTTAGGACTAAGGGGGTATAGATAATGGATAGATAGATTCATGTTCAATGCTCTACACTTCAAACAGATTAAACAGTCCATTGGCATATCTACCTGATAAAGAAAAGAAAAGCAAGTATCCTGGATTTTTCCACATCCTGGCAACCCAAAATCTGCATTAAAATTTATTATTTTACATTTCAACTTATGTGTATTTGATAACAATTACATGTTTTCTGTCACTGACATTATGTGTACTTAACTTTTTTTCTCTAGCAAAGACAGGAAGACTGAAGCTCAACATGTAAGAGCCTGTCAAATACAACTTTTTGAAGAGCAAGGAGTGACATTACTTCTGAAGGAGTAAATTCCTATTAAACATTGTTTATATGCTTTTGAAGGCCACAGTACCACCTGTCACTGCCTGTGGCAGTGGGTGTCCTGTTGGTTGGCCTCCCATACTCAGTGTCTCTAGCTGTCCAGTGGCTTTATGGCTGGCCCAACAAGCCTGGATACAAGAAGTACATAGAAGCGCTAAAACCAAGGTGAAATATTTAAGATCTGGTCTCCAATTTTTTTATATTATTAAAAAGAATCAAGTAATAATTCCATTTTCTATGTTTGGCTTCTCTATCAGACGAATAGTTCGTTTGACCAGAGCTATGCTGGAAATGCTCAAATATCTGCAATATGGGAGACTTTACTTTCAGTGGAGGTCATGGTACAAGAATGCTGAAAACTGCAAGCATTATGAAAAGGTGTGTTAAAGATAAGCATAAGTGTATATACAACAAATCAGAAATGTGTATATGTGTCTTTGCATGGTAGAGACCAGAATATTCAGTATATATCAATAATTAAATAACATGTTTGTTAAGTGGTCAGTCCCCAACTGACTCCTTATGGTCTCTAGAGTATTTAATATGCTGAAACAAACATTATGTCAAATTGCTTTGTCTGTTTGGATGAAGGGCATCACATTTGGCCGCCGGGGCAACAAGCTGGACTTGTACTACCCTCCAAACAAGGGCAAGTGTGAAGATGTGTTGGCACCACTGGTGGTTTTCATCTATGGAGGTGCATGGGGCTCTGGGGAAAGGTCCATTTACTGTTTGCTGGCCAGGCAGATGGCTGAAGAATTAGGTGCGGCTGTGATTTGTCCTGATTATTGCACCTATCCAAAGGTAAGAGTTTTAGAAGAATACACAGTAACTTAATGACATTCAGATTGTTAATATATATATGGCACAGTATTTAAAAAAGTCTAACTGATTATGAGCAATGTGTCTTGTTAATCTATGAACTGTTGGTCAGGATTATGCTGCGGTAACCCACGTGATAGAAAATGTAATTCAGAAGTTACTGTGTTATCTGAACTGACTGCTGGTTTATTCTGGGTTACCAGGGGAATGTTTTAGGGATGGTCCAAGATATTGCTGACTGCTTGATTTGGGTCCAAGAGAGTGGACAGAAATTCAACTTTGACAAAGTAAGCAAAACATTTAAGTATCTTTTATCTGACCTTCAGTAGGGCTCAATGCGTCTTATCTGCTTCAAGATTTTTACCAATTAAAACACTGTCATTTTATTGCTGACAACTATTATTTCACTTACTTGTTTTTGTCTTTTGTGTGGCCACACTGAGATCATTTTTATATCATTCTGTATCTGTCTGTCCACATTCATCAAGGGTTCATTGAAGTTAACATTCATGACACCTATTGTCCTGTTTTTTGTCTTTTACAGGGCAACGTAGTGTTAATTGGCCACTCAGCTGGTGCACATTTGTGTGCACTGACCACACTATTTCTCACTGACACAAGAGAAGAGCTTTTCATAGAGGCCAGCAAGCAGAGGGACATTACGCTGACAATAAGAGGGGTTATTGGTAAGGTTTACTGTATAGTGCATCACCAAGTTGCAGTCACAGTGCAAACGTAATAATACATTTATGTGTGCCACACACAAGTGGTGATGTACTTGCACACTTAAACTCATTTTTAATAAGTAGTAATTAAAATCTTGCTGTGTCATGTTTTTATAAAATTAATTTGCAGGATTTTATGTGAATGAGTCATATTCCTTGGACAGGTTTAAGTGGTGTGTATGATATCAGGGACCATTATGAGCATGAGAGGAAGCGGGCAATTGAATATGTGTCCACCATGCACAAAGCCATGAATGGAGTAGAAAACTTTGAGTACTATTCACCAACACACTTACTGAAGAAGTTCAGCCAGGACAAACTGAAGAGGTGAGACAAAACAAAACAACACATTATATATATTTTTTACTGATGTAGTTGAAAGTGATATTTTTAAACTAGTGAATATTAGTTTGACTAACAGTCCTGTATTTTCTGTTCCTGTCAGAGTTCCTCCATTTGCTTTGCTACATGGGACCAGTGACATTATTGTTCCTGTTGAATCTTCCACAAAGTTCTCTGAGCTGCTCACCTCACTGTCCGTGAAGGTTTCGCTCTATCTGCTGCCCAGAGTTGGCCACACTGAGCTCGTCACTGACCTCATGGCATCAGACAGGCACCTCTATCATCCAATTTACAGCTGTATTAAACAGGAGTGCAGAAAACTTCTGGGAACCTGCTGACATGCCTTCTGGTCATTGTCATCAGTCATCAAAAAATAACATTCATTACCTAAAAACAAATGTTCATTATTAATATCTACTGATTGTGCCAAACTTTGTTTTCAAGATCTGATGTAATGATGTAAACTTGATTCTTTGAGTTGTTATTCTATTATAATGATTTGTATTTTGAACAACGTTGTTCTAATAATGTGAACTGAAATACTGACATAAATACACTCAGTGAAATCAGTAAAAAAGCAATAACAGTATTATGAAAATACAGCGAAGCACACTCTTACATAGTATAACAATGGTAATGGTAGTATTTTTAAACCAAAATGTATTGATGTATTGTTTTTTTTATTAAATGAAACATTTATTTGCTGTATTCTAACAACTGATCTCAAGTTCAGACATATTAAACCTACCTAAAGAAACTCATAAGGCCTTTTTTTTTAATTAAATGCTTTTAATGCAGAACATTTAGCTTATCAAATAGTCACTGTTTGGTTACATCTTAGCACATGAACATTTAATAAATGCTTATAGCACATTATAATGTAATAAGCATAGATAAATACATTTTACTATTGGTATTGACTGGATGAAGTGTTACCATTTTGTTGTTTGTGAAGGTATTAACTCTAAAATCTCTAACTCAAACTTTAGCTGAATTTCCCCTCAGGGATTAATAAAGTGTATCTTGTTTAAATCACAACATTTAGCATTAATTTATTTTGTGGCTACTTGCATGCCATTTAATAAAAGCTAATATAAGCTGAAATAAAAGCTCTTTGATTTTCTCTTCACGTTTATGTTTTTTCCCCACATGATGCAGGATAGGATTTTTTAACCCTCTCCAAGCTTTTGTTTTGAAAACCAGGATTAATATGGTCGTTTCTTTGAGGACACACACACATTTGTCTGTCTTTATCTATCGTTGGGAGGACATTCATGTAATACTTCTAAATGTAAATATCACAACTAAATGCCTAGTCCCCACCCTAACCCTAAACCCAGCCTAAACCTAACACTAACCTTAATAAAGTCTCACAGCGTTTTAAAATTGTGAGGACTGACTGAAACGTCCCCACAACGGTGGTATCACCGCACACACACACACACACACACACACACACACACACTCACGAGGCGGAGTTAGACGGATCTACAGTCGTGCTCCAGTCCAGCTCAGGGTCTGCGGCACACACGCTGTTTCTCTCCATTTACGGGATTGGCCGAAGTCTCCTGCGGTGTTCGATCTTACCGAAGCGTGAAGAAGTGAAACGTGTGTGGAAATATGTAACTGTGCGGTGCAACAACATGACTCTTTCCACCGGGGGAAGGAAGATGGACCCTGCTGTGAAAAACACCGAGCAGAAGTTGTGGCTTAGCGGTCTGCTCTGGTGCTCGCTCCTGCTCGAGCTGGCGTCGGGAGGTAACAATGTAACTTTTGGTCTGTTTCTCAATCAAAGCAAAAGAGATAGAGACTCATTTCTAATGTTTAGTTAACACTGTGAAGAGTTTTCTTGTTTGTTTTGTAGTGGGGGACTAGTTTCACCCTGGGGGCTACTAGAGATTTCCAGGTTATAAACTACATTTGGTTCACAACAATCCACATTAACAACATAAACATGTTGGGTTTTTTTGTTTTGCTCACTGTGATTTCCTTCGTGTCTAAGCTTCAGTGCTGTTTCTCTAACATTAATAATGTGCGTCTAAAAGCAGGTTTGGTATCACTTTACAGATGATTGTTTAAATGTCTTCAGTGCGTGCTGTTGTGTTGTTGTAGCAGCCCACAGGTCTCCTAACGTTAACCTCAGTCTAACACCTAGCAGGGCTTAATAAAATGTGAATGGACAGGACGGTGGTTGTTTTGGCTGCAGTGTCACGATTCATTTCACAGAAACTCGTTCTAGCCTTTAAAATGCAGGATCTCTCTATAATAACCTCAGTATTTTTCTCATATGAAATATTTACTTTGGCCTTTTGAAAATCTGGGCATGCACACTCACAATGTGTAGGCATCCACAGTGCTCTCACCTTATCGGAGGCAGCAGCAGAAAGGGGACTGTGATGCCCACTGCACTGGAAGAACTATCTGACTGTGGCAATATCACACTCAAATGAATTCAAGGAAATGGACATTTGCTTCTCCGTTGAAGAACCTAAGGGGGAAAATATGTTTTTAATGAGTTACAGCTACAGATGAACATTATTTACATCGTTGAGGGCATTCATTAGTCTGTCTGGTTGATTTGCCAGTCATCTAAATTCAGCACTCATGCAGGCTGTGCCCCTGGGGATAACCAGGAATTATTTCACTGTGACACACACTCCCCATGTCCTTCATTCAAAATGACTGCAGTATATACTGCTGCTTTACCTCATTGGATTTCTGTGTGTGTGCTCTGTATTCCCTTTGCATTATGAAACAACCCTTTGCTAAAATATCCACGTCTGAGTATTTGACAGTGCACCAGCAACAGAGTGACATGACAGTCAACAAAAATCCAAAGAGGCATTTCAGTCAAGTTGCATCTCTGATTTGTTGTATAAACTGAGCATACAGGCCGTGACAAGCACTGGTCTTGCCCCTCACATTAACTGTGAGCTGGTGTTCACTAAAAGGAGACTGACTTTGTAGTTGAAGACATGGATTGTGAAATCTCACAAAGGAAAATGTCCCTGTCATGAAAGCCCTGCAGACATGTAGATTACAGAACAATCTACAGACACCTTCTGTTTCTGCATCTGAAGGAAGGCGGTCAGTCATGCATGGGTATTTTTGTGTGCTCTTTAATTAGCATACCCCCCAAATTTTAATGTTTCTGCAGCTGAAACAACATGAATTCTTTCCCAACACATTATTGTCTTAGATTTATATACAGGCACAGAAGCACATCGGTCAGAAAACCTTAATTTGTAACAAAACATGATGCTCAGTCATATGACTGGAACGTCATTGTGACGTTGCTGAAATACAATTGAGCGTGCATGTCCATCCTTGTGAATTTAAGAGAAAAATGTCATTGCCTTCCTACAGATACAGTCAGATGAATAGATATGATGTATAACTGAGAAAGGACAATACATGTATTCAGTGTGACTTAGGATCAGACTAAGGATAAGTAATGGAGTTTGTTTACTTTTAGCTGGACGTAATAATTAATCTTTTTTACATTGGACAAATCACAACTATCTATAATTTTGAAGGTTGTAATATTTATTTTCTTTCTTCTGCCATTTGATATACACTGTTTTTTGAATTTTATAATTAAACATTAGTTTTTGTGTAGTGCAGTTACATATCCATCCATCCATCCATCCATCCATCCATTTTCTATACCTGCTTATTCCTTAACCAGGGTCCCAGGGATCTGCTGGAGCCTATCCCAGCTCTCTTTTGGGTGGAAGGCAGGGGTACATCCTGGACAGTTACAAATAATGTTAATTATTAATTGAAGGGCTAGTTAGCACACTTTGCCTGTTTAATTGTCTTAATTTTTACTGCACAATCCATACTGGTTGAATTTGGTCCAGCAAACTACCTATTAGTGCATTAAACCTTTTAGGAGTAAACCCAATGCATTAACACACTTTACCTTTATCTGGATTCCCCAATGTATCACTCTGGCCCATTAGTCGTATGCTGCTCTTGCCCCTAGGTTATAACTACAAATTAACCAAATGTGTAATGGGCATGTTTCTACACAGAGACAAAGATGTTTGTTAAGCTTTGAATATGCAAGCTAGTTAAAAAGCTGAACTGGTGGTGCCTGGAGCTTCAGAGCATGTTAACCCAGATTACAGGGTGATGTGAAATGGCAGGGAGGTGAGGTAGAAGAAACAGCTGGGTCCATCCACCATAGTTTCTGAACATGGGGCTACAGACAATGTGGGGATGTCAGAGCCTTTCATGTTCAGGTTGAAAGTTCCTGTCAGGGCAGGGCAGGTCGGAACATGTTTGACTCCCTCCGAGCCACCTCCACATCCACTGCCTTATTTTGTATTTTGCTGTTGTGTCGTTAAAATGAAATACTTTAATATTCAGATATGTAATTTCTGCAGTTTTGGACAGTCCATTAACAGCTTTCTCCTAAAGCCTCAAATGAGCAGGCAGCAAACATAAAACTGCAATTTTGTTGCATTGCCTGAGCTCGAGTTTCATCCTAAACATAGTTTTTACTCTACAGGTATCACTTTAATGTGCCATAATGGAACTCTGTCATGCTTACATGTAAAATAGTTATGTTTTAGCACATAAAATACAAACACAACTGGCCTACAAGGAAGGCTACACTGAGTAGGTCCAATGACTGTTGGAAAAATCAGGTGAGGTATAACTTGTGCAGTTGAAGCTATAAAGCTCCCTGGGTATGTGTTTGTGTGTGTGTTTCCCAATTACAAAGGCTCAACTCTACTTGTAAAGAACAACCAGATGATAATTAGCCTGGCTTTTATTTCTAAATGTCACATGTTGGCTATATTAAGACCATAATGCTTGATTTGACTGCTCTGAAGTCAATGCCACTATTTTCTGTTCTGGTTCTCCTTTATTTTCAGAATAGTTTGAGTGTGATGCACACACCACATTCAAGCATGTACGTTCACCCTTTTGTTCTATATATGTATATATATATTTTATTTTTTTGAAAAGCTGTCTCTCTCTAATATCTCTTTCTAGCTTCTTTTTATGGCGATGGCTTTGTACAGCTCAAAGCAGCAGAGTCGTCCGACCATAACACGCTCCGCCTTCGCTTCCGCACCTCTAGCAGCAATGGACTGCTGTTTCTTGCTGCTGGCCAGACCGACTTCTTCCTATTACAGCTCCATGATGGTTGCCTGCAGGTGGGTACATCCATGGCCCCAACACATATTTATTCGAGCATACATGAGCCCATACATGCTCATATATGCTCAGGCATATAGTATACGCAGATGGATGTGCTCGATCACACACTGATCACCGTAAGCTATGTCTCACTTGACAGTGTCAGTCTCTCAACACAGTAACACAAACAGACAAGTCTGCATGGTGTGAGCTGAGTGCTAAGTCAATATCAGTCACTTCTGATCACAGCAAAAACTAAAAGATTATGAAAGCAGCCAGGTCTGTGGTTTTAGTGTATTTGAATGAGTGACTGATTGAGTGAATATTTATGTTAGCTGGAAAATTGTTACCTGATCACAGAGCAAGATAACCTGCTTCCTAACTAATCAGTATACTGCTTATAGGCATATATCTGTTAGCACTAGAATCACTCCATGAAATATCTAATATTGGGCTGTAATTAACAATTTGATTATTGAATTGGTCTATAACATGTTAACAAATTATGAAAAAAAAATTCACAGTTTCTCAGTGCCCAAGGACTCTTCAAATTGATTGTTTTGTCCAACTAGTAGGAGGAGAGAAATATCACCACTACCCCTTGAGTTAGTCAATTTGTTTGACTAACAGTCCAAAACCCAATGATAATAAATTTACAATAGGACTTTAGAAATTTAGGATAACTTTGTGTTGCAAGCAGTATGCACTATTTTTAGCCCTCAACACAATCCTTGCTGGGAGGACTTGAGGGTGAAATACATTTGTCCCTTCAAGCTTCTAAAGCTTCCTGTAAGCAGCTCTGCCAACCTAAATCAGAATACAGAATGGAGAGTTGTATTGGAGGGTGCCTAGATAGCCTAATATGCAGACACATTCAAAAGTAACACAGTCCTGAGATATGTGTTATAGCTTTTGTGCATCAAACATGACAAATCCTGTGACTAAGCTTCTACTCGTGTTAGACTTGTGCTGCTGGGAATGAGTCATACTGACTACTGTGTTGGATTGTTGTACTTCACTGAGCAAAAGGAGTAAAACGCTGATCCCGTTTCTTAAACTGGCACAGTTTACCAAATTATTTTTTTGTTCATTCACACAAGTTTTCCTCAGGCTTGGGGTCTCATTCAGTGTGAGTCAGACTTGAGCGTTGCTCCCTGGAAGCCTGTGCATGGATAGCAGGGGCTCAGCAGCAAGCCTTGACAAGTATGTCATGATAATGCAGCATTAGTTTGAGATGGTGACATGATGCTCTGGTGATGGCTGAAGGCAAAAGGATAATACTGCTCTTCCTTCCTGCTTTAAATGACAGACAATGCACACTGTTGTAACAACAAATGACATCATGGAATATAAGCAGTCTAAATCCTGGGTTTCCCTCTTCAGGTGTCACAGTGGCCAATCATTATATGTGTGTAAGTCATAATGTCAAAGAATATATAAACAATTATTTGATCTTTTACAATATAAGTAGTTTAAGAATGTCTTTGTGATCATACATGCATGTTTAAATGTAGCTTTGTGCAGCTGTACTTAGTGTTAATGTGTTTAATGTGTTTACAAGGACTGTGCTAACACATTTAAAATAATTCATGCTGGAGCTGAATGAAAAGTCAGAGGATCCTCCCTGTCAGTAGTCTTTATCCTGTGGTGACCATGAATGCAAAAAGTTTATGGCCATCTATCCAGTGTTTGTATTCAGCCAGAACCAGAGGCATGCCAGCAGATCAACACTGCCGTTCCACTAGCATGGCTGACAATTACAGCAATCGTGTGGCATCCCAAAAAATGTCCATGATATCTGTTCTAATTTGATAACCTTAGTTTACCCTGAATTGCTATTTTAGGACCAAAGCTGAGTTTGCATTTTCTTCCTGCATGGGTTTTCTTTGAGTGCACCAGTATGTTCCCACAGACCAAAGACATGCAGGTTAGGTTAAGTGGTGACTTCAAATTGCCCCCACAACCTTTGAAAGGATAAGCAGCATAGATAGTGGTTGTACGGGTGGATTGCTGCTTAGATCCATCATCCATGTCTGTTTAGTCTGAATTACATTATAGCACATTTCATAATTTAGTTTTGTTTCTTTTCCCAGCTGAAAGTGGACATTGGATCAGGGGAGCAAATGTTACAATCACAGCAAGGCACCCAGCTCAACGACCTTGCCTGGCACTCTGTTGAAGTCCATCATGTGCAGCGCAATATCACTCTGACTGTAGACAAGAACTCCCATTCCACTGTAAAGCTGTCAGGTCCCCATCACAATCTCCACATAGATGGTCTCTATGTTGGAGGCTCTGGGGGCCTGGACAGATTTTATCTCTACAAAGACGTGATTGGTTTCAGAGGCTGCATGGAGGATGTGGTCTTTAATGAGCTTGACTTGCTGTCATCATTAAGGCCATATACTGGATTCAAGAAGGTCTATGAGGTCTCTTTGGGCTGTAGTCCACAGTTCTTTGCCAATGAGGAGGACCCTATCAGCTTCTTCAGCTCCAGGGCTTACATTTCACTCCCAACCTGGAACACCCAGCAGGAAGCGGTATTTGACTGTGTTGTGCACACCTCAGCTAAAGAGGGAATTCTACTGTACAACTCAGCCAGAGAGGGGAGCTTTGTGGCTATGGAGATTCAGGAAGGTTTACCAGTGGCCATTGTTGGAATAGGTGGAACCAAAACTGAGCTTCGTTCCCTCACATTTATCAATGACAGGAAATGGCATTCTATCAAGCTCCATTTTAGTTCCAAAAGCCTTGAGCTAGCAGTCGATGGCGAGGTGGTAAAAAGCAGCATTAACTCCCGTGCAAAGGCGCTTCAACTTAAAGGTTTTCTATTTGTTGGTGGTATTGATGACAGCACCAGAGCAGAAGTCAGAAAGTCAGGGCTTGTCTCTGTGTCTGGAAAGCGTGCCAGAGGAGGATCCTTCAAAGGATGTTTGAAGAACATTGAAATCAACACAGTGAAGATGGGCCTCTCAAATGCTTTTGTCACCAAGGATATCTCAGTTGGGTGTGAACTAGAGAAAGAACCAGATGTATCAACCTCTGTAAGTCCAACAGGTGCTCCAGGATTGTTTTTCCACTTAGTGACAACAACACCATCTTTCCACATGTCCACATTCGCAAGGGGCCTGGATAGAAAATATGGTTTGGATTTTGTGCAATTTAAAAACCTTGTAGTGCAGGAGGGTGGTCGAGCATCTCTCGAGGCCAAACACATCAAGGTACTATTGGACTTCAAAAAGCTGGGCATTCGGCAGTCTCAGATCATGTTCAGAGTTCAGGAGCAACCAGTGCAAGGTCAGATAAGGCTTGATGTTGATCAGGACCAAGAGGAGAACACCTTCAGCATGTTGGACCTTTGGCACGAACGAGTGATGTACATCCATGGAGGGTCAGAGGAACCAGAGGACTTCTTCATGTTTTCAATTTATTCCAGCAGTAGAAAGGAAGTTCCTGATTATCTGAAAGGCAACAAATTGTACCGCTTCAATATTACTGTGACACCCACCAACGATGCTCCTGAATTGAGCCTCCCTGAAGGAAATCTCTTTGTTTTGTTGGAGAACTCAAAGAAGCGCCTCACCACGGATGTTCTGAAAGCCACAGATATTGACAGCGACTACACGGACCTTCTCTTCTCTGTACTTGGAAACCTGAATGCTGATGCAGGATATTTGGAAATTGAAAACAACCCTGGAAAAGCGGTTACCTCATTCTCATATTTAGACTTGGAGGAACTGAAGGTGTACTATGTTCACAGAGGGGTTCGAACCTCAAGAATAGTTCTAAGAGTGAGTGATGGAGAAAAGGTCAGCAACACTGTGGTTCTAAGGGTCATGGCTGTAACACTGGAATATAAGATTGCCAACAATACTGGTCTTGAGATCATTCAAGGTGACACAGCTATAATTGGTTCAAAGCAACTCGCTGTAGAAACCAATGCTGTGAAACAAACTGTAGACATCCGGTACGATATTATTGAACCACCTCAGTATGGAGATCTCCAGAGACTTCACTCAAGCGGTGAATGGAGGCCAACTGACTCATTTTCCCAAAGACTTTTAGAAAAAGAACGGTTGAGGTATGTTAGCACTTTTCAAGACATCCAGACATCCAATGTCACTGATTACTTTAAGTGCAAAGTTAATGTGGCTGCAAGGGCAACTACTGAAGTACTCTTTCCAGTCACTGTGAAGTGGGTGAAGTATCACCTGGTGAGGAATATTATGATAGACTTGGATAAAGTTAGAAAAGAAACCGTGGACTCGGAACATCTTTTTGCTACAGCTGAAGGTGTGGCCCTCCTGGAGGAGGACCTTTATTTTAGAGTTCTCACAACACCAAAGAAAGGGAAACTCATACTTGACACTACAGTCTTGAGAAAGAACTCAACCTTTACCCAAAGAGATATAACAGATCTAAAAGTGCATTATGAGCTAGTCGACAGGCCTTATGAAGATACAAGTGACAGGTTCAAATTTCAGTTGTTTTCCAAGCATTCTCAGTCACAAAACTATGATTTCCAGTTTTCCATAAAAGCTGATGCCAACAGTGTTTTCATGAGAAATAATGGACTCTCACTTCAGGAGGGAGAAAGTACACTTATTACAAAAGACGATCTGTTTGCAGAGACATTGAGTACAAAGGACATGTACTACACGGTCATAAGTAGCCCCAAACATGGAAAGCTAGCCCGCATTAGTCAGTCAAATTCTAATGATAGCTACAACAACATCTTAACCTTTAGTAATCAGGATATATTAGAGGAACGGATCATGTACATTCATGACGACAGTGAAACAACTCAAGATGAGTTCGCTTTCATAGCCTCCACCAGCCAAGGGTTCAAATATTCCATTGCAGAGGATGAAATTGGATCTAAAGAAGGAATGTTCAACATATCTATCCAGCTAGTCAATGACCAAAAGCCAGTACGTGTCATAGATAAGGTTTTCTACATAGTAAGAAATGGACAGCGCTTACTCACATCAGAGGATTTGTGTTATCACGATGCTGATTCTGATTATGATGATAGTCAGTTGATTTACACTCGACGTGGAATTCCAATGGGAGATCTAGTGCTCGTAAATGACACCACTCATCGGCTGTTCCAGTTTCGACAGAAGGATTTGGAAGAAAAACGAGTTTTGTTTATTCACAAGGGTGTGAGCACTGGCAGGTTTGTGCTCTTTGTCTCCGATGGAAAACATTTTGTTTCAAGTCTTTTAGATGTCAGTGCACACGATCCTTTCTTAAAGGTAGGCAACAACACTGGCTTACTGGTTCAGAAAGGCCAGTCTGTTTCTTTTTCTACCAGTAATTTCAGTGTGATGTCAAATTTAGACATCAGAGATGACCAAGAGGTCATTTTCAAGTTGGATGAGGCTCCCAGCTATGGAGGACTTTATCGCAGTGCAACAAATGTAGAGTCGTTCACACAGTCTGACTTAAAGAAAGGGCTGATCTCTTATCAGCACAATGACAAAAATCATCTGGCAGACTATTTCAACTTAACAGTGAAAGCTAAAGGTCTTCAACTTGCGGTGAGGATCAATGTGAAGGTTTACCTAGAAAGCCACCAGAGGCCACCCATCGTTCAGCATCACAATACCCTATTAGTGGAAGCGGGAAAACCAATAAAGATTGATGAGACTAAACTAGAGGTGAGTTTTTCAAAAAGTATTTTTCAAGTCACAGTCAACAGTGTACATGCAGTTACATTTTTGGCTGTATTTATTGCTACTGATCAGTATAATTTCACCTTCTTCATTCTAAAAAATCTAAGAAACGATATTTAGTTTTCTATGTTTTTCTTTATTTTTAACCACTGAGCACTAATCATCTTCTTTAAACAGAAAATATGGTAATGGGAATTTTAATTATTATAATGATGACATATAACAAGTGCATATATTTAGCTTTTTTAAATAGTTTTATAGGATGAAACAATGATGGCAGATAATCCACATTGAATAAGAACAGTATCATCATAAAAGGTTAATAACTTTCTTGTACAGGTTTTCAAAGCTGGTGCAAGGGTGAAAATCAAATGCAGACCAGCCTTTGCTTTTACATTTTATAATGATTGCATGTTGCCTTGAGTAAAATGAAATCTAACCTTTACCAAGATGTTGAACATTTCAAATCTAACCACTGAATACGTTTCTTGATTGTTGCAGGTCATTCACGAGGACAACCTGCCATCTGAGATTGTATTCACAGTCAAGATAACCCCCTCTCAGGGATTTCTCCGTCGTTTTGTCGAAGCAGAGGCACGCTACGTCGGAACCAAGCAGTCCCCTGTCAAGACATTTACCCAGGAGGACATTAACAGAGGGAACATTCAGTATGTGCAGGTGGAGCCCGACGTTGTCAACGACACCTTCATCCTTGATGCCACTAACAGCGTCACTGACGTCAGTGATATTAAGATGTATGTTGAAATCATCCCACGCCTCATCCCACTTCAAGTCTCAAATTTCACACTGAATGAGGGTGCTTCTAAGGCATTGACCCAGGATGTGCTGAAAGTCACCAACAGACACTTTTCTGGAATGAACTTTATGTACAGTTTGACTGAGCCCCCACAGCATGGACACATTGAGCACTCCAGACATCCAGGTGTGCCCATTACCTCTTTCACCAGGAGACAGGTAAGTTATTGTTTTTTCTTATTGCATTCATAGATTGATTTAAAAGATTGGAGGTTTTGTTACATTGGAGCCAATTTTGCAATGTTTGTCACCTAAAATCAGCTCTTTTCCATATAGAAATGTTTAGAATAATTTTCTTAGACTGATCAATTAATTTGAATTGATTTGATTTATTTGAATGATTATTATTTTTAGGCCTGAAAGTAATGCCACTGCCACAGAAGCATGTTTATATTGTCTGTAACTCAAAATTCATCCCTAATTAAATTACTGCTGTTTAGAGTACTGGCCTGGCCTGACCCCGTGTCCCCCTCACCCTACCCCAGCTCAACTCTTTCAATCTTGATATTTTTTTAATATTGTGGTTGCGTCTTTAATTAATTACTACACATATAGAGGCAATGACATATTGTCCCTTTGTGTATTTCATGTCATCAAGATAATAGTGACTGAAATGTCACAAAATATTAGTGCTATTCTCCCTAATAATATTGATAATCTTTAACCAGGTTGAACATGAATTCATTTACTACGTCCATGACAGCAGCGAAACCTTAGCTGACAACTTCACTGTAGTGGCCAATGACACAGGCCTGAGGAAGCAGAGTGCAGCCCAGACAGTGTACGTCCAGGTTTCAGCTGTCAACGATGAGCCTCCTGTTATTACAGCCAACAGGGTCCTCCGGGTGAGTCTGCTCTGCTGCTCTATATTTAAACTCTGGGTTTTTTACTAGCAGGTCTGGCACCATAGCTTACTGACAGTTTTCATGTGAGCAGTGTTGCAAGTTGCCATGGCTGGCTGGCTGGATGAAGGAAGCTATGTTTGCTATGTGGAGGGTCTGGAGGGGCGGCTGGCAACACAGAATAGACATTGACATACATTTTGGAGGTGCCTGGGACTTGAAAGAAGATCTGTTAGGGTACTTAGATGATATATTTTCCAACAAATGTTCTTCAAATTCAAATTTATCATTAGTTTTTAATGTGTCAGTTGTAACTGGTGTGTCTGGAAATGGATTCTGAGGCTTTTATGAGGACAACAGAGTGTAAATCAAATCGAAAAAAAAAAAAAATCTCCCAGGCCTTATGCTGACATAAGGTATTTTTGCCAAAATCATTTTTGCTTGAATTCAGTTCAGTCACTGACTGGCATCATGGCGTGCCTGGAAAAAGGAAATACATACTACCTTTACTATATTTCTGTGAAAGTCACTTCCAGCTACATACATTTAAATGTATTACTCATAAATTAAACAATGATAGTCATGAGTCTCCTTGTTCTAAGCAGTGCTGAGTTTTACTCTGTTACTTTAGTGGCCAGAGTTGGAAATTGTCCTGCTGGAAATCATCAGACGTTTACAGCAGGTCTCTATTGTCTGTGCAGCTTTGCCCCAAATGCCTCAAATTCCTCTGGGATCTTACAGAGTCAGAGCTCAGTGAATTCTACAATATGTTATCCTAAAGAAAAGCTGAATGCCAGTTAAATAATGATGTTTTGATTTTTCATAGTAGTCTCTGACAAACTGGTTGGGACATATTGATGAATTCTTTTAAATGTGATCATTATACTGTATCGTGTTTTGCTAGACACCCGGTGCAAGGTCAGGATGTTAAACTGGAACTAGATCCTTGGTGTCCACAAGGTGGCTCTCTGTCATTACACATTATGCTGGATCTCAAACTTAAGCTGTGGAAGATTTTGAGAGATTTACAGGTTTCTTTTTAATCACTGTTATGTGTTCCCTTGTAGAATTTATTGGAAAGATTCGAAATGGCTTTGGCTTTTAAAAGGAGTCATCAGTCAGATTTTTATTTATGTATTGTGGCACATGTTATATAAGCTTGACAAATGCTGATTAAACTCAGGGAACCCTGCACTAAATGTCATGCCAGGATTGATACAAATAATAAACTATTCATTTTTGTCAAAAATGAAACAAAACTAGACAGAAGCATCTTTCAGTGATTGCTAAGTATTAACACAATGCTACAACAACAGAATCAGACAATATTTTTACACGTGAAACCAGCAACCTGTTATCCAGTTGTAGTTGTGGTAGTGCTGAATGCTACATACTGTACATTGGATCTGTTTCTGTTTTTGAAGTTATGTAGGTATTTAATATGGGAACAAAACCCAGATAAGATAAGACAAAACAAAATAAGATTTATTAATCCTCAAAGGGAAATTCACAGATTTGTGAGCAGTCTCACATGTTGTGTTGTACGTTTTCATCTTACATGTCCTTTTGACAGACAGGAGGCTTAAGGCCAAGTCACATGAGATAAATCTGCAGATGAGACTAAAAATAAAAACCACAAAGTTATTAAAGTTTGTCTGGAAAAAATATCACAGTAGTAAAGTAGTCAGAGCTGGCAGGAGTTCAATAAAAATGGATCAGAAATGTAAGTGCAGTGCACTTTGTTCTGTTTGAAGTTAACCGTCATCCCCATCACTAAAGCTGCAGCCTGATGAACACCTACTAATGTCTAAGGGATTGATCTTTACTCTGAGGGGTCTGTTGTGCAAATTGATCTCATGTGCGTTTTCTTTGAATTCAGTGAGTCACACTGTTGCTGTCAGACTGATCCTGCTGTGACTTCCTGTTAAGTCAGGGATTATTGGAGGTCTTGTCATTTCCCCCTAGAGAAACACACACTCACATGTGTTGCAAGTGTTCTCATATGGGGAGACTATATGAGCTGTTGTGGGACCAGTGTGATGTGTGTGTTGTCCCATGTGGTGAGTAGGTTGGGGATTTACAGGTACTAATTGAAAACCTACCCCATGAGTCTGTTCTAGCAAATAACACTTACCAGCAAGTAAGAGACCAGCTCAGTGCCAGTAATAACAGATATTTAATTTGTTTTTAGCTGAATTTTAAGGCCATTTTGACTCCACTTCCACCTACTGTTTACTAGTTTTTTAAAGTAAAACCCATCCTCACATACTAATGCAGGATATCTTATGTTTATGATAGGTGTGATATATAGTAAGTTTCTGCAACGTTTCTGTAACTGTTACAGCTTTTTTTTGTTTTGTTGCTGCACCCACTTCCCCTTAGCAAGTTCACTTCTGCAGTCTGTGACCTATCACCTCTCTCAGCTTAACGTTCGGAGAGCAGCTGTGAGAATTTGTCTGTATAAATACTTGCAAGATTATTTAAAATGATACGTCTTGTGGCTCAATTGCACTCCGGTATGGCCAATTAAAACTGTTCAAAGAGAAAAGCCATTCATTTTGTATGAAAAGCACTGTCTGTAATTTGTATCGTAGATAAAAAATATGGGGATATGGTGGATTTTGTGACCAAGTCTATTACTTGTCCAAGTCTATCATTAGCAAGTCTATCTAAATTACTATGTGTAATTTGAAAGGTGTCTGTTCTAGTGACAAACGCTTAAGACCAGGGGTCACCAACCCCGGTCCTCAAGGCCCACTGTCCTGCCGGTTTTCCAAGTATCTGCCTGTCCAGCTTCTGATTGGCTGAACACACCTGATCCAAGTAATCAGGAAATAGTTGGAAAACAAGCAGGACTGTGTCCCTCGAGTTCCGGGGTTGGTGACCCCTGTTTAAGACAATGGCCAGAAGATGGAACAACACAACGAGTTAAAACAAGACTGAATATTGACCTTCGACGCTAAAGTGTAAATAGCACTTATTTAACACTTTCACCATTCAGCTATACAGTTTGAGGGTTTACAGCGTGTTTTCCAATGTTTTCAACTGCCTGACATTTTTACCCAACCACTACTGTGAAACAAACTAATGACGTGTAGCAGCATTTTAACCTTTTCCAAAATTACTGTATTATAATCAATGGAGAACCAGTTTGCCAAAACATCAGTGGTAATTGCAGCTGTAAATATTACAGGGGTGCTCTCTGGATCAGATTAAAGTCACTGACTAATAACTCCCCTGATGAAGTGAATCAAGTGTGACTATCAAGTCTTATTGGTGACCTTTGGAAAATAAGAAAAGTTCTGGTTTTCATAGCAACAGCTATAACATAAAATAGAAATAAATCTCTTTTTGTCATTTGTGAATCAAGAAATGGACAATAGTATATAGGATTGCTTTGTAAATGTCCATCCATCCATTCTCTATACCCGCTTTTCCTGGCTCAGGGTCACGGGGATCTGCTGGAGCCTATCCCAGCTCTCTCTCGGGTGGAAGGCAGGGGTACACCCTGGACAGGTCACCAGTCCATCACAGTGCTTTGTAAATGTTACAGTGAGAAACAGAAAACATTTTGACATGTCACAGAAAACTACATGTGTAAATAATATTATCATCAATGACTGAATTCCATTTAGAAGCTTCAATTTCAGTGTCATGGTTTTGTGCTTGCAGACTCACTGTCCTGGCCTGTGCTTAGATAAAAAACAGACTATTGCCTATTGTGACAAACCAAAACATCTGCTGTCAAAAGGACCCGTTCAAGTAACCAGACTTTAGAAGCCATACATTGTCATCTTTTGTGTTGCAGCTTTTAAGTAATTACCATGGAATTAAAATGCGTGTGAGGGACAGTGGTCTGTTATGCAACAGTTACTCTGGACTGGAGTATTGAAGCCCATCCTTTGTTGTCAAGTGTCTGCGTGCTTCAGTAGTTTTGCGTTGTGTGTATCAATGAGTTCCTCTGTTACTCCGTGTTAACTCAGTGCCTTTGATTTTACATGGACACAGGACTAAACACCATCACTCTGCAGAAAGTCCAACCTACACAGCTCTTTATGTGCTTTAGCCTTGAAGCTGGACTCACACCCACAACATCCTGGGTCTTTTGTTTGTAGTAATGAATGACAAGGATACATCAGCTGTTTCATGTGGTCTTTTATGTGTCTCGCTTCTTTTTCTTGTATCTGTGCAGAGGGTAGGTGTTACATATCTGCTCAAGTGCATTTCATTCATGAAAAACGTACATCAAACGTAATCCAGACTTATCACAGATACAGTTTACAGTTTCCACAAATGGAAATAAGCTTTAAAATACTGATTCTTTTGTACAATTGTATACATAAATATGATGGTATGTCAAAATCACATTTGGCTCTTAGCCATTGCACCACTGTTGCTATCTTCCTGGAGGTCTGTATATTAATGTAAATTACAAATGGCACCTGCTGTCTCTCTTATGTCCAGGTTTGGGTGTCATCAGTGACAGAGATAAGGCCAGATGATCTGAGGGCGCAGGACCAGGACACACCACCAGAGGAGCTCTATTTCATGGTGACGCCACCGAGCAATGGACACCTGGCCTTGAAGAGCTCCCCCATGAAGGCAGTGCTCAATTTCACCCAAGCACAAGTAGATCAAGGACAGCTGCTGTTTGTGCACAAAGGTGAAGGTTTTTTTTTCCTGGTAGCTACTGAACATAGTACACATAGTACAAAACTGGAGAGACATTTTTATTTTAAAAAAAAAAAGGAAATTATAATGTGCAAGCAACGTACTTAGACTCACTCTTATATGCACATCTGCGTCTGACTGAGTGTTCCCTTATTAAGACAGAATAAGGATTTTTATCTTGCATTGCTGTTTTTTATGACGTTAGCATCAGGACTGCTGACTAGGTACTTTTTTTATATATATTTTGCAGAAACCAAATGTACCACATTTGTAAATTTGCTTCTTCCAAGAACAAAGTGAAAGCACCTACTCGCAAAATGAAGATGCAGTTCTTTATTTGGTGTGCCACACAGAATCTTAACTTTCCCTTTTTATTTTAAAATTTTTTTTTTTCTTGTTGCATGTCAATTCCAGGAGCCATGTCTGGAGGATTCAACTTCCAAGTGAACGATGGTGTGAACTTCACCCCTAGGCAGATCTTCAGCATCACTGCCAGAGCCTTAGTTCTCAGTTTAGAGGAAAACCGTCCACTCAAGGTGGTTCCAGGTAACTCCTGCTCTCTCAGAAACTAGTTTAAGATTTTCATTATTTGACGTAACTGTAAAAACCCAAACTAACTGTAGTTCTCTCAACAATTTTAGCGTTATCTTCTCTGTCAAGGACTCTAAACTCTACGATGCAAAACTTTAGTAGGTCACACAATATAAATTTTAGAAACATTAATACATTTCATAGAACACATGATCTCTGTAGTTTTAAAAATTAAACAAGCATTGATTTTGTTGAGGCCTGTTTGGGGATGAAACACTAGGAAGTATTTACACTAATAATGCGTGTGTGGAATAAATTACAGTTTCTGTTTTTATCATCATGAAGAAAGACATGTTTTTACTTATGTCTAGACAACAATGGAGCTCTACAGAACAGAAGACTGAAATATATCAGGTTTTGGTTACACAGACAATATTATCATTGTTTTCCTATTTTCATTGAATGTGCTGACAATAGTCAGTTATTCAATAATTTAAAAAATCTATATTTTTACTGATACAACTCAAATCTAATTTCAAACCACTGTCTGTGCTTAACATTAGCTTTTTAATAATCATTTTCTTTACCCATTTTACACAAGAAGATTTGAATACAACTTCTTTTGTTTAGGCTTTTGTGTCATGCTGAAATTTCACACCTACTTTTGACAAAGAACTGAAGCAACATCTTTTATCCATCTCTATGACCCATTCACACTCTGAGTTGTACTGTGCTGTTATAAACCAAATACAAAGTATTGATTTCCTCTTTTTTGTTAAATTTATAAGGGCTCGACTGAAAATTTTATTTGCAATTCTGTCTGAGGCACCTTGCCATTTTTTTTTTCATTATATTTTGTAGAGTTGAACCTTCTTGCATGTTCAGTGAACAGGTTATATTTTTATGCAGTATGCTACTTTTAACACTCAGGATCTAAAAATAGGCCGACTGGGTGTTGTCTGTGTCTATAAACACATCTAAGGCCTTTTTGAGATTTTCAGTGGTCTGGTCTTTTAGTTAGCAGGAAAGGATATTGAGAGGGCAGCAAACTGCCAACTGGCACGCTCTGCTGAGCTTCCCTGCCACAGGGTGAGTGGGTGCTGAAAAGCTGTGCCACTGTCTGTCTGAGGCAGGCATATTTGTGTTTTGTGCTAAGGAGGGCAGAGAGAGGGGGTTGGGATGGGAGCTTTAACTTTCATGGTGTGTAGGGAAGATTAATGTTTTCCCTCTTCCTTGCAAAATCCTCAAATGTCGGGGGCTTTCTGTAAAATTGCACAGACTGCTCACTAAAAATGGTTGCACATGCCTCATTAAGAAAACCAGTGTTTACCTGAAAGCAGTTAGTCACTGTGGTGTTGTCTGCAAATACCAGAGAAGAATTCCTAAAGGGAATCTTGATGGGAGCTCATTTAGTTAAAATTCAGTGGCCATGATGATACAAAACTATGTCAGAACAAAAACACATTTATATCAGCTAAATATTATATTTATTTATCTGCTCTGTTCTAAGAAATGTCTATTGTCCATAGAATGGTTAATACTCAATGTTTCTATTGCTGGTGTTTAAGATGCCAGGTTTAAAAGCCATAAAAGAGGAAAACTTCCTTATGTGCGTGCAGTTGTTCCAAATGGCTGTACGTGACGGTGTAGAGAAATTATGGCCATCATGGAAGTGGGGAGATGTGACAGTTGTTTGAATAGGGGCATAATGCTGTATATTTTCAGGCTGTCTCTCTTGTAAGACATTCATAGTGTCTCAATTGTCAGTTATAAATACAGAAAAGTGACAGAAATCGTTGTGTGGAGTGAAAGAGAGGTGAACCAGGCCGTCGTTCCCACAATCCTTTTATGTACTATAGAAGATATTAATGATATTTTAATGTGGATTATATCAATTCTGTGTTGCTGTGTTCTCCCAAACCCCTTTCCCATGATCATGTTATATACATATTATTATCTCATAGGGCCCAAAACATTAACATCCAGTAGTGAAAGGTGCGTTTCCCTCTACCTTTAAGATGATGCATGTGTGATAGACAACGCCCTCTCTGTAGACACGACGTTAGAAAGTAATGAAGCTCTGTCATCATGCACAGCAGATGATTCTTGTTACATTCTCCCCAAGTGGAAGATTTCTGAGCTTTGTTAGGAGCCGATCCATTTTTAATTTTTATTTGGATTTTATGTAACATCCTGCATTTCAGTTGGACAGTCCTTTAAAAAGTCTATAGTGGTTGCAGTGCAACTTTAATTTGACACATCAAAGGACTCTCATTGGTCTATTCCTGTGGGGGAAAAACACTTGTGAAAAGTTTCCAGGGGGAAAACCTACTAAATTTGGTGCAGCCACACGAGTGTTAACAGTGTAGTCAAGTCATTTCATTAATTATTTTCTCAATTCATTTCACATGGTCGCTACAGGTGCTTCTACACCAATCACAAATGAGGATTTGCAGGCAGTGACAAATGACATGAGCAACACCTCCAACCGCATTATTACATTTAGTGTAATTCGACATCCTAAACTGGGTCGTTTGGTGGCAAGGCAGCCTGATAATTCAACAGCTGACATCTCCACTTTTACACAGGATATGGTGAGTGAAGTACTGGAGGTTATATACACACTGCTCTTCAATTTATAGAGTTATGCTTTAAAATACAATGCAAGGCTTGTAGATCAGAGTAAGGTTAAACATTAGTGTTCCTCCATTCATGCGGAAATTTACCCCATTTCCACCGTATGAATAATAGATGTTGTGCATCCTAATTCAGGAAATTGACTTTGCACTTTTGGGCTGATAGGAACATGTAAGGCTTTTATGTAATCACTTATTTGTGATGGATTATGATGTGACAGTTAAAGCTGCAAAGCTTTGTGTACTATTTTTACTGTGGCACAAAGTAGATTTAAATTAATGCTGAAGCCTTATGGGTGCTGTATTCATACATTTCAGAATGGTGAAGAATTAATAAACCTGTTCAGCTGTTTTTGCTGTTGATTAAACTTGATTGCTAAGCTGAATATTTTTGTAAAATCTTTGATGTGAAATTATACTGCTTGCCTGCCTGCGGAGCTGTGGTGTTTCTGTACCACAGGTGAACAAGAAAGAGGTCATATATATCCAAACACCCACTGAGTCAGTGGGCTGGAAAGCTGCAGACTCCATGACCTTTTCTGTGGCATCACCGCCTGCTTCTTTGGACAGCCAGACCTTCAAAATAGACATCTCCTATGAGAATACTGGACCTGAACACAACACAGTTCTGCTTGCTAATACAGGTATGAACAAAATTCTGCAGCCATAAGACTGTTCTTACACAATATAATGCTATGAGCTAAATGTTAATGTCATAATGCAAACCTGCTTACACTAGGTATAAGGTTTACAACCTTAGTTTTAACTTGTTTGCATGCTGATGTTATCTAATTAGCACTAAACAAAGTTCTGACTGTGGTTAATGTGACTGTTTTTAGTTGTTTTTTCAGTCATATTTAGTCATAAATCATATTATTGGATACATTTTGACCCGGTGATGACACTGGACAATATATCAAGAGATTGCCAGAGTGGTTGAAAATGATTGTAAAGGGTGTATGAGTGTGTGTGCCTAATTTTAAGGTAGTCTATCCTAATGTAACTGAAAAATTAGGATTCATTGACAGACCATCATTATCATCATTAGAATAATACTACAACGTAGCTAAAAACTACTGACAGTAGTCTTGTTTATGTTTTAATATTAAATGTAAAAATGTTGCCAACTGTGACTTAACTTTTACTTGCTTGGTGCTAGGTGCTGAGGTAACGGAAGGAGAGAGTGTTGTCATTGACAAATCCAAGCTTGATGCCACTAACCTGATGTCCAAATTGCCAACATCTCAGCGGAGCTCCCATGAGGTCTGGTTCCAGGTGACAACTCTACCTCGGCATGGTGTTATTGTGGTGGGTGAGAGGAATCTTACCATGGAGAAACCCAACTTCTCCCAGTTCATTGTCAACAAATATGGGATCACCTACAAGCATGATAACTCAGAGACAACTAATGATTGTTTCGTGTTCAGTGCATGGCTAAATCCTAAGGGCAAAACAGCACAACGCCCTCATGATGGCAGTGATGTTATTGAGGAGCATTTTAACATTACAGTCATACCTGTAAATGATCAGCCACCTTTGCTAAAAACCAAAGCTCCAAGTTTGAGGGTGGTGCAAGGAGATACAGTAGCCCTCACACCTGAAAATCTCAAAGTTGAGGACTTAGACAATCCACCTGACGATATTAAATTCACTGTGATTAGCAAGCCAAACAATGGTTACCTAGCTCTTGAAGGAAGTTTGAATGAGTCAATAATGGCCTTCACCCAAGCCCAAATCAATAATGGAAGCATTTATTTCATCCATGATGGAAGCTCTGTTTCAGGGGTTTTCTACTTCAGTGTCACAGATGGTCATCATAAACCAATATATAAACTCTTTAACCTAGAAGTGACAGAAATTACAATTTATCTGGTCAATTACACTGGACTGATGCTTAAGCAAGGGCAGACATCGGTGTCACTGACCCAGAACAATCTTGCTGCTGGGACTAATGGGAAGAACATCACTATTCACTACCAGATTACACGACCTCCAAACTTTGGCAAACTTCTTAAGGACAACCAAGAGGTTACACATTTTGAACAGGACGATCTGCACACTGGAAGATTGTCCTACCATATGATGTCACGTTCCTCTGCAGAAGACAGCTTTGAGTTCACTGCCTTCACTTCAGAGGCCAGGCTTACTGGCCAGGTGCTTAACATCACCGTCACACCTTTGATCCGAGTTGGCGGAGGTTTTAATATACCCAATGGAATTGCTGTCAAACTCAACACTAGCTTTCTCAATGCCTCTGAACTGGCTGACATAAGTAATAGTGACCCTGTATTTGAAATAATCTCGCATCCTGAGTATGGGAAGGTGGTTTGGACAAAATCTCAAACATCCAGTAAAGCTGTACCAGTGGATTCCTTCACCTTTCAAGAGGTAATTCAGGAGAAGGTAGCCTTGGAGCTGAACGCCAACATGACTGGAGTTCAAGAGCTAAATGACTCACTGGTGTTTGTAGTCAAAGCTGATAACATCCAACCTGCTAAAGGAGAGTTACATTTTACAGTTGTGCCATATAATCCAGCGCTTTTCCCAACTATAAAGAGTCCTATCCCCGCAACATCATCTGTTCCTCAGACACCAATCCTTACTTCCAGAAATGTAACTGCATCACCAGTCCTGTCTACAGCCTTTTTCTCCACCCAACAACCAAGCAAAAACCAGCAAAAGTTCAAGGGACGCAACCGCTGGGGAAATACCAACAGAACTAGCATTTTTAGTACAACTCTTGGAAAACCAACATATGGAACAGAAGAATTCCCCTTTAGAAACACACCAGTTCGTGTAGAGTCCTATCCTCAAAAAACCTCCAGTCCACTCCTGGTTATTTTACCATTGCTAGCCCTGCTGCTGCTTGTAATCATCTTCGTAGTCCTGGTTGTCTTTCTTCGACACCACAGACAAAGGAAGCAGAGCACTGCTGAACCAAATGAGCCACCGTCCTCTGGTCTTCCAAGCAGTCAGTCCTATCAGAACCACACCCAACAGAGCACAACAGTTCCCACAGTGACTGTCACTCCATTAAACCCCACCAGTCCAGGTAGTCCTGTTCTTGATCGGTTATTGGTGTCAAATCAGGCCTCGGGTTATAACACAGTGGATTCAGACATGCTCATTAGTTCGTGGAGTAATGGTTCACTTTCGGCGTCGTCCCAAATTGTTAGAAATGCCACTCCCACTCTGCAGAAGAATCAGTACTGGGTGTGATATTCCATAAGCGACCTTGTAGTGTATATGTGTTTGAGAATACTGTTGCAGGTTAACAGAATACATGTGGTTGTGTCACTTCTCCAAATAAGGCTGCAGTGAATTGTTACCTGTTACAGGTTATTAGCCTAAAACTGCATGAATTAATATAGTTATATTAACACTAAATCAGATGACATAGTAGGGTTTCAGTCCTAAGATGGATATTTCATCCATCAGTTTTTATGTGCATTAAAACACTAAGTGGAAATGTAGGGAATTTAAAAATATCCCCCAAAAACAGTGTTTACATTTGGCTGAAGTGAAAAAGTTCCTGTATCAAGAAAAACTGAATGCAACAAAGTGCAATGGAAACTGGCGTACAGTAACATACATGAATCATGTGGCTTTAATGTTCAGCGAAGAGATGAAAAATAGCAGCAGACCACAAAGAGGCTGTATAGTGATGGAGATAATGTAGCATTGTGGAAAATGTATAGAATAAAATAGCAAATTTCTATCATGTTTTTAACAATGGTAGTAACTGGCTAGTGAAAAAGGCTAAAGCATTTAGCAAAGTTAAGACCAATAACTTACAGTAACATGTGGTGTAGGTTAAATCCAAGCAGAAAGGCCACTGAATATTGAACTTGCATTCACCCTACAGCCAGAAACACAGCTCCAATGGGAGTATAGTGTTGGTCAGTGTCTGCTGGATGTTTAATACCAACCACAGCTGTATATTGCATTGGTTAACTTGAGCATTTACAAAGTGTCATTGTTAAAAAAAGTAACCCATGTTTGGTGCCTAATGTATAGTTATATTTACTCACTCCTTATGCACGTTGAACCCTCTCTCCTATTATGGGTCACAATCATCAGAGCAGGAGCTGATGCTAATAACGGCTTGAAACTGTGAATTGACTGACACTGAAACAAAGATGCATTGTTTAAGCATTTCAATTGATTGTGCAGATTTTGTAGTGTTGTTAGGTATAATATATAATAGTATAGCAACATTTTGTATACTCAGGTATTTTATTTACTTGATGTTACCTTTAATGAGGGTTGCACGTATTGTCAATAATTATGCTATTTGTTTAACTTCACATGACTGAATATTTCTATAAATTTGACAGTTCTGCAACAAATGCTTCCCAGCATGGCTGTATGTTGAAATCAGACACTGAGATGGATTTATACCACTATTAAGATTATTCCTTTATAATCTGGGTAAAATGTTAGAAGTGTTTTGTCATGTTTTTCATTTACTATGCACAGTATTTTTATATTTCACCAAGCATGTTGGAAAATCGAGGCATGGATCGCAAAGAATCTATATATTCTACACACTTTCACCAGTGATTAAGATTCATATTACTTTTATTCTCTAACCTATTAATAGGTTGCAGTTAAATAAATGGTACAGCCATCTACTGTTAGAGAGACCTAGCTGGGGATGGGAGAGAGTTTCTGAAGTGAGCTGTTAAAAAAACCTGTCAGCAGGACAAGTTGTCAGTCTCACTTATTTGAGCAGTGACTTTGTGCAAACACAGGTCATGTTTAAACATAATGACAGATATTTCCAAGAAAATGTCAAGAAACTGAAATTTTCATTGACTGAAGTGAGTGCTGCTGTTTATAATATTTAACACGGATAAGTCTGTCAAACCTGTGTCCCCAGTTTTTTGACATGATCTACTGTAGGCCTTCGTTGACACTGTAATGATATATCTGCTGGAAATGAACAGTGCTGTCCTGGCAAGCTATGGGGGGGGGGTGATGGTTAATGTTTATGTTATAGAATCATTTTGTACTGAAGAGACGCGTCTCCCACGTGTATCCCGGTTTCATCTGAATGATGTAAACTATCGTGTAACAGAAATGTCATATTTATTTATACCGTATTTTTAATAAACCACTGTAAAATGTTTCTAAGGAATTACTTTCATCGATCAGACATAGCAAAGTCATACAGTGTATGAACAATGCAGTCTTTCTGACGTTGTGTCTGCCCATTTCTTCCCCAACTATATTTATTAACATCCAAATTGTCCCTTATTTCTTTTTGGTTAAATGAATTTCTGGCAGTTTTTTTCTATCACTATAATTTAACAGGACAGACAGATTTTGAAAAGATTAATTATTGCTTCTCCCAGTTTCCTCCAATTGTGGTTTTCTTACATCCAAAAACAATATAATTCGCAGGCCTTTGTTACAGGACTGCAACAAGGTGTTATGTGCTGTTGCCAAAGCAAATGTCCTCTATAAATGTTTTTGGACATGTGGTGTGATTTGTATCTGCAGCCTCACTATTGTGAGTCAGTCCATAAGACCATTGGTATCATACAAAGAAAACTATTGTTTTCCTGACCCCAAACACACTGAATGCTGTGGATTTTAAGGGTGTCTGTCACATGTGCACAGGTGTTAGCTGCAGTGAGCTCACAGAGAAAGCAGTCAGAAATGCATCCAGCTCATGAGTCATGCACAATCAGCGTTGGTGTGCTGAATGGTCTTGTTCACAGTAAATAAGCAATAAGGGGGATGAGCAACCACATCACATGTGAGCTGCAAACTTAGCACAATGACACCAAGTGCCAGAGCCCACTAGCATGAATTTCCCTTGAATGCAGTTGTTAAGCAGGACATTACCATTTATTTCAAGGAAATTTCAACACAACTTGGGACAGATATTATCAAATTGTTTAGTTTATCCTGAGAGTCAGTATTTACACACCTAGTACAAGGGAAAGATGACTTGAAACAGCTAAGCAGGAAATGTATGTCTAAAAATAAGCAGGCAAACACTTCATTGATACAGTAATAAAACTTCACCGTTTTTACCTCTACCAGTCACTACCAAGATACATTTAATTCCATATAGCCAAGTGTTTTGACACATAAAAGACAGTTATGTGTTTTGGCACATATACAAACAGACTTGTCTTTGTCCTTTCCTGTACTTTCCCAGTTTGAAACCTAAATGACTTCCAACCTCGGTCCCCAATTGTCAAACCAGCATTGTTTTTGGGTCAAAAACAACTTTGTTTTCATTGTAGCAGGATAAGAAATGAACTCCTGCATCTGTGTCTGCTAACAAACACACACATAAACACACACACTCTCAGTGAATGCCCCCATTCCCCTCCAAACCCCTTTGGGTTTTACAGTTAGAACTCGATCCAACTGATCCAATTTTGATGATTTTTAAGGATGGCATCACAACTTGTTCACCTCAAAACAGCCCTGTCAGTAGCAAAGGAAAAATCCCACTAGATCATGATGTGCCTCATCCCCGCTAAGTGCCTGTTATGTAGGTATTTAGTTTCATAGTTCGTATTCATAAAATGAGAACATAGTAAATTAGGCTAATCTAAATGGACAAAAAACTGACATTCAACTCATACAATGCATGCACACAAGCATGGGTGATTCATACTTCCACAAACAAAAGTCAAATTATAGTCTCAAAAAGAGGAAACTAGTGTAGAGAAAATGCTGACATAATTAGATGTAGAGTTACAACATGTGAATGTCTGGCAGGAAACAAGTTGGACACTCAGAGCAGTCAGGGTTTAAATTATCACTATGGTATCTATCTGCATTGTTACACAGTCAAAGAGAGTCACACAGTTTCCAGTCCACCCTTTAAATTGCAAGTCTGTGATTTAGCTATGAGCTAATGCAGGATGTAGTACAACTAATATGTTACCCCATTGTAGAAATGTGAGACAAAACAGGGGGAGAGAGACAGCAAGAGATAATTAGTCAAGACGAAGCTTTGCCCTAAGATAGTAGATCTCAGAGTGATCTCATAATTTAGGGGATGGTAATTGTGGGGCAGAGAGTGATGGAACAATAGACCCCTGCAAGACAAAGCTGAGAGAGACAAAGCAGCCTTGGCTCATTTGGTGTAATAGAGTTCCACACAGGCAAGCCCAGATGGTTAATTGAATCACTTCCACCTCCAGTTAAATTTTGCAGGCAGTGTTATAGTCCTGAAATATATTCCCTTTTCCCCTTTTTCGTTTTGTGTACATGGAAAAAATACTAACATATCGTCTACAAAGCATCATTTAGTTTGTTCATAAAAGCTAATCAAGGAGTGTAAAATACTGCAAAAGGTTTCAGAATCTAACAGCCTGGTGCTGAAAGCCACTGTGGTTGCCTTTAAGGAGATCACAATGTCGTGCAAATGATGAAGTACAACAAAAAGATACTTTACTATCTAGCCTATTTTTCCCTTCCTAGAGCTCTTTACCCACGTTGCACCAGGCCCTGTTTTATCTGAAATTATGCTGGGTCCTTGTGCAGTTAATCATCATCTGGGGAAAGGATTAGCTGGTTGACAGGCTTTTCTCTGGTTTTTGGCAGTGAGCAGAGCTTTTTCTCATCAAAGAGAAAGCGATCTTGCACAAATTAAAAGCAATATGTCCCAGGAAAGCTATGATAGCTATTCTGCAGATGTAAGCAAGTCATTGCCCTTAATTATGTTAAGTTATTTTTGCTAAATAGAATCATTCTGCATCTGTGACTTTGTGCTAAATGATATATGAGAGCATTTTATTCAATTTATTCAATGTGGAACAATATTTTTCAACAATAGTTTTTCTCATTTTCTTCTGTCTTTGTGTGACTACATTTTACCTCCGTTATCAAATTTAGTGTTGGAATTGAATGGATAGATTTAACTGTTGCAGTGCATTTGTCTGTAATACGCTCTAGATAGCTGAAAACTGAAGACTGATTTTTTTTTTTTTTTTACATGATTGTAAGGCCTTTAATTATTCAAAACAAATTACAGCAGGATTATTATTGTACATCAGGTTTTGACCCATCTCTTGTTCCTGCATAATCTAATATAGATAAGCAGAAGCATGTAGATAAGACAAATGCATATGCAGCCAATGTCCACATGTTGCACTGTCCATTGATCTGGGGTCATGCACCAGATCCACTGATTCATATATCATGCATCAATTGAAAATCTGATGTGAACCCTGTTCAGTCATTATTGTACAGTATGGACTTGATTGTAAGAAGAGGTATTGTCCAGCACAAATCAGCTTCACTAGCATGTGGAGTCTTATCTCTGTGTGTGTGTGTGTGTGTGTGTGTGTGTGTGTGTGTGTGTGTGTGTGTGTGTGTGTGTGTGTGTGTGTGTGTTGTTAACTTTAAAAGAGTCCAGGCCAACAGCAGTACATTTAAGCTGCTGTATTTGATGACTGTGGTCTGTGGGTTGCAGTGGACAAAGACAGTGGTTAGCTGGTCTGTGCACAGTGTGTGCTGCATGCAAGACAGCATAAGAGTGTGTTTCATCACAGGTTGTAGGAGAGAGAGTGTGTGTCTGTATAATTTACACGAAGAGAAAACTGCAAAATCTTAAAATTTGTGACATTTAATTTCACCAATTCTGTAAATGGCTAGTTTATAGATCAAAATTACTTTGAATGTTTTAAAAAAATTAATGGCATCTTGTCTCTGTACTTTCTCATGTCATGACAAAAAAACTGCCATATAGAAATTATTTCCAAAACAGAGATGTACCAATAGAAACACATAACTTAGTGTAGCATTGACAAACAGTTGAGTGGTTTTATTACTGAGTGAGAATTGTAAGTTGGAGAAATGACCTGTCCCCTAGTTGTCCCTGCTTGTTTTTTGTAAATAGAGCTACAAATGAAACTCTGATTAAAAAAAGAGGGGGGGAGAAAACGCCCTACAGAAACAAAAAATGCGTGTGTGTGTGTGACTTGGAGGGAAGCCAAAGAGGTGGGGTGGGTGGGTGGGCAGTCAGCATTTTTTCAGACAACATGAATGAGGCCCCATCGGGTGAGCTTCCTGTGTGAGGGCTATAAAAACAAAACCGGGGCTAAAGAATGCAGAGTGCTCCAACATTTCTAAACATACTGCCAGGTACAGGACATGCAGCATGTCCTCTGCTCTTTCCTTGAATAAATAAAAAAATACAACCCCCATGATGCATTAGCGTTGACCGAAAACAAGAAAACATAAAGATCAAAGCTGCTCCAGTGAAGATTTCCGTTCACAGCCCTGCATGAGTCCCATCGAGGGACAGAGAACAGACTAGAAAATAATCGTTCTTAAAAGTTATTTATAAAATTATAAAGCCATTACAAGACAAAACAAGACAGGCAAAAATATATTCCCACAAACAACATAACAGCTAATCTCATAACATAAATGTTAGACAAACACTCCTGACAAAACAAAAGGGTATAGTGTTTCCTGAATTACATCTGAGTCAAACAGGTTTATCCTCACAAGACCATGAATGTCACCAATCAAATTATGCCCATTAGATTATTCAGTACTTTGTGTTTAAAGGTCTAATTTTAAGTACAGATTGATCCCAGAGAAAAGATCATGCCATGTCGAAAAATGGAAAAAGTTCATTATCTTGGCAGCATGAACATGCCACAGCAATCTGCCCATTACTTTTGGATATTTATTTTTCATAAAAGGACATTTTAGACTGTTGATGACAGTAGAGAAAATATAGTAGAGGTGCTTTTATTCTGTGCTTTTATTCTGCACTTTCCAGCAACACTGGGTGAAGCAATGGCAGGATGTTGATTTCATCATCCCAATACCAAAAAAACAAAAAAACAAAGATAACATCTTTTACTGAGTTTCTTCTGCTATTTACAACCATAGTCACATACTAAAACTGACAATGTACAGTCAAGTTAAATTCCGTTCAATACAAGATTTTAGATACAGCAAATGTGATTTCAGCCTAGAATAATGTTTTAGAAATAACATGTCTGACTACAGGCCTCGCCCCGGGAGTGGGCAGGGTACTGCTACTCTGAGATCAGTGGATGACCTCATGGGAGCTGCTGACTAGGCCCTCATGTTTGTCTAATCACACTTCCTGCAAACCCAAAAAGTTTATGTACATGCCAAGTCCAAGTAAAATAATATTCAAATGGAGAACAGAGAAAAATGTACTCACTCTCCAGCAAGTAAACAAGTAAGTTTACAGGAGACGGCAGATTTTTATGTGTAGCGAACAAAGTAATGTTGAAAAGCATTATCTGCTCTTGGTAGTTGGTTTCAGTAGGATGATGATTTTCAGGATATGAATTAAAGAAATAAATGAATTAAAAATGACAAAAATCTGAATCAACCAAAGAACTTGGGTAAAGTGACATTCACTGGGGTGAAGTGTAACTAGTGTTGAGCGGTTTAACTCCAGCAAAGTTAAACTGACCCCATGGGAGAGACACAACTCCTTATGAGGCTTAATTAAATTTGAGCATGAGACACACATTAGCACTTACTGTGCCTTCCAAAGTGCCTTTATGATAATCAGGTGCTTTTAGCTTCTTTTGGAAAATACATCACAGGATAAATACTTGAGGCATGTTTTGTGCTCAGCAAACAGAAAGAGCATTGATAGAATTTATTTTTGAGCTCACTGTCAGCGTATAACCACACTGACCAAACATTTCAGTTGCACAGTTATTGTGCACAGGTCTCATGTGACCAGAATAGAAGGAAACAGTAATGTTCCACACCTGTGGTGATGGAGCATATGACTCAAAATGTCAATACATGTTCAAGTGGAGATTACCACTCCAGTATGAGCGGGGTTCAAATAACAATTTAAACAATTTCATGCAAGAAGATTAAGCAAAACTAAACTACGATAAGAAACTTACAGGAGACAAACCCCAAAACAAGTCTCAGCAGGTGGCTAGGAGGACTTAGCATATGCTTCCTCACATAGACACCTCACACACAAAGCTTTTTTTTTAACCACTGGGACTGTAACATGAAGCCAACTCTGGAGAGAGTAATGCCCTTAGAGAACGAGCATCTGTCCAGCCCAGACTCGCTATCCCCTCTGCTCTAAAGTCTGTCAGCTGTTTGAAGGCAGGGTCTCCCCTCTGCCTCAGCCAGACCAGTCTCTTATCAAAGGCCAGTACAGACCCAGCTGTAATTAAGAACAGATACAGCCTGAGGCCCCTCTCTGACAGGAATATGCTGAATATAGGGAAATGCCTTATATTCTAAAACAGAAGTTTTCTTCTGTCTTTCATGTGCAGAAGAAGAGGGAGACCTTACTTTGTACAGTAAATCTGTCTCAGCAGCTGCAATGATACAAGGTGCAGGTGTTTTCTCAAGATGATCAACACGCCTTCACTTACGTGTTATGACATGGGAATTCTCACTTCATATTGAGATACTAAATGCTCTTTGAGGTTTACGCCTATTCATGCTCTTTCCTCCTGCTGTCACTCTTTATGCAAAGGAAGGGATACTTTAAGCCTCATAAAAATGAAAACATGAATGTCCACGGAGTGTAGGTAATTAGAATTTGATTAATGAGTTAATACAACTGGGTAGCACAGTTGTTTGGCAGCTGCAACAATCTGACCTTTTAATTTTGATAGTTGGGCCATTAGTTTATGAAAAAAGCTGAATGAAAGGTACATAACCTTAGCGTATAATTGTAACAAGCGCAAACTAATCAATCAGCATTTGACCTGTATAACCATAAAGTCCATTGGTTCTGCTGCAGTGGGGCACCAAGTAACGCCCTAACATGTACTGTTTTTTCATAATTGTAGTTTGACCTGAAATATGGTAAATATAAATATATAGAAATATGTCATCTAAAACAAACAATTTCCTCTTAAGAGAAAGAGAGAGTTTGGTTTTGCACTTCCTTTTTTTAATAAAATATTGCAAGAAAAACAATGAAGCATCACGCATCTCTGTTGTCCACTTCTCGGTATTTCCTGGCATTATAATGAAAGTTTTGGACGGTTTTAATCAGCTGAAGCAGGGAGAGGAAGTCAGGGTCAAACCCACAATGGCATTTAGTGAAAAATTAGGCCATGAGAGCGAAAGTGGTCTAAAGAAGGACGTGGTAAGGTAATGCTGTGTTAACAAAGAATACCAGATGTTGAAAAGAGACACAGGTGTCATATGGGCAAAGCAGAAATTTGGAGAGTAACTACATTGTGTTCAAATCTAGACCAAATTTAGAAGCTCCTGTCCCTGCTTCTTAATTTAACTGAGGAATCAGGTGTGAATTTTGCACAGGGAGGGTGCAACAGAAGTTGTGTTTAATTTGCAGAACGATTCTGAGACACTGATTCAGACCTTATGAAAGCAATGTGATCAAAATGTATCATCAGTGCCAGTGATTACAGGGGAAACCCTTCTCAGTGCCAGCTACTGAAACCAATGAAAACAAACCCATTCGTAGATTAAATTAGAATGTGTGAACATGTTTTATGAAAACTGTAAAATGACTCAAGTAGTAGAAAAACACTAGCTGAAGCTTTTATTTATCTATGACAGAGATGAAAATATGCTGTGATCTGTTTTTTCCTTCAGTAATGGCAGTAAATGAGCAGCTGGAAGGGGGTTCAGCCAGATATTTTCATTTTTGGGTCATCACCTCACTTACAACAAGGTACAGAATGTTGCTGGGTTACTTTCAGCAAATTCCTGAGCAGGACTATGTTAGTCCAACAGGAAGAGCGCAGAGTCTCTTTGGAGTGGTGACGACAACTTTGTCTGGACATGTGATGTTTCCTACTAGAGTTGAAATACTGTGACTGCCTTGATAACAAAGTTAAGAAAATCTTTTGTATCTTCCATGTTTTCACCCTTCAGCAGTTGTACTTGTTTCAACTCCCATGGCATCTGGAAGATATTTCCGGCAATGCTCTCGTGGTCGTGGGTTTCATACATTTGACGTTTGTATATGTGAATTGTGGTCAGCTGCTCACACTTTTCTGTCTCAACGAAAATTCCAGTCTGACTCGAGAGCTGTTGTTTCCTGCATACAAGACTGTGGTAAGTGTGAAATCCCCACCTTATTTTTTTTTCACACTAAACCTACAACCTAGAATATTCTCATTTTCACTCTACATGCTTTGCACATAACATAATGTTGCACAACCAAAATAAAACATTAGGAAGTTATTATTTTTACATGTGGATTGAATGTTAATTGATTATGTTAATTCTTAACTCACAATGATTATATATATATATATATATATATGTAGCAAGAGTGCTCAACCAGATGTTTCTTCTTCTCATCTACATGTGGTCAACATTTATCAGTTTGACTGATTTACAGCAACCAAAGCTTTAAGGCTCGGAAGAGCAAGAATGTAAAAACAGGAGCACCCATTTCCCCGGGCGTTGGCAGCATTAACAGAAGTTCTGAGGGATGAGATCGCTGAAGGCTGTGTGCATCTTGTCAAGTTTAAGCAGAAAATGAAAACCAACAAGAAAAGGAGAGGTCAGGCGAGGGAGTGAGATGGTGAGCGCAGACTTTGCTTCCACGCGATTAGAATAATATTAGCGATGCCAGTGGTGTAGCTCTACAGGTGTTTTAATTTAGACTGAAATATCTCCACAACTACTTGATCCCCGACTTTTCTATTAGCACTTGAAATATCTCTTATCCACTTATCTGAAGACATGATACACAATATTCTGCAGTTATTCAATGTTGCCAGATAATTTATCTGATTGACTTTGGTGATTAGTTACATCTCAAAATAGCACAGCATGTAACATAGCATTTCAAAGCTACTAGTGTAGCTGTTGACTCATAGTGGTGTCAGAATTAAAAGGCATCTGCTTATGCTTTAGGGAATGGATTCATTAAGTACACTTAAAGAGCTTTCACATTTGAGAGAATATCTCCTTATATTGTACTGAGAAGTATCATAGGACTTTTAATTACTATTGAAAATGACCTTCAGTTAGATAGTTTCAGAGGAGAATATATGGCTGTTAATATTTTTTGTCTAGTAGAACATATCTATATCTAAACATTTTTACAGAGTTGAGGATGTTGAACCTTAAGAGCCAGAGATGATGAAAGCTGCTATCTGTTATTTTCGTCCTTACCCTCATGTTTGTCAAACTGGATTCTCATCAGGCAAAAAAGACATCACACTGCTTCACACTATAATCGCCTCAAGATAGCAAAACAAGGATCAGCATTGCACATAGTTGTTGTCATGTACAGGGGGATTTTTTTTCTGACAAATACCACCATCTGTGCAAGGAATAAGGATTTTCTCTGATAAGCACCATTCTGCATCTGTTATCTTGGTTATTGGTGGTGGTGCTGAAAGCTAATGAAAACCTCTTGCTGTTTTTGACCTTTTCCTGTTTGCTACGTGTTCACTGTCATCCTCTCCAGCACTTTTAACAGTGGCCAGATGTCCCGGATGGCTGGCCCAACCCTGCGCTGTCAGCAGATCTACAAGCTGAGCATGAGCTTAGTGTGAAACCCTGACATGGCACACCAGTTCTCCAGGGATGCTGCCAAGGAAACCTGCCGAGCTGTACAGTTTGCCCTCTTTGCAGCACTTTATAATGGTAAGGTTGTAAAATGGTAATGGTGGTGGTATTATTTCTACAGTGCGGGTGTCTCAGGCACTTTGAAGGACTGTTAAAAGGCAAATTAACCTGTTAGCATGTACAAAATCTTCTTTTAGCTTTTCCCAGCTGTGAGCAGTGTTCAAGTGTTCAAGTTCATGCTCTGGACTTCTAAATTAACATCAAAAGCTAAGAGTAGTTGAATATTTATTTGACAAAACACACACAACCAACCAACAGCTTTCTGTAAAGGAGGACTTTATTTTGCATCTGTTTCTATGTTAAGCTCTTCATGATGCAACCAATTAATCATAGTAGTTAAAACAGCAGAAGAGTTGAACTGTCTAGAATTGTGCTATCACAAAGACTTCATTATTAAAACCAGTGAGGAACCCTCTATCCTCTGAGCACTACCCCAAAACTAATGTTGAAATCCAATGTTTTTTCAACACAGTGTAACAAATGTTCATTATACTCATCCCTTAAATCAGCACCAGTGTTTTCATTGTTGTGTAAGGCATAAATTCCTGTTGTCAAAGATGGTAATCCTCTCCTGTTACACTGTGAGTGTTGAAAAATCAATGCTGGGGCCACTGGCGATAAAAAAAGAAAATCAACAGAACAATCAAACGGTATCATCTCCCATAAAGACACGACTCTTGTCCAAAGCACAGTGATCTTTTCTTCTTTCCAGACGGCAAAATGTCTAGCTTTGTAAAAACGAATAGAATATCTTTTGACATATACATAAAGCTTTTTAGTAAGTAGTAACAAAAATGACCAGAGAGATGGAATCAGAAGGCACAGCGAGACAGTGGTGAGAGTGGCAGCTCAGCGAGGTGACTGTAAACATTGTGTCCTGTTTGTCCCAGGACTGCGATACCAGGAAGGGATTGAGAGTTTGCAGAAGGCAGTGTGGTAGCCACTGGAGCATTGCTGCTCCTGGCAGTGGCAGTCACTTAAAAGCTGTTGGATAAAAACAGTGTTGTAAGGCTTAAAATATTCATATATGAAATCTAGCGGCGGGTCTAAAGACAGCAGAGGACACAAGGTTCTCTCTCTGCAGTGATTCGATTTATTTAACCCACACACATCCCATGAAATCAAAGGCATTAAACCTTAAGTTGAATTAAAAGTTGACCTAACTTTATTACATGTCCTCTCTTACAAGGGGACACCAAGTCTCAACCTAATTTGGTTGAAATATTATTACTGGAGTGTTTTCTCCGTGAATGCCCCTACTTGCTGGATGGACAGCATTCGGCAGTTTGTGGTATTGGCCATTGTCTGCCAAAACTCCACTGTCTGGCAGACGTGCATGGCCATATGAGACCAAGGTCTAAGCCGATGAGCTGAAACAAGTGATGTGTTATGCGTTGTCATATTTCTGCAGAGCCTCCTCTAGTTTGCCTGTGATTTTCTGGAAAAAGGCAATCTGCTGCTGTAGGTAATGCTGCATCTGTGCCTTGAAGTCACGCACGCGAATGTGGTGGAAGTGCTGGATCTCAGCTAGTGTGGCACAGGAGATGATGTTGCATCGTTCCTTGATGCCTTCCGCCTGTGCCCGGTCCATCTTGCCCTCCTCCACATGCTTCTGACTTTCCTTCACCTTTGTTAGGGCTCCTGTTTGAGGATGAGACAGAGCAAAGGTTTAGATCCTAATTCATTTTTTGTTCCGTGATCATAAATATAATTCTGATCATTTTTATAAAGCGATCTAAAAAACACCCACGAATATTCAACCAACGTGGACATCCAGATATATGAACAAAAATATTGGCCCACAACCTTCCGTTATATGAGATCAATCCTGTTTAACCTTCACTTTTAACTTATCACACAACAAACCTCTGACTTTTCAGTTTCGTCAACTTGAAAGTTAATAAATAAACAGAGATTGTGGACTGACTTTACAGTAAATCTATAACTTCAGGAAACTAAAAATAGATAGATTAAAAATAGATTGATTCCTAGCATGAAAAGTTTGTTCCAAACAGTCTGAGAACCAGAGCAACATCTGTGTCTGTAGTTAGTGAACATGAGGGGCCCGCCTCTACAAATATCTATTACATCATGTCACTTCAAAACCTTTTCTAAAACCCATTTAAGGGGATTAATCTCTCTGCTAAGGTTGATGGCAATTTCAGGGCACCGGCCTAACCAAAATGTGTTTGTAATGTTTAACTATTCTTTATTGCTGATGCTTTGATAAAGTCATTCACTATTCCCTCAACCACTCCCCTGAACAGTAATTATCCAATCATAGCTTAGCAACTGTCACTAAGCACATTTCCCTTGTAAGCTAAGCAGCTAAACAAGATTATATTGGAACAAAATAACAGTTAAGTTACAGTTACATGCGTATCATGTTTATAGTAAAAGATGCAAGAACAGAAAGCTTGAGGGGGCGTACCAGTAACAGGCCATCGTGACCACACATCTAACAAACTGTACTTTGCAAAAAAAGGAATTTAAAGTGTCACACTCAGTGACTCATCATGATTGCCAAAGCTCAGCCATCACACTGACAGGAAGACTTGATGTCTCCACTGTGGTGGCAAAAGATGACAGAGATGATGGTTTGCAACGACCCTTTTTCACTTCAACTGTTACTGCTGCTGCTTCCTTTAAAAAACATCTGCAGATTCTGCTGCAGAATACGCCTTCAGCTTTACTGGTGCAAAATCAAGAAACTGGCCTCCACCCTTCCAGACAGATGGTCTGATGGGAGCATAAAGCAGGGTCATAACACCAGGAGCTCATGAAAGATGACATATCAAAGTGCTGACATTTTCTGACTGACTAAAGAAAGAAATGTCAGGGGCAATAAGTATTATATTAAAATTCTAGAGAACCTGACAGAGTATGACCTTCTCTTTGAACTTACTTGTTTGTCAAATGTCAAATGTTTGCATGTCAAAGTTGGAAGCGAGAATGACTGCCAAAGACACAATTCTTTACGCACACTCTAATGTGCTGCACTAGTGGCGCTCAAAATATCAAAGATGATTTCCCAATTTACAGCTTTATTTGCAGGAAGTCTGAAATATTTCCCCTTTTTTAATTAGCTCTGCAGCCATCATGATATTTTGAGCTCACACACACGATAAAGCTAAAAACTGTAATGCGATTTCATTGTTCCAGCTCCTCAGTTGTGACGATCTGTTGATGAGTTGTTTCAGGCACCTTACTCTTTGTGTTTTGGACTGTGGGTCAAACAAACCAGCACATTTGAAGACACTGACTTGTGATTTACAAAACTGTGATGGGTATTTTTAAAAATCTTTTATGACATTTGATAGAACAAAAATTAATGAGAAAATAATTAGCACATTACTGGTCATGTATATAATAATCATAGTTCTAGCTCTGAGATGTTTTAAATGAAACTTGCTATAGCCCCATTCGATCTGTCCTAGTTCCTTCTTAATGTGGAAGAAAGATTGAGACACACATTAACCAACCCTCCTGTATCGTATCACCTATATGGAGTGTTGACACTGGCATGTTGTAATTGATCAAAATGACGTTGACGGCATGTAGCTGGTAATGTAATCCTCTACGTAATGGGTGTAGGGCAGAGTGTGAAGGTGAGACTTATGTCCTCAAGGCAGGCAGAAAAACTTCCTGCATTTGTCTGTCATGGGATTTTCTAGTCATTAAGTAAGCTTAGTCACCAGCACTCTGCTGAAATGCTGATTCATCCCACTTATTTCCTGAAATGTAAGATCACAGAAGACTTACTGACCTAACCCTACAGTAATTTTGGTCCTGACTTAAATGCTTTATGATTGCCTTTTTATTTACACTCAACGTGTATGGTTATTAATTTCACTACGCAGAGCAAAAAAAATATGCTGACAAAATCCTTTCCTCCCAAAATCTGCCTGGTTTGCTTTCTGTCCAAAGCTTCCTCAGATCTGAACCCAGATCTTTGAAGTGTCTGTAATGCAGACTGAACAGACAGAAAGAAGGAAAGAACACACAGTTAATAAAAAAAAAGCGAGACACGAACAAACACATATGTCCAAAGTCTTAAATGCCATTCCCAAAGATGTTTTCTGTACCTTGAAGGTCTCTGGCTCCCTGCATTTTAATGGACCAAGAAGGAATAATTGTTACCATGGAGACTTTATGTGAAAGGCAAAAGTTCAGACTTAGAAGATGGTATCTGCAGTGTGATATACAAAGCCACACAATTTTCACAGGTGCTGCAAGTAATCTTAGCAGGCCTGCTGCAAAACCATAACCACTAAGACAGAAAAAGCAAATAATCTTGGTTGTGCAAATGCAGATTTGCTAAAAAATATCTCATCTGATACTCACTTGATCATTATTAAGTCAATGATATGTCTTTTATTCCCTAAAGTGGCTGACTGTTAGAGTACTAACCAGCACAAACATTCATGTTTATTTATACCTGCACTATATACTGTATATGCAAATAGCATCAGTGATCCAAAATGTAAATACATGAGCACAAGTGAATGACAGTGTGCAGGAGCGTTCTTTTACAGTAAGAGTTTAGGATATAGCACAGTGTGTAAGAACCAAATTTAATCACAACTAATCTCTTTAAGATTATTAAATTACGCTGCAATGCATCTGATGCCTTCTTGAACAACTTCCACCTCTTTTATTATTGATTTTATATTAATATAAAGCGATATTCATTCACGATAGAGAGTTACTGCTCACTACTCAAGCCCAGCATCATCTATAGTGGTTAATAAATTTTGTAGCAAACTGCAGTGTCACACTATAAATAAGAAAAAGTCCCGTGTGCCTCTGAAAAAATCCTCCCTGGGTATACGGCGGTGGCAGCCAGCCCTCCTGCGTTCACTGGAGGCAGCAGCTTCAGCTCTTACGTAATCCCTGGTTACACAACACCGAGCCACTGTGAGCCTGTGACCTGAACAACCAGTGGCAATCCCCATCTCATCATTCCATCATGCGATTCAATTGTGTGTTAGAGGACATTTCTATAGTCTGTAACAATATACCGGGCGGACGTGCAGCTTTTGCGAAGGAGTTTCAGTTGTAAGGCTGACTAAGCACCTGGCATCATTTTCAATCGGGACCTTCCCTGTCGTTCCTGCCATTGTTTTGTCACATGATGCGACGATAAAACTGTGATCACAGAAAATGCAGCTGCTGCTATGGTGCTGGATAAAGTTAAATGGTTCTGTATGTCTATGACTTTAAACTAACATTAAATTACAAAAATAGAAAATTGTAAATGTAAACACTGCATTAAGTCCATCACAGTGTGCCTTTCCATAAGAGTAGTTTACTTTATTAGCTTGCTAAAGACTGCAAACATACTGTGGAACTGGGTGGTGTTCTGTTATTTTAGTTAACTTGATAATATGCTCAGGTCTAAAGTCAACAGTGTGTTTTTCTTTCAAAAGCACTCCAGGCAAATTTGATACTATCACATTCTGCTAGTGTTTGAACAAGAACTTTCAGCACTGTATTAAAGTGCATGTATTTAAATAAAGACTGTTTTTGCTGTGTCAAAAGAGGAGATGTGTGCTCTTCAATAACGCTTAAAAGGGGCTTTTCCATTTCCTTTACCACAATAAAGTTTTTTGGTGATCAGCCTAACCAGAGTTATCTTTAATCCTGTCTTTGGACTGTAAACAGTGGTCATTTTTAAAACCCCTTCCTTTTTCTCAAGAGCCAAAAATATACAAAAATAACATTATCTAATTTTGCCGAGGCCACAGTATCAGATCAGGACAAAAATGGGATTATTATATTGGAAAATGTGAAGTTAAATAGGATTTTAACAGCAAATCCACATAATATGTCAATATCATGAGCTAGTATTGTCCCTGCCAAGTTGCAAGCTCATGGCTAATGGTGTCTCTGCGCAGGTGGAGATCAATAGGGTGATGTTCAATGTCCCTCTGTAGGGAAGCTCACATTTCACTTATCACGTCTATGGGAACACATAAAAACATGTCTGGATCTGTGGTCCTCATGAGATATAGCTAAGAATACAGTGTTTTGACAGGTTGCTCCTGTGTGAGTGAGCTACAATGACATGACTGCAAGACCACCACCAGTGTCAGTATCTTAAAAGGGGGTACTGACCAAATTAGTCTGTGCTTTTAAAGCTGGCGAGAAAAATCTTGATTATTACTCCACCAATACATGGATACAGCACTATTCAGAGTTAAATGATCTACTTAGCCCAAAGACTTTCTGTGTGACCACATCTTGTGCAGAAATGTGTAGTGTTTACAACAACAGAGGATGTGGCCTAGCCTGTTTTCAGGTGTCCAACTGTGAGGACACAGCAATAAGTAGAACACCACTTGTGGACATTTCCTTCACGCATTTATCAGTAGAGACGTACTTAAACTGAGCCTACAGATGGGATAGAACTAAAGACGGCTGCAAATATATTAAATAGACAAAGAGATAGGCAAAGGGGCAGCCAAACACAGAGGATGCACCTGGCTGTGATATTTTTCAGCTCCCACAAACTCTGCCCATAGCAAAGATTTCCATGTGCGGTAACATTTCTTATCTGTGGAACTGGGCGGGCCTTACCACATACACACTGGGTAAAGGGCCATGTCACCTTATTTGGGCTGTGCTTGGTCTGCGTGGCAAACTTGATTTGACTGGGAAGTTTGTGTCCCACTGCAGCCTAAACACCGTCTGTTCTGTTTCCCCAATGTCATCGCCTGTGGACTGAGTGGATCCAGTGTTTGTTCATGTCCACATGCAAGGCTAAATGCAGGTTGAGTCACTTTGGCCAGTTATGGCATGAACGACCCCTTTTGGATCATATACCTGGTAAATTAAACACGGGACAAGAGCCAGACCTCTGGTGAATGAAAAGATTAATTCCCATCTACGTCTAAGAACCACTGAGCATGAAAATGAGAAGGATTAGTTCACATCATCCTGCTGCACATAACGATGTTTTAGGCAGATTCGCAATTTCCAGTTGTCACCGTCATTGTAAACATTTACATTTCATGCAACTTAAAGAGAAAACTAGTAAATGGAATCAGAAAGGCTCAAACGTTGTCACATATAAATGCCCAGGAAGCAGCTAGTCAGGTATGACCTAACTGGAGGAAGACCAGTTTAGTTTGAGCTGCATGTTTTCTCTAGATTATCAATTTTCCTCCCCACTAGAAGGAAGCACATACAAACAGCAGTGAGGGTTTGCTTGTGCCTCTTGTGTAATGGTGTTGCAGCTCATGAGAGTGACATTTTGCGACACAATGAGAACAGTCACTGGGTTAGGGTCAAGTAGGAAGCCAGCCTACATTAGTCTAACATTGCATTGCTGTTCAAAGACTAAAAATGTGTGAATTATGTAATTTTTGACCAAATCTCATTTTTAAATTTTGTCAAATGTATCTGTCTCCACAACACTACTATGCAGTAGTTCCACTTGGCATGGAAAATCAAACAGCCAAATGAGAGCGGCCCATTGAATTCAGCAGGTGGGACAAACAGCAGCAGCAGCAGTGCAAACACTGACTATTTGTTTTACAAAGTGACATAAATTATAGGCTAATTGTCCCCTCACTGCTCCCTGCTGCTGACAGCTAACAACTGCCTGAAACAAATGACACTGTTTATGTTGTTATGACTAACAAACACATTTATTTCTTGACTTTAAAACCTATTGATTGTACCTCAACCAAACATGTGGTAAGTATGTGTTTGTAGTGAAAGTTTAATGGACTGCAAAAGTTGGATTATAAACCATTTTAGGCAAGAAATTTAGTTAGGTTTGAATAATATGTGTCCTTGTTGCTCAGTTTTATTTTGTCAGTCTTGTCCTTATCAGTCTTTAGAGTTTTTAATAGTCTATATTTGATGTAAACATTAACAGTTGGCAACAATCTGGAATCAAAAAAACATGAAAACAATCAAATAACCATTTGAAAGCAACCTTACACAAAATGATAAATGAGCAGGTGAGAAGTTTAGAAAATGTTTATGACAGTGTTGTTAGTTTACCTTTCTGGACGTGGATGATGTCTGGGTAGTTTGTCAGGTGTCCTTGGTAAACCGCTAACAAATCCATAATGGGGTCGAGATCCTTGTTGGGCTGCTCAGCAAAATACTCCCCGATGGCTTCATAAACATCCCCAGTGAAGGAGATAGCCTGGTTGAGCCCTGCAGAGTATGCCTGCTGGTCCATTTCAAAAGCTTGGCTCAGGATCTTGAATGACATCCCCACTTTCTGATATTCCTTCTTAAAACCACTGATCTGCTTGCGGGCAAACTCATTGACAGTGGTGTTGACCTGCAAGGTGCTGTCGTCCATCCTTTTGGTGAAAGTCTTGAATCCATCAATTTTGCTCTCGACCTCCTGAAAGTCGAGAGGGGCCGCTGGGGTGCTGATGGTGAGGAAGAAGTTGGCACCGACCATGTCGTCCTTCTCTGCCTTCCTCTTCCCCTGCTTCCAGGCCTTCTCATCTGTGCTGCTGCAGGTGAGGAAGTGCTGGAAAACATCACACCTGGCCAGGACAGGGTGGCTAGTCATGTGATTCATCCACCATATGAGGCCTTTCCTCCTCTTGGAGATGAAGTCCTCCTCAAAGCGACCTGTGGCTTGTTTCTCTGGGATGTGTGGCACTGAGATAACAGGAAATTTCTCCACCAGCCGTGCATACAGCCAGTCAAAGTGCTTATACCTCCTGTTCACCTGGGTCTGTGTGTGGGTGGGGGTCAGCTTGTAGGAGATGTAGCTTTTCATGCCCTTGAACTTGGTCTGTTTAGTGGGATCGTCAATCGTGCAAGTGAACGGGTAGGGGTTCTCCTGCCACTCAGGACCGTACTGACCCATCACCACACAGATCTTATCCCCATCTTTCACAAAGCCTGATGCCTCCCCAAGCACAAACGCCTCTCCTCCTGACTTCACAAAGGTTGAAAACCTGTTCAGGTTCCTACTGACAGTGGCAGAGCTCTTCGCTTGCTGTGCGTTACCTCTTGACATCGAGGCTGTTGACACCCTGTAGGTGGATGGCCCATTACCCTCGAAGTCATGATACCTTCCTCCTGCAGTCCCTGGCTCATCTGCCACAGTAGAGCTGTCATCCCATTCATCATCCCAGTCGTCATCGCTGCCTTGGCTGGGCTGCTGGTAGGCATGCGACTGCTGGGGTTGCTGCTGCTGTAGAGGAGGAGCAGGGAATGAGGGGAAACCAGGAGGAGACGGTTTAGAAAAGTTCTCAACTTTACTCTGAGGATTGTAAGAGCCGTCAAAACCTCCGGATGGGACGTTGGCGTATCGCGAGTCCGGGTAAGTCTCTCCAGATGTGCTGCAGCTGTTGTTGTTGAACGTGGAGGTGGCGTCGTTCCTCAGGATCTCCACGTAGGAAGCGGGGAACAGTCCCCTTTCTCCTTTGCTGTTCGTCCCTTCAAACCAGCCCTCAATGTCCTGCTCGCTGTACAAAGTTAGGATCTCGTTCTCCTTCACCGACACCTCCCCCGGGTTTTCAGAGTTGAAGTCGTACAGCGCCCTGGCTCTGAGCGCCATGATCCACCGAGGCTGGAGGCAGAGCAGGACAGCGGGCTAACTTAAGGCAGCTGGCCGGGATGGGAGGGAAGCGCAGCGGGCAGCTGGGCTAGCTCAGGCAGCCCACCCGAAACTACTCCTGAAACTCGCCGCACAAAGTTCTCACAGTTAAAAAAAAACGTATTTATATCCCTCCCTGTCCTCCTCGTTGATCAAGCCTGAGAGGAAAGTGCTGTGTGTTGAATCCAGAGTTTGCAGCGTGGGGGAACTGGTGGTGCGACAGTATTTTCCGCTCTAATACTAATCAGAAAGATCCTTTCTCCTCCACAGCGACTCGGACGCTTCTGCTTCACAAGCTGCGCTGCGACTGCAAGTCAACCAGGCTGGATAATCGAGGGCGGAGCTACAAGATGCTGCAATCCGGCCAGACAACACAAATCAAGCGTCTGTGAGTAGCGCAAAAGCTTTTCCAGCCTGCGGGGGAGCCCCATTAGGAGAAATGTTGGTGGAGAAGGTAAAGCTCCTACTATAGAAGTCCTGCATGTGGCCTTTACTGGCAAAATGTATGTAAAAGCTGTGCAAGGAGGAGGCTCCTTTTATACAGTATTAAATGTGAACACAGTATTAACCAGCATTTATTGCATTTTATGAATCAGTTACTTAAAGGCTTGTGTTGTCCTGTGCTTGAGGGTTTCTTTTATTGTAAACCACAGGATTTGTCCAAATTTCATAATGTGTCCAGATGTGGTCCATGATTGCCCTGCAATCCTGTTACCACACCTGATTTCCAGCAAAACTATAACTTGCCCAACTGCAAAAAGTCTTACATTTCTCAAAATATGGCAAAGACACAATGACCAATGTGTCCTCAATGATCACACTGCCCATTCAGGATGATTTGACTGGAATGGAAATAGATTTTTTTCAAAAGGTTCAGTCAAGACTAACATGGTAACACAGAGCCAACGCTGGGCTTAAAAATGCTGAGGGCATGAGCCCTAGTGCCCTGAATGGATTTTAAATATTATTTTATTCAGTTTCCTGCAACTCATAGCTAATCGTGTTTATACAGTAAGGTCTATGTGCTATTTTCACAGCTTTCTCCACACTATGGGAAACTTTCTGCCTCAAATGTGAACATCTAGACAGAACATCTGTTTTCGGCTTTGATGTATTTACTTAACTGGGTATTACATGGTAGCTTATTAACCAGACACTGAAGCCTGTGTTGAGGCCAATATGACGTCATGAAACTTGAAGTCCCACCTGGTTGGTTTGAATAAGAAGGAGACTGATGATGTCCGAATAGTCTGGGACAAAGCCAATCTGTTAATGTGTGTGTCATCTGAAAGGAATGTAATCTAAAAAGCACGACTGCTTGCTGACTGGTCCCAGAGTCAACACTCATGCTATCTTTGGTGAATGACTCAGTGCCACAATCATGTTCTGTAGGTCTATTTTTAAGTCTAGTGCAAATTAATCAATGACTTTTAAATCCATGACATTAAAAATACATGGACACATTGATTGAACATACTGTACAAGCAGTCGGTTATTCTGTCCAGTATATGAATGGCTAAATGTCCTTCTGTTACTATTTTAGTCTCTCAGTTCCCACCATTAACACCAGAATTCAACAGGGCCCTCCAAATGAATATACTGTATGTAACTGTGAAGGGCACAGTAAATAATTTAAGGGTCATAAAATTATGAGAGGTGCCTGCTGCAGTTTCCTAAGAGGATCTAGTTTGCTTGTTTTATTCAACTTGCAAATCGAAAATTAAAAATAAAACAGGAGGATATCACATTCCCATCCATCCATTCTCTATACCACTTAGTCCAATTCAGGGTCATGGGGGGGCTGAAGCTAATCCCAGCTGACAGTGGGTGAGAAGCAGAGTGCACCCTGGATAGATCACCAGTATGTCACGGGGCCAACAGACGGAGATTAATTCACACCTACGGGCAATTTAGTTTCAACAGTAAACCCAAGCCCAAACTGCATATCTTCAGACTGTGGGTGGAAGCTGGAGTACCTGGAGAAAACCCACACAGACATAGGAAGAAGATAAAGACGACATAAAAGTTCCCAGGTTTGAATTGCATTCAAACCCAGAACCCTCTTGCTGTGTGCCGACAGAGCTAACCACCATGCCACCAACTTCACATTTCAGAAGCTTTAACGAATTTTGCTTGAAAAATTACTAAAATGAAAAATTGATTGTCATAGTTGCCAATTATTTTCCTATTTATCAACTAATCAATTTTCTAATTGCTACAATAATCTGACCTTGTGTATATGGTGAAGGTTCTTTTCATATACACAACAAATATGAATGCATTTCAGTTTAGATATTAATTGTCCCCAAAAACAACATTCTTTTTACATCAAGTTAGAATGGAAACATAAGATATGAACACAATAAAAAACACATTTTACTCCGTTAGGAGACTGTATTGTATTGGCAGAGTTTATTGATGTTTATTGATTGTTGCCAGTGTGACATTTGTAAATCAGATCTTTACCTGCTTCCTATAATTGACTGGAAATAGCAGCTACATTTTGATGTCCCCCTACAAACTGCAGTTCAGACTGTATTAGTCCTGTAGCCTACAGCGTAAGATTTGAAAGAGGTCTGTCCCATCAACTAATCTGTGATGCGATGTAAATGTACAGCTTCAAAGAACATAAGAATAACACTAAAATAAATATGGACTAATAAAATCCAAAGTTACATGAAATAATCATGTGCTTCTATGTTATCATTCCACCTAATGTTTTTTTTATCTACACAGCACAGATTTCATGCTTTGTTGACATTTTATTTGATAAACAAACTATTTCCTTTGGGAAACTTGTGTCTTGGACAATGCAGCAAAGTCTATGATGAGATGCCTTGTACGCTGAAAGATACTGCCCCCTCCTGGACTTTTGTGTGTGTGTGTGTGTGTGTGTGTGTGTGTGTGTGTGTGTGTGTGTGTGTGTGTGTGTGTGTGTGTGTGTTTTTCAGAATAATTTATGAAGATAAAACGTTTATTCACTTGCTAATGCAAAGCCATAGGGTTATTTTTACATTAGGTAAAAATAATATTAATGTTAATAAAACACTAAGTCTAAATAAACAAATGTAAAGTAATCATATCCTTAAAGTATAACTACCATATTCTGATAGACCACCAGAGGTCTCTCCTCTCACATCTGACTGGGTTGATATCTGGAAAAAGACAACACTCCTCTATTCATATTACATATGCTTCAATTGTTCTTTATATTAAACCAAATGCGGTTTAAGTCTTCTCCATACCTCTAATACTTTTTCCAGGGAATCCAGTTCACCTTTCACTTAACTGTGATCAGAGAGAGTTCCTTTATAGCACAGCACATAAAATATTGAAGAGGAGTGTGATCTCAAGGGAATATGAATTACTTCAGTATGCAAGTTGCATCACATTAGCAGATGTGATTTATAGCTGCTCTTCCTCTAAACAGGATGATATCACATAATTGCTTTGTCTGGGTTCTGTGTTTGCTTCCCTCTAGATAATTCTTGCTCATTTTTGTCCTGTTAATTATAGCCCTATATGATATAATGACTTCCCAAGCTCAAACAGAGGCTTCTGTGCAGACTCCTGGGGAATGAAAGCCAGATAAGTATTGTCACAAAGGGTGCCATAGACAAAGTAATAATGCAGTCATAACTCTTTGTGGCAAGCTTTCATGAATTTGCTGTAGATACTTAAAAAGATGGCAGATGACACAACACATTCTCAAAGTATAGAGTTACCAAATCTAGAATAACCCAAATGCTGTTCTGTCACTTGACACATTACAACATCACAAGGATTTGTATTCATCTGACAATTTTTAGTCAGCCCACCCCGTGGTTAGGCCTACGTGCTTCAGAGGATCTAGTGTTTAACTTTGAACTGTGTTTGTACTTTTTTTCTTCCCTAATGGCCTGATTCATTATGTATTGGGTAATGCACTAGGTCATAGGCTGTTATAATTTGTGCTGCTCCAGGCTTGATAATACTGTGGAGAAAAGGTCAGATTGTAAAGTTTGGTGCTGGTTTATATGTTTGAAACGGAAAATTGAAGTAACTGCTTCACTACAGAGCCACCTATTGGCCTACATCTGGTAATAGCATTATTTTTTAAATATCAGACATGCAACTTTTGTAACTGTATTTAAGAAACACTGTTTTAAATATGGCTTTAAGTAAATGGTGGCTCTGTTTAATCTTATTCAAAGTTTCCCACCATACTGCATTTTCAAGCATGGTTGTATAAGCATTGAAATCCATTTACTATTTATATTCCAATGAAGACATAAGAATAAAGTATCTTCTCTTGATATTCACATTGCTACAGCTGAGCCGCTTCTCCAGCTCTTTATATTTTTCACTATGTATCTGCACACTGGTGTTACATGACAGATTAGGACGTGACAACTTCCTCTCCTCCACAGGGCAATATAAGAGAGATTATGTATTATTACTGTAATAATACTAGTAATAACTATAGAGAATACACTAGACACACCAGATTGTAATTTTAATGCATACACAAATTTAACAATACACCATTTTATCACGGTTTAGCGCTGTTTAGCAACATGTTCTGCCGAATGAAAATAGCCTCCATGTGTTTGGTCATGTGACCAGGATACGTGCTCACAAAGACGTATGACGTAGCGGTGTAGGCTTCGCTAGTTTCCTCAACCAAACACTCAACTGATGTGTGATAAAACTGGAAGTCAGCCGGTGGACGAGGGCTGTTTATTCAGAAAAAACCCTACGTTCCCCGAGGCCCCTCGTCGGTGTAAACAAACTCAGTCGCTGCTGGACTGAAACGTGTCCTGTTTGCGAAGAACACGGCAAATACTCAGCTTGTGAACCCTACAAAGGCTGGTTTTAATTTTACTGTGGCTGTCGAAAGGCGGGGAATACAAAGCGACGTGTGGTCAAAACCATCATAATTTGGACTCAAAAACGGGATTACTACAAAGCCAGTTCGTGCAGCTGTGGTTGGTTAGCGGTAGTACATGGATTATCTGGTAAGTAAGTGAAACGTAATGCAGCGATGTTATTGTTTATTCCTAATCAGGCAGTGATGTCACCCAGGTGTGTAACTTATCGACAAGGTGTAATAGTATTTGTTTGTGCTGGCTCAGCTGTAGTTAGCCTGTAGTTTGTGTGTGGACTAGGTCTAACTGGGTGACCCAGACCCTGATCTGCTTTCTCTTCAGCACGATAACGAGCTGCACCCTTGAACCACAGTTAGCTCGGGAGTGTGACATGAGGCTGTTATTTCCCAGAAAACTCGCTCTTGCTGATGAGGATAAAGCTCCAATGCATGTTGGGTTTGGGTATTTGGAGTCCAGATGCCATTGGACATCCAAACTGCATTAGTTCCAGATAATACTGGCCTGCATATTTTTAATACCTGTGACCAAAATAATGATTACAGTCCAGAACATTGGAGCAGCTTTGGCCTGGGAGATTATGGTTTTTGGGCCTTTGCCCACATTGTAGGGATGGGGTGGCTCCTGCTGAAATAGTTCAACAATAGAGAGGAAGCTCTAACTGAAGGCTTTCCCTGAGAATTTATAAAGCCAGAAAGAAAAATGAGCACACAGATATTGTGTCGTCATCTCATGGCAGGGGACAGTGACAGTGTGACATATGGAGGAACTTGCCCACCCAGTGTTATCAGCTTGTTTATAATGGGCCTCCTAAGATGTGGGACCCAAAAGGAACTTTGAACCTACGCTTCACTGGAGCATTTAGTCAAGATTACTAAACCCTATTTAGCATCTGGAACCAAAACAACTCTACTATAGTTGAATTATAATTTAAACAGATTAATATCTAGCTTGTCTGTGGCTTCTGGACTTAGTGACAAATCTTGTGGGGAACTTAAAGGGACCAACGTGACACATTCATAGTTTACACGAGTTATTCTGTAAACTGCAAAGTTACATGGTAGTGTGAAGTTTTTGCAATCAAAGGTAAACACAAGGGGCAACGTTAGAACACACTCATGAAATCCATTTCATCTAAACTTCTTTTTCTGCACAATATGCTACAAGAGCAGGACAAATTTTATTCACTTATCTTCACCTCACATGCAATTAGCTATAATCCCCTATATGTTTTGGTCACATCTGAGATATGATTATATCTGAAGCATAAGAGAAAAACACTTTGCATCTTACATACTTGAAAGATTAAGATGTTCTGTGATAAACACTTTTCTGTGGAAGGCACAGCTGTAACTCTGGCCTGTTGGGGCTGTGTGCTTGGCTGTCCTTGGAGGTCAGGCATTCAATAGGCGCAGGGCCTCCTTTCCTGCTGTGCAACACTGGAGACCTGGCAGAAGACCCAGCCTAAAACTATGTCTGTCCCTTCTATCCCATAAACCTGTAGGAACATGTTGCTACACCTTTGATAAACGGTTTTAGTCTCATGTTCTGTTCATGCTTTTAGGCAAAGCATTGCTGGTTGATGACTATGACAGTTATGTCTGTTGTCCATGAGATCTGGCCTATCTGGCCTATGGTGGAATCTTTTTCAACAGGGAGCTGGCACATGTTAAAGGACTGTACTCCTGCATGGTCAGCGTTGTGTTAAAAAAGACCACACAAAACGGTAGCACAGACAGAGGAATTTGTTGCTAGCTGTTGCCATGGTACAGCCTTACCAAATTACATTATTTGGGTGAATGCTAACACTTTTGTGCCCAGTATTATCTATAACACTGTTCTGTTTGCATGGTCTTTATTTGTACAACATTTTCCACAGCATTATTTGCGCTAAGTTATTGCAGTACAATTTCAATTCAACAATTACAGTGAATATTTAATTCAGTTGTAATGCATTTTTCTTGCTTGTTATATTTCACTGTGAAATGCTGGATTTGTGCATTGGCATGTGCATTCTTTTTGTGTGAGAAAGTAGTTTAGCTATATAATGATGTGTCACTTAGCTGCATCAGTCTCACACTACAACTGTTGAATTTCAGTCGAACCTTGAAAAACCAATATTGTATACACATTAGTAGCATGCTGTATATTGATTTAAACTGGATAAAAAACTTTAAGGTGAACTGGTTTGGCTGTTTTAGTTAGTTTAGTTAGTATTTTATTATTATTTTTTTTTTTTGTAAGCAGTTGTTTAGGTAGGTTAACATATGTTTAAAATAAAAATATTGAAAATGTGAAGGTGTACTTTAAATAATATCTGTAGTTCTCAAATAGGAGTCCAGTATCATCTAGTACTGTAGTTTTTAGGCCATATGAAAAATAACCCAATAGGCCTGGTAGCCTTAATCTGCAGTGTGTAAAGAAGACACTTCCCTAGGATAAGCAAGTAGCTTAAAATGATGAGTTTTACTGATGAACCTTATTTTGAAACGTGAGATCTCCTTTGGTTATTGCTGTCATTATGCTAAAAGCATTTTAGTACTTAATGCTGCTGGCTCACAGGAGTTAATAGCTCAGGGGATGTTTGTGTTGCACCACAGATTTCATAAGAAACGTAACACAATGCAACATACAGTATGCAGCATTTCAGAAGAAACTGTTTTAAAATGGTCAGCCCATTGTTTATCCAGCCAGTGCTGTAATCACACCTCGATTAAAATAAATTCTCTCTGCCTGTGTTTTTGGCTGACCAGCTGTAGTTCAGAGCAGATCGTCTGTCCAAGGGCACACAGTAGGAATCTCACCATAACACGCCGGAAAGAGGGCTAATGGGAAGTTCTTGGCAGCATATGAATACAGTTCAAGGCTGGTGTTACTCTTCCTTCAGTTTTGTCCCCTATCTGAACATGTTACACTTACTAGTTTTGGCAGACGTCTCCACCAGGCTCTCCTCAAAATGACCTTTTGAATGCAGATAAGAGCACCCACAGAATCACGAACTATTTGAACAATGTCTTTGCTGTTTGGATATTAGGTGAAACATTTACTTGATTCATTAAGAGCGCGTTTCCTCTGGCATTACTTTGGATCTGAATTGCTACTTATAAGTTTGGTCAAGCTGGCCAGCATTTTTTTAAACTTGCCTTTGTATTTAAGGTGCATAGCCTCCAGCCATAATGGAAATGATCTTTCCCAGCACAGCAGCATTCCCCAGTGCATGACTTTAACTTGCCAGTGGCATATCAGGCAGGTCTGTCTGCTGCTTAGCTCATTGCAATCATTCTCTTGAGTCTGTGGAGAGTGCTAGTGAGTCAGCATCTTGGGCTGAAACAACATCAGTGCTGCTGCTAAAAATTTGGAGTTTCATGTTATGATAATGATCAGACACAGGCACTTCTGCACCCATTGAGAGATATTATGAAGGACAGTTGCTCCAGAGAGAAATAATTTTTGTAATTTTTAGTCAGCTGTGGAACCATTATATGCTGCCTTGGTACACAAGGAGTTGCATTAAAAAAAAAAAAAAAAAAAATTAAAATATATGTACTAACTAATTGTTTTAGTGAGTGGGAGAGAATGAAAGGGTGATACATGTCTTATGCAGTTGAGGCACAAAGTTAACTTGAAATGTTGTTTAATGGCCTAGACATCAATTAGTATCTGCACCAGTGTATTAAAACTAGTTACAGTAATGATGGAAGTTGTTAGAACAATGTTACTGCACTAAGGACAGTAACATGGCTGTACAACAATGTGCTATTGCTATAATCCAATGGCACATTGTAAGTGAGTAATTATAATTCTTTGAATTACTGCAGTAGCAGACTAAGTGGAATCTGAAATGCGATCAGTTTTACTTAAAGGCACTGTTTAACGTGCGACTCAGTGTGATGTTTTTAATTTTCCAAAAACCAGGTCTAGGCTACTATTTGTTGTTGCAATTAGTTGTCACGTAGCCTTATTGCATTACAGTTAAGTACTGTCCATGTGGGAGCAACTGTTACCACTAGACAGCTTAGCTGACCTGACCAAAACAAGTTATTTACACATGACTTACAGTTCTCCCTGAACTTTCGACAAAGCATCCCACAACAGTTACCTGAAATCCCTCTGACCACTATAGGCTCAAGTGGCCGATCCTCTCATCCTTCTCCATGCACAGAAAGCAATGGTTTTCATACATCATAAGGCTTTGCGTACAGTATGGGCATAGTGTGTGGGTGTGTAATGGTGACTAATCCAATTTGCAGTCTTATTCTGGATCCCTACTTGTCACTGAGCCCTTAATCTCTATGGAGAGAGAGATCCTTACAAACTGATCTCAAAGCTTGTGTCTGTCTACTGATCCTTATGGCAATAGTTTCTATGAATGAATGCAGGGAGTAAACGCAAGAAAATCTTCAATCCTTTCTCATCTGCAATCTTGCAAACCCTCTCTGTTAAGATCAGACATAAAACAAAACGGCCTGTGGATATGGGCGACTGACAATGAGATGCTGAAAGGCTGGACTCATATTGTTGACCTGAAACTGTGCTGCTCAGCTCCTCCTGATCCTTTTCCATCCATTCACTTACTCCAGAGGCTTGGCTTGTTTGTTGCCGGGGGTTACGCTTGTTGTTGAGCACAATGTCGGAGCACATGCAGCTCTCCCTTGCTTTGTGCAGGATTGGGCTTTACACGGTAAGAAAATGTACACTTGCTGCTATCTGCTGCTTGATGTATGTGGGTGTGTGTATGTGTGTGAGCGTCAGCCTGATTGAATACTGTTAGTTTCGCCATGGTTTAAGCTTTTGTTGTTGTGTTTTGAAATCGATACCGGTCAAACAACCAGATACTGGTTGCTGCTTCACTGTTGCTCACTCAGTGTGCTGTGTTTCATTCGGGTGGATGCTAACATAATAAGGCGGTACAGGTGGATGTCATTACTGTGAGATGTAAATTAAACCTTCAGGGAGAAAACGGTCTTTAAGTAAAGGCAGTTTTTCTCTGAATAGAAACAAAAATAGATTATGGGGTGCCCTTTTCCACAGCTCCTAGCAACTGGCTTGGTCAATACTTGTAGTTCAGGCAGCAGTTTTATAATGTGCACTTATGAATATATCTGTGGATATTATGCTACAGAGGCTATGGCATAAATTATTCTAATAATAATAATATAATATTTGTTATATTAGTGTTACTATTTGTGACACTATGGTAGTTACCACTTACTCTCACATTAACTCTTATGCATGTTAGGTGCTGTAATAATCATCTTATTTTTCTTAGGCATTACTTATGACTCATGTTACATATTGTTAGGTCCCATGATAATCTGTGACCAACTGGTGAAGCTTTTTCAGTGAACCTCAGCAGACAAGCCTATTTTAAAATAACAGTGTGTAATAGTAAGGTTTGTGAATCATACCCACCTAAAACTGTATCTTATCCATGACTCATCTTTTACCCATTCAAATCAATCAAAAGAAAGTGGGAATACAGCAGGCGGATATCAGGTTTATTGGAATTGAAAATAACAGAAGCTGGTTCTTCTATTCAAACTTTCTGTGTTGTGGTTTTTGTGGATCACATAGGCAGATGTATTCCAGTCTATATTCAAAACTACAGTACATGGTGTGCACAGCCTAGAGCAGAACTGCTACTCTCATGACTTGTGTTGAATATGTTGAGAAATCATAAGGTAGTATTTGAAGAAAGAGAATTACAAGGATATTAGATTATGAAGAGTGCTTAGTGCTAAGAATGCCGACTACTGTTAACACACTGTTATTGCTAGCTGCTGGCTCAACATTTAGCTGGCTTCATCCTCTGGCAGCTTGAATATCTGTGCAATACAGTTACAAGACATAAAAAGTCCTTTTAATATTAAAGTTGAACATAATATTACTTGTAGCTCTAACTAGTCTTGAAGCACCAATACCTTTTCATGCTGCAATCATGTGAATAAAGTTTAAGTGATGTAAACAGAACAACATGGCTCAGTATTGTAATAAGAGACAACAGTTAATGGCAAACCTCTAACAGTGTCCTCAATACTGTATTTCAGGCATGTGAAAAAACAGGTGAAATGTCCTCTGGACATTTTTGGTTAGACGGTACTATGGAGAAGTTTAAAGGAGTGATTGTTTTTATTGGCTTGCGGACATTGAGATCATTACAATGCCTTCATGCTATCAGTGGCATGCAAAAATCAGACCTCATCATGTGAAATGCTGTGGGAGAGGAATGCTGTAATATATTCCCAGTGCTGTTGAGATACAAAAACAAACATATGAGTCCATGACTTTTAATAGTTATGTGACTAGAAAAATAAAGAAAAGCATCTCTTGTTTCTTTAAACTGACCTAATCGTTTTCTTTATCAGTCATTTCACATCATATTTCGAGCATCTTTTGCTGATGACACTTACTGCCTGTAGTTCTGTGCTGGATCTGTAAGAACAACAAACCCCTGTAATTGTTGCTGATTGTTCTCACCCACTCACAGTGTACACGCCAAAAATAGCAGGAGATGCAGCATGGCAAACTTTTGCCAATATTATTATTTTCTTATTAGACATTCATCCAAATGCATTTTTTCATGCAACCTACTTCTTTGCTCCTGCCATCTTATTTTTTTTACCTTTCTGACCTGAGAAGGAACAGAACATGTGATAGCAATAAAGTTTTATTGTAGCTGTGTTTCCAGTTTTCCAGTGAACAACTTGTCAAACCTCTATGCTACTGTTACAACTTTTGGCTCAACAGGTTTTCTCACAGGGATTTATAGTGGAGGGACCTGTCATCACCTAAAGTAAATAACTCTGCTTCTAAAGTCAGAAGAAATTGTTATCTTTCCCTGAAATGTAAGATCATATTAGGCTTATTAAACTTTAAAGAAAAAGAGCAGTGGAACTACATCACATAGCAAAGGCCACAATAATGGATTAGGCAGTTGTTTAAATCATTATTTATTAACTATGTTGATAAGAAAGGAGATGTATCAGGATATGTCTGATTCAGCAGCAGGTGATTAATCAGACCATATATTTGCCTCTCAGTAACTGATAAGAGCAGATTGTTGTAACGTTGGGAAAGAAGAAGAGAGTTTTATAAGTTAAGAAAAATAGAGACAAATGCTGTAATTACACTGTGATGCTGGTTTTGTAGGGCTTCCAAAATATGCTTTAGGAAATGCTGTAGCTGACGTGTGCTTCCTCTGTTGGCTACATACCACATGGGGTATTGATGTGTCTCAAACTGCAACGTCCTGAATCCAAATAATTTTTCACTGCAGGACTGCGAAAAGGGTTAGTTTAACATAGTATGATTTTGTTTTACTTTTTTAACTTACACCGCCTCAAAACATGTCAATGTGGAGAGGTTATGTCACAAAGTCTGTGACCCAAATTAATGCAACAAACTGGTAGAAGTGCAGAAATATTCTTAAGCTTCTAACAAATAATGGAATTGCAAAGTTTGGGTTGGACCTTAAGGTTATCAATTGGTACATGCATGTGTCTACTACTCCTGTAGTAGACACATGAAGTATCCAATGCTAGTATTACCTGCTGAAATATGTCAGCATGGCTGACTCACTGGCTAGTAAGCCTGTGATTCCTGCATTCGTTGAGACAAGATGAGGCATAATGAAGCAGGGAGAAGGAGGGGAGGGAGCTAGCTAGACTTCCAGGACTTGTGTTTAAGGTCTTGGTAACAACAGGTATGGGACATTAGTATAAGTGGGAATGAGCTGTACCATAGCTACTGCTCTTTGGGCCCTGTCTCAGGAGGGTGCCCCAACCATTAAGGGTCTTAAGTGATCGTATTAGGCCACCTCATTATGTTATTAATGGAGTGGAAAGGGACTGCTCCACTGATTTGCTTGCTCCCAGGCCACATCATTCAGACCAAAACCTTTAAGGCTGGTCCATGCTTAATTTGGAAAAAAAACATCCGTGAGTGTGCATGAGGAGTGTGACACATAAGACTGAACACTATCAAAAACATCCACCAGTATGAGTGTAGCAGCAGGATCTTTATACAGGACTGGTTGGACAAACAAGAATGAAACCTGTCCAGAGAAATTCTTTTTAAGGAAAAACGTTTTTAATGTTGTATTTATAAGCATTAAACCAAAAGTCACTTTGAGTCCAAACACACAACACAGATTTTTTTTTTACTTGAGCAACTCATGGCATTGTTACAAAACAGAAAGAAAAACAGCATTGAAAGATAAAGACAAATATTTTGTGTTTTTATGCAGCTCGCATCCTGTTTACACTATGGACGAAAGTGAATTGTACAAATACGGCAGTTCTTTTGTTGCAGTTTTATAGTTTGAGTGTTCTGTCATTTTCACTCAAATAGAGTACATACATTAATTAAGGGTAAACACATGCAGTTACATCAAAAGACAGAAGTGGTCAAGTTTAACCCAGCTTGCACCTTAAGAACAGGACAGGGTTTATCACTGTTGTTATGCTTCCTTCGTTTTGAATAGTGAACTGCTAGACCTGGCCAAATGGTTTCAAAGTTCAAAAGGACTCCATGGTGAATGTAAAAAGTTGGACAACTCCAATGATTGACAATGATGGTCTGTGAGCTATGATTTCTGGTGTCAGCAGTGTCATTTTTTTAATTTAATATGCTTCCACATTTTGAAATGGGCCATTCTCCACTTTCTTCATAATTTGTAAATGAATGCACTTCAGTGTCCCACTCCATGTGAAATGTGTGTGTGTCAGGCAGGTTGTTTGTTTAACTACCTTTATAAATTGTCAAAAGTAGTAAGGAAACAGTTTGATCTCTTGTCCAGATGTCAGTGTCCTTGAGCCAGACACTGAAAAGTAACTGAATCCTAAATTGTTCCTGGATAAGGTCAGTGGCAGCTCGCAGCATGTGAATGGGTGAATGAGAGGAAGGTTGTGTCTTATCTGAATGGGGGGGGGGACCTTTACTGTAAATGACATTTGAGTTTAAACCTCATTGGTAGTTTTAGAGTAAATCCCAGCATCTACCTCTGGAGCAGTGTTTATTATTGTTAGAAAATAATTGTCATCCTGTTTCCAGGAGGAGGTATTTTTAGCTCTCTTATTTTGTGATACCTCAGACACATAATCATTCCATCTTGTAAAGACTTTTATCTCATTGATTATAATGTAACAGTTCTCTTTTTAGGTTTTGCAATGGTAGTTCTGCTAAAAGCATGGTTTATTATTGGTTTTTTTTGTTTTTTTTTTAAATTTCATTTCTTTAATGAAGCATAAAGCTTTTTTTTTTTTTTAGCTGAGGTAGATCTGACCTAGAATTCAGGGCAGTTATGGCTTTAAGTTATTTTTTTAGGGCCTTGTGGCTCATAAATCTCCATGAGTTATTGTTTTGTGATGCTTGTTATGTCATAGAAAGGTTTTTGCACCATAATTCTTTCCTCTCCCAGCATGTGAGCAGCATACATTTCTAACCTGCTTCCGTCTGTTTTTGAAAGGCAGGATGGGAGCAGCCATTGCCTCATCCGGGGGCCATGAATATCCCACACTTCAAAATAACCACAGGGGCTGGTGATTGAGAGATCACTATGGGTCACCCACTCACTATTGACTACTGCTTCCTAAAACCAGGCCACCAGTCCTTTATGATTTCTATTGTTACGTTAAGAGAATGTTGTGATCAACATTGGCTGTGGTTGTTTGGGAAACAACAAAGAATTATTTCCTGTTGGAGATGTATTGGTTGACAGTGCAGGGCCACGTCACTTTTGTTTGGTGAAACTGCTTCCACATTTTAACAGAACATGGGTTGAATTTCTAGGACCCAACTTTAGCACTGAGAAACATGCAGGACAATTGCATGTTGAAAATATGTTTTTATTAATAGCTGTGATATAAAATACTGCAACATCTTCAGTTTTATCTTTTTAGGCACGAGTATTGGTGGGCATTGGTGTGTAGTTTTGGGGGATGTGGCAAAAAATACTTAAAATTGGGTTTCAAAATCTAATCAGGCTAAAAACCTGTTCAACCCTTAAATTACTTAGGAATACAATTTACTTTTTATTTTATGATCAGTGCAATAATAAAAATGAAGAAAACATGAACATCTTTACATTTTTTATACGTATCGGAGAGCAACATTGGGCCTTAAAATGAACAGAATATCTTAAATATCTACAAATAATTTGAATCTTTATACAAGTGACCCACTTTCTGATCTGTTAAACGGCTTCACTCTCAGTGTGGTTTTTCAAGTTTTCATGTCACACTCATGTAATATGAAAACACTGCACATACAACATTCTTCACATTGAAGTACAAATATTCAAGTCAATAGGCCAAACACATTTTAAGTGAAGGTAGACATTGTTGCTTCAAATAGGTTCAGTTACAGTCCATTTGCAGTTTTAATACAATATTTGTTTAATATACCTTTATGAGACAATTGCTTATCTGTGTTTATACGCTGTGTAAATCTGCTCTGTTGGCCTGCTCACAGGCTTACGGTCCACTTGAAAATGAAACCTTTCTTTGGAGGCTTTTGTTGTGCGACGCCTAAAGCCTCTTTCTGTTATACAATAGTCTTTGTCCACATGGCATCACAAGGACCCATCTTCACACTGAGCTCCTGGCTTGAAGCACATATTGTAATATGCCATTGTAATACGTGAGTGGGTTGCAGATTCCTTACAGTCCAAGCCAGAGGGTCTTTTTCTTTTTACTGTCAGTCTTTCTGGCTTTTTAAAATACGGTATGTAATAAATTCTTTTCATATTCTTAAAATTTAAGTTTTTTAAAATTGTCAAACTGTTAGTTTTTATCCATAGTTTATGATCTGGTGTCTGTGACGATATCAGTGATAAACTGCATTGTGCTATAACTCACTGTGTTGATTGATTTACCAATAATGCAAAATCAATAATTAATAACAAAATACAGTTTTTTAAAATTACAATATTGCCTCTGTGGGAGTTTGATTACCATTACAAAAACCAAAACGATTTAGACTAGCTATTTTTATTTAAATAGTCTCAAACTAATTGGTTTCAGTTCCTATATTGTGTGAATTTGACTTGTGTACTGTGAGAGGCATTAGATAAATTGTCTCAATAAGAAAAGTCAAATAAATTGATAAAGAAAATGATAGTTGGTTAGAGGTTTTTAGGGCTCGACTGATAGATAAGAGCCAAATCTCACTGCTTATATAGGTAAGACATTTGCACTATATTTTATGCAGTGTGTTCCCAAATTAATAAAGTAAATAAACTTAAGAGAGTAAGCTAAAGTGATAGTAGCAACCTCACAATACTTTTTACACCACTATGTGGAGCATGTTTAAATACAGTTTCTTCAATCATACGTCTTTCTCTCTTATGGTTTTTGGGGGTTTAGGGTCTATTGGTCCATTTCCCCCCAACTGCTACGTGCTACAGGAAAATTCAACACAATCTCCAATAACAGAACCTGGTATTTGGCAGAGCTCCTCTCAGGAGAGCAGCCTCTACTTTTAACAAGCTTTGGTAAGACAGCTGTTTAATAACTAGAATACATCTATGCCTGTCCATTAAATACATGGAGTACACCAAGATGGAGATACATGAAGGGGTTTGTTTGGAGAACTATATCCTCAAATGCTACATTTTGCTCCATAGCAGTCATTGTAATAGAGTGTTAAGGTGAACAGTGTCAGGCACAATCCTCCACCTAATATTTCACAGTGAGCATCACCAGCAGTCAGTGCGGCCTCTGAGCAACTTATAATTATGACAGTGGAGCTGGTTCATATCATGCTCCAATTACTATTTTTGACAGCTCTATTTTGCAGCATTATAAAATAGGCATGCCTCCTTGTTAATGGAGAGATCGGTCATGAAATAAGGCACTGTTATATCATAACAAAATCAGGCAGTATGTTTTTATATAATGCCTTTTGTAGATTTTTGGCAGGAGTGCCTGAATTTATTGTGATAGATAGGTAGAGCAGGTCGCTTGATATGAACCAGAGGATTGGTGGTTCAATCCTCGGCTTCACTAGTACATGTCGTAGTGTCCTTGGACAAGACACTGAACCCCAAGTTCCCCCCGGTGGCTGTTCCATCAGTGTATGACTGTGGGAGTGATTGTGTGTGTAAATGAGTGTATAGATAAATAGTGTAAAATGCTTTGAGTGCACTTGAGTGTAGAAAAACTCTATACAAGTATAACACCCTTTACCATCCTGATTAGAGAGAGAACAGGTTCCATATAAAGGGGCTTCCTCTTCCAGTTTTTACACTGAGTGCAGGTAGTTTGTCCCCTTGTGGAGAATGTGGGCTGATGTATTGCTGACATCTGCATGGTCGCCCACATTTAATCATTTTTAAACAGTAAGCTTCGTTCTTAAACGGCATGTAACTGTATTATGAGAGTAAATAAACTCTGCCCTGACATTTTCATTTAGTGAGATACACAGCTATTCTGCAGACTCAATCCTGCATGGATTTTTTTTTTTTTTTTAATCCAGTGACTATGACTGATACTAAAATATGTTTGCCTCATCAAGCATCAAAAAGCATCAACTACGTAAAGATGATTTTCCAGGCCAGGTCAGTTGTAGTTTTGTTAATTAATTTATTTGTTTTTTATTGATTTTCAATCATTTGTCAGTTTGTATCTGCATTTAGCACAGGACAAGGAACACTTTTTGAAAGATATAAAATGAAACATGCATTTTAAAGCTCCTTTTTTTTGTCATCCACTTTCTCGCTCTTGACAAGAAGAATTTTAACATTTTTTTTTTTTCCTTGTAGATAATGATGCTCCTGAGAACAAATAAAGAAAACACAGAATGCAGGAGTAGCATAATGTTAAATTCAGCACAGTGTTCGCTATTTAGATCCTAGTGAAATAAAACAATCGGTTTTCAAATGGCTTGTGTGTGATTACTTTTAGTTTTATCAGTGTGGAACCATTAAAGCAGCTGTGGTGGATGTGAAAGAACAAAGATGTGTTTAGAAGATGTTGCCTTAAGACAATAAGGCAAATTAATGAGTTTTCTAAGTCATACTGCCCCTGTAAGTTTGTTGAAGCTGTATGAATGCATCACAACACTGGACAGCTGAGTTCAGATCGTCACTCCCTATAACCACTTGTCATTGTGTGTTTTAAGAGAACACTTCCAGTTAGAACAACATGCATCCACATGAGATTTTAGGTCACATGGATCTCTAAATCCTTTAAACTAGTTCAATTCCAGATCACTACAGATTTCCTAACATAGATGCGTTTCCTACCAGTATGGAATTGAGGAGAGAGGGCTGTGTCTAGACTTGCTTGGTATGTGTGAATGAGCTGCTGAAGAAAGGGTGACAGTGCCCTCTGTTGTTATTGAACAGATACTGTTGTGGCTGTTGGACACAATCAAAAAAAACTAAGGAACTTATTGAGGTTTTACTCGTCAGTGTCGTGTATCTTTTACTTCACACTCCTTCAGACTGTTGTTTAAAGCACACTGCATATTGTCAAGACTTACCGCATTCAACCTTCTTTTAAATGCACCATAGGGAGTTTACTGTTTTACTTAAGAGTGGTATTTTTCTTTATGACATCTGGCAAAGTACAACACAAACCAATGAATATTAACCACAACACCACATCACAAGTCCCTAAAACTGTCTTTAATTGATTAAAAGGCATGCTGTACTGCTTTCTGTTAGAAAAATACAAAACAAACTGACTTTGCACAGAAGAACCCTGGTTGCAGATCATCTCACTGGAATTCAAGACCTGAAGTGTCAGAGCATGTTAGTAATTGTGAAGTATGGCTAAAAAAAGAGCCTAGACCCAATAAAACTCTTGATGAGTCCATATTGATAACTTTTTAGTAAATGTGTTCAGTGGCATAACCTGATGTAAGAAGCATAAACCCTGAACCTTAAAATGTTGCGTGGAAAATTACTGGCCTGATGAATAATTTTTGACCTGTTTGGAGAAGCCAAAAGATGCCTTAATTCTAATATCTATAATATCTATAATTGTTCATGATTTCTCTGTATAATTGTGTATTTAGAAAAGAAAAATGAGGACACTACGTTCACTAATCTTTCCAAAGTATTGCTCTCTGAAGATATCCCTGTTTTCTTTGTTCCTAATTGTGGCTAGACAAAATCAGGAGTGTTTTCATGAGCCAAAGTTTGTCTCCCATGTCTATTAACATTATTGGATCTATACTGTCAGACCTATTAATGGAATTCATTTAGCACAGAGTATAGAATTGGATTCTTTCCCTGTTGGAGAATATTTTGATATTCCAACAGACACATCTTAGGATATCTTTAAGAGTATACCAGCGCATATTGAGATGTGAATTTAATTCATTGTCCAGCATGTGGTCCTCTCTCCTGAAGTGTTAGACTTGTGCTACTGTTACCAATATTATTACCACAGCTGGAACTAACTATTGTTTCCATCATGGATTCATTCAAGTATTTTTGATTAGAATTGTTTAGTCTGTTTAAAAGTGGCATATATAAATGCCCAACATGTAAATGCACATTTACCAGCATAAAAGCAAGTTCTTAAGACTTCTGAGAAAAACAGGAAATGCTCATATATGAGAAACAGCATTGTAAACAAGTAAAATCTTCATTACAAACTGAAACAACAAGTTAAATAAAGTCTGTTTTATTTATTTATTTTTTTGTCAAGCAATGCAATCCATAAAAAATTCACTTATGTGTCCTCTAGGTGGAGCCATGTAGTCACTAATCAGCTCAACATCTCAAATTTTGTAAATTTACAGAAGTTTCCCCTGAAACCAACAACTTTTCCTGTCACTAATGTGTCATACATGACCTTATTACCCTGCCTTCCACCACTAAACATCCATGAATTAAGCATAGTGAATATGGACTTGAGGATGTCTTGCTGCTTTTACACTTATATAGGGTTTTGGATGCTACACCTAATACTATTCAAAGGAAGTTATAAGCCATTGTGTTGAAGAGGTCAATACAGGTTCTTTAAAAACTAAAGGGAATTATTTTAGTCTTTTGATAAATATTCAGCATCACATGCTTAACTGTGGTTTTACTTTAAGAGGCATTAATAAGCATGGTCATAAGAGGATGTATGGGAAACCTCTAGTAGTTAGTCTGGGTAAAGTGAAAGTGGTGGTATTTTTTTGTGGTATTTGTGGCAATCTGTAATGGCATGTAAAAGCCACATCAAAGGAGTTCACAATTTTAAAAGTTTTGTCTGATGAAAGGTCCCTGTCTTTTGATCTGGCTTGTTTATTGTGTGCAATCATTTTCACTCTTTTAAAAGTGAAGTGAAAAGGGTCAAAAACATATGCAATGATTCAAACCCCTCTGAGTCGTTGATTATTACGCACTGGAAATGTTTGTCCTGACTTTATTAAAACCATTAACATGTGGGTATTTTATTGTCCTTTCTTTTCCTCTTTGCTATACCTTTCAAAAAATAAATTTCCTCAGTTAGACTAAGTCTACATAAGGATTTTATAAAGCAGAGTACTTCAGGAGAGACAAGACCAGACCTTAATAATAACTGTTGTTTTCCAAATAACATTTTTAAGCTCAGTGCCATAGGATCTACAGCCTGAAATCAATTTCAACATCTTTCAAAATTGAATCTTCCCCATCTCATAGCAGGTTGACCTCACATTCTTCCTTTCTCTTCAACTTGCTTACTTTACTTCTCTGTGGTACTTTGTGATATGTAGATTTTCCATGTCTCCTATCATACAAACTCATACACAGTTGATGGGTTGGGTGCTCACTCTCTGGGAAGGCAGGCCCCAGGAAAGGGCTTAGGCCACCTCTGAATCAGGTTGCACTCTGCAGTGTCATAGGTAGGCCTGTGATGGATCATGGCACAGTTGGCCTCTGTCTGTTCTTTCCTGTCTTTGACTAAGTAAACGTTTCCCTCTGTGCTCAGTGGTTTATGAAAGCTCCTTTGCGCAATACTGCCATACGCACAACATCTGTCCATCAGTCTTGGCTCTTAGTCGCTGTAAGTGTGTGTGTGCATGCATGTGCCTGGTGTCCATCTCTTCTTCTGGTAAAAGATAATTTTATTAGTAATGAGGAGTTCTTGTCTCATGTTCTTTTCTGGATCACAACAGACTCTTGCACAGTATCACATGGTGTTAATCTGCTGTGGCTTTTATATAATTGTTTATTTAGTCATTTACCAGGGGCAACTCTACAGTGATTGTTTGCATAATGATATTATAATGGGCAACATTCAGCTATAGTAGATCTTGCATATTGTTTATTTTCTGGTCTGCCTACTGTATGTTGCTGGAATCACACTTTAGGTCAGTGTCGTCAGAAGATCAGCAAAGATACCACTCTCCAATGTGGTTTCACCATACAGCTCTAAAAATGATTTCAGGAAGACCCTGAAAATGTTTTGCCATCCAGTAGGTGTCAGGATAATGCAGCCCAAAAATGTACTGAAGAGGGACTTGGTGAAGAGATGATTGCGTACAGTAAACCATTAATGATATAACTTCTTCTGGCCATCTCCCAAGATTTTGATACCTTACAGTTTACACTTCTTATATCTGTATTATAATGTAGAAAAACAAAATGGTCCACTCTTGTGTGATGCTTTTAAGCAGTTACCTAAGTTTATTGGTGTTGTATATTGAGTTCTCTGCATGTCCTTGTTAAGGAGGAGGATGGGTTTGTATGATGTGATATGTTTTCTGACTTCTTTGAAGTAGAAAAGACATGTGGACTCCATTGGCTTTAGTTAAATGCTCCCTGTGTGGGATTTAGTCGTACAGTTTGTATAGTGGTAGCCTACACACACGTTTCCCTTTTCCATCCCATTGCCTGCTCTATCATCCCCATCTTTCACACACATGTACTCTGCAGTCAGAAAGTATTAGGACAGTGACACATGTTTTGCGGTGTTGGCTCTGTACTCCAGCACATTGGATTTGAAATGAAACTATGACTGTGAGGTAAAAGTGTTGACTTCCAGATTTAATTTGAGAGTGTTTACAGGGAAGTCAGTGCATGAATCATAGTCCTTTTCGTACATACTCCCCCAGTTCTAGGGGACGTAAAATAATTGGACAAGTTAACAGGGACATAAAGTCATCATATTTAATGTCTGGTTAGAGATCCTTTGTAGACACTTGGTATTTTGCCTGGTGATGATCGGCCAGGCCTGTTCTGCAGCCCTCTCCACTTTATTTTTGTTGAAAGAACATTTTACTGTATGTTCTGTTTCTTCAGGAAGTGAAAAAGATCATCTTTTTGATTGATGGTAACCAATAAAAAGTGCATCAGGTTGGGCCTTACAAAACCAAAACTGAACAAAAAAACCTTTTCATTCACTTTGGATACCTTGGCCGATGGTTAGGATCAGTGTCCTGATGCATTATGCTCAGTTTGGGGGACTGTATGAAATGGGTATGAGTTTTATGCTATAGTACTTAGCACAGTAGGCAAAATAATTACCTTCCTAATACTTTGAGACTTCACTGCACATGTACGCACGGACACACACAACACACACACACACGTAAACTCACACAAGGGCCCATTAGGTGCAGCTGAACTGCACTGACCCTTTCTGTCTGTTGGCTAACACTCAACCATCACCCCATATAGTTGCATATTGACATGCAATATATAACACCTGTGGATTAGACCAGACACACGTTTAACATTTATTTTGAAATTAGCTCTGTAGAGCCAGCATGTCACTGAAAGATCTAAATCAAAACCAGTGCTGCAGGCATCATCACTCAGTTTGACATTAGTGTATCTCCCACAGCATGATTCAGGAATAGACTCCTGTAGGGTTATAGGATCCTTGCCTTTTCAAAAGAAAATATAACACCTGTGAAGTCAAGGAATGGAACCCTCATCCCAGAGCTTCACTTGGGTGGGTTTGGACCAGTGGAGGCCACAATCTGGTTCTGATTTACTATTACATAAGCACTTTGAGACTGTTGTTTTTGAGAAGTTTGCTTTGTTGGGGAAAAAAGCAAAAGAAAATAAAACAACCAACAAGAGAGTTCCAAAAACAAATGTGGTGTGTAAACTGTTCTCAGGGTGGTGTTTGATTGGGTTTTGCGCACAACAGAGGACATTTTATCTGGCCTCAAAAACCCCTGACAACCCTGTCTCTCCACAATTAGTGGGAGGTGAATGGGTTTAATGCAGGGTTGTGGGGGAGTTGGTTAAAATTGGTGCCCATGACACTCCCCCCACAATCGAGAAGACACCTTCAAATGGTGGATAAACAATGTACCTGAACCAAACAGCAGCCCTGGAAGATAGACACATAATAGCCATCATGGTGTAAGAAGTGGTATTGGAAAGTGGATTTGAGGCTGACCCTCTAAAGAATCCGCCAGTCACGACTGAGGGGTCCAAAGCGTGTGATTATTAATTACTGATGGCTTCCCGTCCTTTGAAAATCAAGGGGCCGTAGACATCAGATGTGTGGAAGAGGCAGAGGAGCGAAAGGCCTGTCATTACCATCACAGAAACAATGCTCAAATTTGGCTGTCATGCATTTTTGCCTAATTGACTGTTTTGATGCAGTTTTTTTTCCCCCCTTCATTTTGTTTTTGAGGGGGCACTATGCGAACCCCTCCAACCCCCATCCCCAACGTTGATGAGGAGAATTTGGTGGGCTTTCAGCTTCACTCAGCAAGAACCTTCCGGAGGTTCTTTGATGGCAAGAAAAGCCACTGGAGACCTCAGGGGCCTCATCGGCTTCCATTTATGTATCGAAACCATAACACTTCATTTTTGATTCCTGACAAGAAATGAGTGAGGAGGAAAACTATGTATGAAAGGCAAACAGTGTGTATAAGTGAATTTATGTTCTATAATAGAGTGTGATTGTGTGTCTGCAGGGTGGTACTTTTTTGTGTGAGTGAGGCTACAATGAAAGGGGGAGGCCAGGAACCCAAAAACCACATGAGGGGTCTCCTGATTTGCATAATTAACTGTTGACACTAACTGTGCTTAATGAAGGCCTATTGAAGTCATTGACCCTTTTACACTGCTAACCCCTGGGAATGAGACAGAGGCTCCTCCAGCAAAGGTTAAAACAATGAGCCTTACCAAGATTTTTTTCTAAAGTGGCATGTACAAGAGATTTGAGAAAATTAACATATATATATATATATATATATATATATATATATATACATATATATATATATACACACCATACTAATGTGATGTATTTTTGTGCAGGTTGCTGTTCAGTATCGTCCTGTGTTCACCTACTGCAGCCTCTAATATTCTCTACTCTCTCAGTGATATTAGTTGCGTGTTACTCATGAGCTGCTTAGCTTATGTCTTTCAACATGTAATGTAATGTAACCTAAACGCTTCCCTTTTTATTTCTACTACTGTTACACGACAGAATTTTTTAATGAAATGACACTGACATACTAACATTTTCTACTTGTTCTCCTCTAATATGACTCGACTCTGTTGCTTTGTTACTTTTTAGTTTGCTGATTTCTGACAACAGGCTTAAAGGTTTTTCACTCTGACATTTTTTCAATGAATATTTCCCACTCTTAAAGTGGAACAGAGAGCCTTATATGGCAGTCTTACATGTGTTGATTATGCTAATGATCAAATCCCATGAACGCATGTCTAATCATGAACAGGTGGTATTCATATTATTCTGTCTGAAATGAGCCATTTATAACAAGCCTGTGCAGTTAGGAGAGTTTAGTGAATCAAACTCATACAAACAGACCTAACAGAAACATGGACGAAATATGTCAAGAATAAAAAAAAAAGGTTCTTGCACAAAATCCAGTCTGTCTGTCTAACTCCTCAAAACGCGCCAAAGTCTTAATCATGAATGAAAGAGATTAGAGCACAAAATGAGCTGTGATTTTCCAGACCTAATACACATTTCGTGTTTCCTATCTCATCATTAGCTTTTGTTCTTCAGAGCTTGCCCAGTCACTACATTTGATCTGTAATACATGAGTAAATGATGGCACAGTTGTGTAGCAGTATCTGTTACTGTAATTTTTGATCATCACTCTGCTCTGAAGAACATTACACACATTGCTTTCAATTTTGTGGACATGGTTACTAACAGATGCTATCGCAGGATGTAAACTGTTTTTTGAGTAATGTTTCTCGTACAGTAAGAGAGAAGGTTTCAGTTAAGATGTTTTTGACCTCCCACTTAGTTGCTTTAATTGTCTCCTTGTTTCTTTTGAGATGGGCTTCTTTTATTTTGGGGTTGAAATATACATCATGGGATAAGCAGTATTTTATGTAGTGTTATTTGTTATTTAGGGAACCATGATGCATGTGTCAGTCTGTTTAGAGGAGGATGGCACCAGCCATGTTCTGACCATTAAAACATCAGAAATGAAGTGAAAGCCAACAGTGTGTAAACCAGAGGTGTGTGGTTAGAGAGGACTGTAGCTGGTGCTGCTGTTTCGCAAAACTCAGTTAACAGAGCACTTAGCATAGGTCTGTGATCCTTTTATACCACCTTGTAAATATTATTTACTGCTTAGTATTTTGTAAAACAAAAACCTGAGCTAGTTGTAAAATCTGAACTACATTTGCATTGTAGTTTAAAGATTTAGGGCTAATTAATTGGTCATGTAATTGCATAGTGTGTCACATGCTCCTGAATGTGCTGTTTAAATGTGTGGTCAATTTTTGCCAGGAGTATAGTTCAACAAGTGATGCTCACTAGTTGGTCACAGCTGGTCACTCTAGTGCCATATGTGAACTGGAAGCAGTCTCAACTTGACACAGGCATTATCCACCTAGATACAAGACACTGAAAAGACCTTCCAGATCAGGGTGGGTGAACTGTGACAGTTGCAAAAATGTAGGTCTCTGAAGTGGACCTGTAAATTATTATGGAAAGGAGATGTACAATAAAAGAATAGCATACTGTTCTCACAATGAGGAAAGATTTCAAGACACCAGCAAGTACTTGGTTGCAATGAGTAAGCAAAAGAAGTCATTGAACGTCACCACAGATCTGTAACCGTCACTACTTCAGCATCCAGCTGTCTTTGATGTCTTATGACTAATTACTTATAATGCTGCTGAAACCACTTGGTGCTCCCTTAATGTCTAACAATTCTCAAGCTCATGCTTCTCTTTTCGAAAATGTCCCTCTGCTCTCCTCTAGGCATCCTTGTTAGTGGTTCATCCCTATTAATTTTCCGTTTTATTGGTCTTAATGTCCTCCAGAGGCCTATCTGCCATTTCTGTTCAGGGTTTGTATAACACAGGGAGTCGCTATTCTTGTCTAGAGTTTGCCATGCACAACTAAAGAAAGCTTTTCTCCTCTCCTCCCTGTTAAGCCACACATGCTCAATTGTTCAACAAGGTCATTGGGGATGTTATAAACGATCATTGTGGTGCAGCCTCGTTAGTATGACCTGATGACAGGAGTAGTTCACTGTTAAAGAACCAAAGATTTCTCATATTCTTTGCGAATCGGTTTGCATTGAAAGGCCTTCTCCAGTTTGTCCCCACAGCACATCAACTTAATTTCTTGGATACCGCACAATGTATAAAAACAGATTTATGGCATCTGTTTTGTTTTTTTTTTTTTTTTTTTGTCTCAAAGGGGCCTAGAAGTAGTTGATCAGGAGGGGTCTTTTGCATTTAACGATGATGTCCATAAGCTTGAAACTTTCCCACAGTTGTTTCAGGGGGAATGGGGGCCCTAAGATATGCTTTTATCAAAAAATGAGTTTGTTGTCGATAGATAGATGCTGTATGAATATGTGCTATAACTGATGTAAGTGGGACAAGTACCCTCCCCATCCACCCAACCTTTTTATGTCTCTGAGATGGGGCGCCCCTCCACCCCCCTTGGTTCTTACACACTGGTTTCAGGGCCTTCAAAAGGGGGCCCCTCAAGCTTTGATCCTCTATGTGGGTGCAGAAAAACATCTTTTTGCCCTACACTGTGCCCAGGAAACCAAAGTTTTTGCCGCCGCCGTATGCTAATGGAGCAAATCTAATCACCCTTTCCAATTACAAGATTTATATACCATAATGGCGCCCAGTGGTACCCCTTCAAGTCCTCAATTCTGTGGCCCCCTTATCTACCCTGTGTATGTCCAATGGAGCAAAGGTGTCTTCTGTCTGTGAATTCAGCTGCCTTACCACCACATCAGCCTCTTGGTTTCTTTTACAATAAGAGGATAACATGAACACAGTCCTGTGGGTGGGACCCTAATGCCGTCCCTCTCATTCTCTATCGAATGTACTTTTCCACTAAATGTCTTCAAATACAAAGTAGCTCCAAGGTAGGCCCCAGACAGATAAATGTGTCGGGAAAATACACTGTGGCCCCTAAGGATGTTGAGCATGTCTAGTAGACCTCTTGCTTGGATTATGTTTATTTTCTCTATTTTATTCATCAGTCCTATTTCATTTAATTTCAATGTGACTGACTTCATACTTTGAAAGCACAGCCTCATTTATTCCTACTTTTCTTTCCAATTGTTTCTTTCAGGCTCTTAAAATTTCATTTATTAATGGTTTGGGGCTGCAACAAGGTTGTGAACTTTCTTGATGAGTGAACATTTGTACATTGGTACATTTGTAAGAAACAATGTCTACATAATAAGCTGTAAGGAAACACTGTTCAACCCCTCTCAGCTCCGTGGCCTTCTAGTAGCCCCTCTTGGTGGGACAGAAATGGAGCCTATGAAGTGCTGGCTGAACCTGCTTGAATCTGTCCCTGATTCTCCTCAGGTGAACTCTTGTGCTGGTTGTTGATAGTTGGAACATGTTCATTCCAAATAAACGGCAAAAGAAAATCTATTTTCAGTCTACTAAACACAAGGAGTGTGTGTTAACGATTATTCAAACTTGGAGATAAAGAGCTTGAAAAATTTAGGTAAATCATGTCTCAGTATCAGACTAATACCTGTGCAGCAGCGTTTTGGACAGAGCAAAAGTAATGATGTGTCAGGAGAGGGTTATGGGTACTTTCCAAAGGGCAGATTCAGTTTACATATTTGGGAATATCATCTCTTCTCTCACAAGAAACTTGTTTTGAGAGGATGGTCACAAGTCCCTGAGGTAATCAATATGAATTAGTTCATGTCATCTTACAGTTTAGATGCAAATTTGCTTTGACCTGACAAATTGCATCATTTGTATGAACTGAAATGTTTCATAGCCTGCAGTAAAGTTCATGAACATAACAAAACATAAGCCATGGAAGCCTTCAGCCTTACAGAAATGGTTGAAAGGTATAACTGTGGTCTGTAGGTTTAAAACCAACACATTTTCTGTGGCTAATGTACTTTTTTTTTTTTTTGTCTAGTCAAAATTTTATATGGAAAATGTTGTCTCTCTGTGTACGTATAGCATTGATGCCATACTCATTTACATAGCAGCGCTCTGCAGGGATAATAAATTAATGACCAGACCTGCTAATTTGCAGTCATACCGGTGCAAATGTTCAATGGCGTCAAGGGGCACTTAAGTACTTCTGAATATCTAGCATCCTCTACCTGTGGTCTAATGGTTTTAGAAATGGTTTTTGTTTGACTGTTTCTTGCACTGTATTTTGCTATTTTATGCATGTAACTTTGTATACTATGTATTGTTTTTAATTGTTTACGTTAAATGTTGGTCAAGGATTTCATTGTACAGGAATGTTGCTCACAGCAGGTACAGATATGGATAACTGGCTGTTTGTGGAGTTAAGCATGAATATGGAGTCATGTTTGCATTACAAACATGCATTCATGCTATTGTGTGGGAAATATAAAGGTCATAGCCTTTGCAGCAGCTTTGGGAATGGAACACTTTGTATACTTTTTGCTTCTGTGTCTGCATGTGTGTGCGTATGTGAACTATAGCAGCGGGCACTTACTGCCATTTCCAGATGGTGCTGGAAACAAACAGGGCTTCGCTGTAGGACCCCTCAATAGGACCGTCTAGACTGGTCCCTGACCAGACAGATACAGCCTCCCATCAAATTAGCGTTTGTCAGATTTATGGTAATGGTACGCAACAGTCTTCCTGTCAGTGACATCAAGATTTACAGCACTGACACCCACCCCACACCCCTCTGCCACACACATATACACCCACCTGCTCCTACCAATGCACCCTCCCTTGCCCGAGCCTCTTTTTCTCTCCATCCTTCTTTTCTTAGACTTTGCTCATTGCTACTGAAAAACTTTTGCCCACCACCAGGACTTGACTATACAACTGGGAGGCGAAGCTGTGGAAGTAGTTATGTATACATTAGGGAGGTTAGTAAGAAGGATGAGGCCATGAACTGCCACAGTCCTTACCCAAAAGCACCACAACTACAGGAAAAAAAGACCCACTCAGGGTGGCAAAACCACCCAAGCCCCTTCTGCCTCCTTAACAATAGGTTGTGTCAGGGTTTCTTGTTAATCCTCTGTGATGAAGCCAGAGTTTTTCTGGGCGAACTGTTGGGGTGGAGGGTAAGATGGTGGTGCGGGAAAAGCAGGGTTGGGGGGTGTGCGTTGGGGGATGGCGGTGGTTAGCTTGTTGCACCACGGATGATGTGGCAAAGCTAAGCATTCAAGAGGTTAGAGGGTGAGGAGCAGACGAGAAGAAGGGATACGTTATTGGTGGTGGACTGTGAGTGGAGGACAAACAGAGAGCTCCATGTATGTGGATTAGTATCACCCTCTTTCATGTCATCGTTTTTGAATGGTAACCTGATCCCTGGACCCTAGCACTAGTGAGCCCAGTGGGAAAGGCTTCTGGAGAGATATCCCGTCCATTCTCAGCCCAAATGTTTTTCCAAGGCTGCTCCTCTGCCTTTGATCTGGACTCCTCGTCAACCACACAGGGTCATAAGCTAACATGTCGGGCCAGATAGTAGAAGGCCGGAATTGGAGCTGCTGAAGAGGGTGAAGGGGGTGTTGGTCCCTAAAGTCTGTTTTTTGAAAATCTTGCCCATATTCTAGACCTGTGTAGGTTTTCTTTAAAAGTAGACTTTATCCTCCAGGCAGTCAGCTGTTCACATAACCTCAGTCAGTCATAAAACTACACTTTGCAGGTGCTACTTGCCTGTTTTCCTGTTTTTGGAACACTGTGTTCAAAGTGACCAAACTAATTGTTGTGAGAATGCCCTACAATATTAGGCAGGCTAGTTGTCCTCCTTTCACTTTTGTGTTAATTTTTTGGTTTGAATTCCTTTGTGTGTTTTTGATACTGTAGTAGAAATTCATGGCATCTCCCTTTGCTGTGTGGTGATGCAGTATGTTCGAGCAGAAAGCTGGGGGGCGCTCTAACTTCACTATATGACTGTGTGTGTGTGTGTGTGTGTGTGTGTGTGTGTGTGTGTGTGTGAGTGTGAGTGTGTGAGAGATCCAGATTGTCTCCTTGTGCAGACACCTTAGCATCAGGGCAGTAGTGTTTGAGCTCTGAAATGAAGGCCAGACAGAGGTGGGATGAATGAATTAGGTAGCGGGGGTGAAAGAGGCAAGTGAGAGAGCGAGATGAATGTTGCTTTAAAATAAGAAGATGATGTGCCTGCAAAACAGTGACAAGCATATCAGCTTTAAAAAAGGACCTCCCCTACACACACAGACACACAGGCATAATGGGTTGTGGGTTGTTTTGTCGGCTTAAGTAAGACACGGTCTACTTCACCAGACAGGATGTTGAGCTGGTGCAGACAGGGTCATATTATTGCTGCATGTCTGTCATTTCAGTCCAGTAGGTCTGTGTGATATCGTGTTTTAAGCTGTTGAAGTTACAGCAGACGTATTGAGCATTCACTGCATCAAAAACATTCCACACAACTACATGTGCATTGTCGAGGCATGGAATGGGAGTGACGCGTATCCTCCAAATGTTCCAGTGTACTCTTTCAGTGTGGATGAGTGTGTGTGTGTGTGTGTGTTTAGGTGCCTGTGTTTGTACAGGAATCTATTTCTGATGCGGGGGTAATGAATGGCACCTGTTAGGTGTCCTTAGTTGGCCATCGTTTTTAAAGTGCAGTAAATCTTCAATTTCATCACCAGCACAATGCTCACTGCCAAATCCACTTTTTGTTTGTTTTATCTTACAGTTAAGATAAAAAAAAAAATAAAAAAAAAACGAGACAACCATGTCAAGCGTTGTGTCTCCGGTATCATCTTGCCTGTACCCTCAGGAAGGAAAATGTACTGCCACAACAGGCGAGTAAGCAACAAACATCTTGGTCTGAAATACTATAAATACAGATGCCTCTTTGCAGGGGACATGGAGTCACTAAACGGATGCCCTAGTATAAAAATTCTGTGAACCGTAGCCATGACCTTTTAACACCTATTTGGGATTTGGGCCAACATGTCACATAGCACTTAATTAATTTATTTACTAGGAAAAATGTATATTAATAAATAATATTATGCAAATATGTGAGATTCACTGAAAAAGCTGCAGCCCCTGGTTGTGGTAATGTGCATTAAGAGAAATATAACATGAAAACATTAAAGCGCATGCTCTGCCACCAAAAGAAGAAATATCTTTTGGACAAATGGTGCTGATCTCTCATGAAGAAGTCATGTGGAATCAATGCTGAAGACCACTGAAGCAGTCCTGGTGGCTCACAACATTACTAAGACACTGTGTTGGTTTTTCCTTTAATGTGTCACCCATCTGTATGTGTTATGTTGTGAAGCAGAATAAAGGGTTGTGGGTGGTTTGGTGAGGCGTGGTGAGGACCCAGGCTTGAAGCCGTCTGTGGTTGGCGCGGTAACAACTGAGCTTAGGAAGAGTCCAGTGAGCAGCCTTGTGTGTCTAGCATGTCTCTCTCACCCCTTAACGAGAATGGCATGCAGTGCCATTCACACACCCCCTTCCCTCACTGTACTCAACCACACTGTGTCCCACCGTGCACCCCCCATCCAGCTTCAAAGCTGCAAATAACAACAACTGAAGGGGGAGAAGATGAATGAGGATGAATGAATGCACCCCCTCAATCCCCCCTTCGCCTGTACACCTCCCCTGTTCCCCCGCTCCCCTCTACCCTTCCTTCCATTCCTGACCGACTGGCTTCCTGCATGCCCTTCTCTGCTCCTGCACTCCGTTTACCCCTGCTTTTGCTGGCCTGTGTTATGACTGTGGCTGGTGTGTATTACACACATATCTGTTAGCAGTGCTCCCCTGTCGGGACGCCCATATAAAGGACTGTCATTTCCAAAGGTCAGGAGTGAGCTCTGCACACAAGTGTTGTCCCGACACTTGGTCTGGAAAATAAAAACAGCTTGCTTGTCCGTGTCCTGTGTCTGTCTGTGTTGGTTGTGACTCCAGAGGCCAATGTCTTAGATGTCCTTTCCCTTTTCTCTTCCTCTATTCTTTCCTTTGCTAGCTCCACTGTTGTCAGGAAATCAAGATACCCAGCTTGTGTAAATTAGCAGCCAAGGAGGAAGTCATGGTTTGTTTTGTTTTGTTTTTGTTTTCTGTGTGTGTGCCTAGCTGTTGGAAATGCCTAGAGGTAAATGTGATACCAGGCAATAGGCATAATTATACTCATTAGCACCATGGCTAGGCCAAGGTCGAACAGTTCATGCATATCAGTTTATGTGTAACCTTTCTTTCAAGAGGAAGTGTGCTGTGCCACAGGTGTGCTGAGCAAGGACATGACCCACTGCATTGGTTTTTATTTTAAGTGCCCCTTGTTTGTGTCTGAAGCTTATGTGAAACAAAGTGTACTCATGAATTAGGTTTGCTTTGACATCCTGGCAACATACTTCCTTTAGCCATACTTTCCAGATTAACACCTTATTTTTATGCCAAAGTAAAAAATGTGGGCAAGGTGTGAGTTTTATATGGTAACATTAGCTCCAATGGAAAATGTTTCTTGTTCATCATATTGTTAATACAGTTCTCTATCGTTCAGCCTGACATATTCAATATTTTTTGCAACAAATTTGTACTAAGTCTTCATCATTTTATTCTATCTCTGTGTGAAAAATGTTATTGTTATGTTTTAAGGAAGCTGTGTGTAATAAGTCTGGAATTTAAGCGTGAATAATGTTAGCCAAACATCTGGATAAACGTAATACTATGTAACCAGCATAATGATCCAGAAAGGTTGTTAACCTCTTCTGGGCAAGACATTGGATTAATTATGTGGTTGTCTCAAGTATTTCAGGTTGATTTTAGGTGATGCTACACACCTGTTGAGATATTTTAGCACTGTGCTGAAACAGTACTTTTACTATTACTATTAGTATTTACTCTACGTATGTTCCTAAACTGAAAATCAAAATACATAAAGGCAAAATGTCATTGTGGCAAATTTGGCAGCAAATATCAAAATACCTAATAGGAGTATAGTGTATGTTGGTTGTACAGTCCTTCAAATTTGAGTGTTTGTGGTTATCACACAAATGAAGCAAGAAGAAAAGTAGGCCCAAGAAAGGGGAAGGTGATTGTGGTGTCTCAGTTTGGAACATGCTGTCAGACCTCTACCCATTTTCCTGTCCTGCGGTGTTCCAACGGTGGCCAGGGAGTACGAGAGTGAAACATGAACTAGTCGGCTGTGGTGGTAGCGGCTTCCCTCTAACCCACATTTATTACCTCTAAAAATAAGAAGGGGTTTTCTAAAATGAGCCTGACTCCTATTCTGTCCAACTATGTCAGGTGAATTTGCAAAATGGCGGCTTATAAATCATTGGAAAAAAAAGGTTTCCATGAACATTAACTACAACTAACCCTATGAGCTTGTGGTACCTGAGCCCTGTGTCTTGATCTTTTCCCATTTATGTACTGTCCAGATATTCATGGATATGTCAAATGTTAAAAGTCTGCTAACCATTGGATGCCTCATGGTGGATCTGATTAGGCTGTGTGCTATAGCATGTGGTATTACTTTGACAATTGTTGGAAGGAATTGTTGGAGAAAATTAACTGTGCTAATGATTTCCTTTCACTAATGTCCTTTTTAAATTCTGGATATGTGCTCCAAAGCGTAATTTACATGAGGCTAAATGCTATTAAATTCAATATTCAACTCTAGCTATGCAGTGGACCTGAGCTGTCCTTACACAACCACTGGTAGACCTTCAGTAGTGTCTTCAGCTTCTGTTCTTGTGTGCTTGAGCTCTGGTCCACTGCCAGGAGACCCAGTTATGTCACCCATTAAATGTCTTGACATCTTTTTCAAATTGGAGCCCTGGAGGGCTGTTTTTTTTCCTTCTTTCTGTCATGCATCTTTTAAGGAGACATTTAATTTGAAAAAATGCCGCCTGGCTATGTCTTTAGTGATATTTATATTTGCCAGTGTTTCTCATTTACATAAAGCCTAGCTAATCAGCTTTCACACAACAGTGAGGTAATGTCTCGACAGGTCTTTCGGGGAGGCACAATTAAAACATGTCCAATTCTATAGAGGCAGCCAATCGATAAAATCTAGGAATGGCAGACTTTTTATTGAGACTGTTTTGGCAATGAGTTGCAAGTTTTTATTAGATTTCCTTGCATTCTTTTTAATGAACAGGTGGTCTCATAGTAGCCTTAATAAACAAGGAACAGAAAGGTGATAAGTCTCCATAAGCACATGTTTTTCTGTGAGACAGCACATGTGAGATTATTTTAACTCCACATATTGTGAATGTACTGTGAAATACTCAACAACATTTAGGGAACTATTGACTGTGTTGAATTAAATGTCCAGTTTATTCTCAGCTGTTCATCTCGATGCCTTGGAGATTTATAGAGGTAGTCATCACAGGACAGTCTCATTTGACCTCACAGGCTCAGAGTGACACAGCACACCAACTCTCAGATCATTATGTGTGTGGTTGACAGGAGAAGGGAGGGGCATGTCTCGAGGTAAGCAAAGGTTTTTGGGCATATTTATTTTTCTCCTGTGAGCCTTTTGACCAAACACTCCTCATCAATCTTCTGTCAAAAGGGCAGAGGTGGCAGCTTCCACTCCTCTCGTTCACAGGGACAATGTGTACATGGGGACCCCAGGGTCAAGGGCCGGATGCTCTGTTGGTAACCACTGTGAACACTGTACTGTACATGAAGAAGATGTGGTGGGACTTGTTCAGTCTTTCTGCATCTACATAACCAATGAGGCAGCAACCTCCATTGCTTCTTTGATTATCAGGTACACCTGGTTTAGTAGCAATGGTTTGAGTGGGTGAAGTAAGAGTTATCCACATCATAGGAATTTAACTAGACGCTTCTTACTCCATACTATATAGCTTTCCTGTCTCTTCTTATCTTAACCTTTCCTATGAAAGACCAACAGACAACTGAAAGACATATTTCATCTACAGAAATCTTTACATGTAGCTGTAGGGAAGGTATGTGTGGGGCAGTGTCGGCAATGGGAGAAGAAAGCTAGAAACAGAATAGAATGATCTCATCAAACAAAGCTTTTACATGCCCCCCCCCCCGTCTCACACGCGTGTGTTTCTGATCTTACTATTTTTCTGGAAGAGGAAAATGTTTCCTGTTTAAGCAGACTGGCGGGTTCACCAAAAAGTCGGGGGGTCAGGTTGCTTAGCCAGCGTCTGGTTCTGTTGAAGCGGATTCCCCACATCTCCATCAAACAGCAGCTCTGTTTTGGCATGGCTCTGAAAACTGACCTTGGTGGTCACAAATGTTTGGGGTCTGCAGAATAATTGAGGCTGCAGTGCTCTTTACTTCTCCAATCCCCCCCATCAACAACACACAAAACACGCTGCAGTTAAAATCACATTTTCTATCAGAACTGTTTTATCTTGAATTAAACTAACATTTGCAATAAGTTTATTAAAGAATATTTGTTTACCCTCTGATTTGTTAATATTGGCTTCTTGTTACTGACATAATTTGTAATGTCCATGGTGAATGTGTGAACAGATGTATGTTTCGCTTCCTGCCAGTGTCTTTGGTTGAATAGAATAGCAGTTTATTGAACAGGGTCATCCCCATGACATGAGCAGTAAGCAATCTTGTGTTGATGTTCTTCTCCTGAAATGTGATATAGTGGATGGGAGAGTCGGGGTGTGTGTCTGCCCTGCCTTGTCCAGACTGGTTCCTGGCTTGCTAATAAAAGAGATCTCTTTTTAGTTTTGGATACTGATCTCTCCACAGAAGTTTAAAGATCTCATTCACGGTTCACACTGCATTTGCCCCTTAAAGTCTCGCAGCAGGCCCTTGGTCCCAGGCCGTGATTCATGGAGTGACAGGTCTGCCTCTGGCTGGTATAAGAGCCCAATCAGACGGGGTCCATACACAGACGCTGCAGACAAAAACACGTCAGCCCAGTGCTTAGATGCAGGCATCTAATGCTCCTATTACCTTTCACACCTTTTTTTTATGCAGCTTTTCTTTACAGCATAGGTTGGAAAAATCTATGTCAGCTGAAGCTTTCAGCTGAAAGCTGAAAGGTGGAAGCCAATCAATGAAACTATTTAAAAATATATATATTTTAAATTTGCTATTCACAAATGACATCAGGTGATATGAATTGTACTTTGCAAAAGAGATCTCATGAGCCTGGAAAGAATTAGAAAGTAATCTTAGATTTTAGATCGGCATCAGTTCATATCTGTGTAGAAGTGGAGATGATTTAGCTCTGTGGCTGCACTGCGGAGAAGTGGCTGCCCAGCTACGATAATTCCAAAAGCACAATGCAGAATGCTCACTGACGAACAACCATCTCTGATTATGAGTTCACCACACACAAAAATGCATGTTTGTGTAGAGCAGTGTTTTGTTATTTTTATTTTTGTGTCCCCCAGCATACCAAGCAAAAACCTCAAGGCACACCTGTATTTATATCTATGCAAAACAATTGTTGACAAACAAATATGTTGATGAAACATTTAACAAAATAGTAGAATTCTTTTGAAACATACCCATTCAAAACATCTGCCAACATCTTAATGGAACTGAAAAGATGTCAGGGTATCTACAGATATAAACAATTTAAGAATCTTTAAGCTTTTTAATACCATTTTGATTAAATTTAAGTCCAAAGTTTTGATGGAAATACATAGGCTACTAAAATGAAAATAAACTGTCAATACTGTCACTTCAAAATCAGTAGTAAAGTAGTTTAAGTAAGTTTAATATTAAAGGAAAAAACAAAAACCTATTACATTACAGTATAAAAATCAAATAGCCTAATAATGTTCTTTTGAATAAAACAATACTCAACAGAAATATATCATTTGTTACATAAATCCTACTGATTAGGTTTTAGTGTGTGGGTGTTTTACTGTAGGTTTTATGATTCAGTTCTGAACCAGACAGTTTTTATCAGAGTTTTTGCCTGTAGATTTATTTTTTCTTTGCATGCTTCTCTCTGCTGTTTGTAGTGAACACATGCCTGGTATAGATGTGAGACTACGTGCTGCGCAGTTCTACATTTGTGGTACTCTTTGTGGTATGGACAAGCAATTACAATGCAAGTGTAGCATGTGTGATGAGTAACATGGGCATTATGCATGTGTCAATAATACAGCTGAAACATTTGCAGTGTAGACAAAAAATGGCATGTGGTTGCCACAATATTCTACAGCAAACCTGGATTTGCTTCACGGGACACCATTTGGAAACCACTGGTGTAGAATATTGTTTCTACTGTAGAACATTACAGATGAGGCAGGGTTTGTTTTTGTTTTTTTGTCTTTGATTTGTTTAAGAACAACTGCATACCAGCATGAAAGCATCATCCTGTAAGATGGGACATCATGATCCTGGGTTAGTCTGCTGCCTGTGGGCCTGGACAGCTGCCATCTTAAAGAGAAAAATGAGTTCCAAAGTTTATCAAAGTGCTACAATATGACCTCAAACAAAGAAAATTCACCTTTTGTAATGGCCCAGTCACAGGCCAGCCCTTAACCCCACAAGATATACTGTGAAATGACCTCAGGAGTTTTCAATTTAAGGTTTGCAGAGCTCCAAAATTTACCCACGTTTCCAGAGTCTTTTTGGTCATTTTCCAGTGCATTCATTGCTTCTTTTTTTTTTTGGTTTTGTTTTAGTGTTTCCGGGCACTGTGCTGTAAAGGACCCCCACCGCCAAGACCAGAGTATGATGTGGTGTGCATTGGTCTGACAGGTGCTGGAAAGACCAGCTTGCTCTCACGCCTCTGTAGTGAGGGCAGCGATGGCATCGTTCCAACAACAGGTATGTGCACATAACATTCAGATCTGTGAGAGAGAGAGAGAGGGTGTTTTTTTTTTTGTTGTTTTTTTTTTTTAAATTGAAGGAGAAACTCTCTGCAGATCACATCTCCTTTCCATCATGTGTTCTCGAAGATTTTCCAAGCTTCTGAAATGCCATTATATTTCTAGAACATGCTGTCCTCCCGATTAGAATCACAGTTAGATAACACTGTCCAGGTATCACTGCTCTCCAATTGGGGGGAACATGTCTTCAATATGTCTTTAAAAGTGCTATTGCTAGAAATGTTCTGCTGTATTTCACCAGCCAAAACTCAGCTTCTTTCTTCTAGTCAAGTGGGAGGCTGGTGTTAAGTATGTCCAGAAGAGGAGGCTTTAGGGTTAGTACATCATTTTTCTGTAGTCAGCGCTCTGCTTTCCATATACACAATGCTATCCCTCAAGGACACTGACATTCCTCTTTTCTCTCCTGGCTTTGTCAGCAGTCAGCTTTGAGCTGTTGCAGAAATCCCATTTTAAGTTCAGTCATTGTTCACTTTCACCAATAGACACTAAATATAACTTAATTCCCAAATGTTCTGTCTAGGCCAACATAAATTAAATATGTTGATTACTTCACTTATCAGAGAGGTATTTTAGTGAGCTTCTCTAAAAATAAGATTTTACTGTCGGCATTGTTTGCATCTGCCAACATCTACAGAAAGATCATGAAGAACAGTGTGGGGAAAAGTCTCCTGCGGTTCCCCTCACTTCTTACTTCATGGTTTTGTACGGTTGTCTTGTGCATAAAACCCACATTTAGCACTTTAGGCATTAAAAAAACTGAAATCAGTAGTGTCTCCCATCTCTCCTCCTGTTTGTGAATGTCACTAGGAAAGGAATTCCCATCAACATAATTTAGCATAATTTGAGTAACATTAAATCTCTTCCTTCAGTGGGTTTTTTTTAGTATTTCCCACTGTATGTAGCCACATAAACAAACCACATAATGTATGATTGCACTTTAGACATTAGTTCAGTCTTCCACCAACTCCAACATAGAACAAAACACTTTTGTGTTGAACTTTTCTTGTTTTTCTGTTTTGCTAACCCAGACCACACAAAGTGTTATTTTCTTTCGCTTTTACAGCACAATATGTTGACAATCCTCTTTGTGTTCACCAGCTGGTGGTTTGGAGAAGGTACACCAAATATCCTGGGGAGACTAAATGATAAAGTGGATTTTTTAAGTCAGATTTTTTTTTTTAATCCATTTTCTCACTCTTGAAAAGCAATCCAGCCAACATTCCTAAAAGCTGACTCTCTCCTAACATGTGCCACACACACATGCACTCACAGTTTCTTTATGTCATTATAGTGATGGGTTTTCATTTTTCTCCTCTCAGGTTTCAGCATCAAAGCAGTGCCATTTCCAAATGCCATCTTGAATGTAAAAGAACTTGGAGGTAAGAATTTCTTTTTTTGCCACATGAAACTCACAATTGGCTGCAGCCCACACTAAGTTCAGAGGGTAAAAAAAAAACCAAAACATTGTTTTGGAGTAATTCTTTGAAAGCAATTCTAAGTTGAGAATCCTGGGTTACTTTTTCTTTGCATATTAGCATATTAGGATACCTATGTAGTTCCCTGAGTGTGGCTAATAGAAGTTATTTTATAAAATAAAATCAAACTATTTTAGCAACATTCAAATTTTATTTCTGCATTGATTAAACTTCCACTACCGCTTTAGATAAAATAGCAAACACCATGTGTGAAATAATTACTCTGTTCTGATGTCATTTTATTTCTCAATATTAACTGTATACACAAACAACTGTGTACACCATGGATGCAGAAGCCTGTTTGTTTTTACCTCCAGGAGCATCACACCTTTCACTCATAGCCTGACATGTACATGCAGATGTCAGACTTGTTAGTGTTTTTTTGAAGTGGCTGTACAGTCTGAACCCTGTTATTCCTGGAAAGGCACGGCACTCGAGGAAGTTGTTTAATAAGCACAGATGAAGGATCTTGAGGTGGACCTATGTAAACAGACCAGTGGGAATCCTTCCAATCCTTAAAGGGAGCCTTAAGACAGGGATATGTCAGTGCTGTCCCTTCTCTAACAGTTACCTTAATGAAACTAGAAAATGTATTGCTTTAAGTTAAAATAATTTATGTTATCTTATGTGCACTATAGGCATATGACAGGTGGAGGGGATATTTTGAAGGCTCAACCAATCTACCCCCCTGAAAAGATGAAAAACATACATGCACAGACACACACGGAGTAATACACACACTGAGGCACCTAAAGACCACCAACGAGGATCCTTCCAAATTTGGACTGTGTGCATTAGGGTTTTTTCGAATGAGGTTTTTCTGGGTTGGGTCAGAGCTTGTCTGGTGAGACATTATTGTGGTTGGAAAAACACTGGTCCCTCTGCTGACACATTTGATTTAGAGAAGTTAGTATAGGCCACTACCACAGCAAAGGATGATGAAATCTGTCCTCTTTGCCCCCCAGTTCCCCCAAGACCCTAACTGTTGTGTTCTTTTTTTTGTTAATACACTGAGCTCAAGAAGTTGAGCAATTTCCATTGCCATACATTATTGATGGGTTGGAGAGGGTGAAAACACGAACATTATGTTTTGATAATAGTGACTACTTTTTGTGTGGACACAGCATCGGATTTAGGCTTGTTTCTGAGGTGAAATATCGACATGCAGCTCTGTTGTTTGGCTGAAGGGAGCTATACGTGTCTTGTTCCAAATGTAAATGACGTAAATATGGAGTCAGGAGAATAGGTGTGCTTGCATAATGCTCTGCCGGTCAGGTTTTTGATAGTGAACCTTTCAGATCTTTTCTGATTAAAGTAGCCCCTTTCTGCACTGTTTGTAACTTACTCAATACTTCCCATTTGTGTTGATGTTCTTTTTTTCCTCCCCTTTCCCTATGGGTTTTAAAACAAGCAAACATGCCTGGTTTAGTTTTATGTTATTTTGCACTGCATTACTGATGAAGAAAAATGATACAAGAAATGACGCACATCAATATTCCTACCCCTAAAAACTTGTTTTACACAATACCTTTGTGGCTTGTTCTTTTCACTCAGCCTTCACCAAGGCAATATAAGAGTAAAGTATAAAGAAGTGAAGCACTCCCCATGTATTTCCTTCCTCTATTACTGTAAAACAAATTAAATGTCATTGAAGTACTTTTCCTTTACAGTATCAAATGTAAAGTCTTAAGTCTTGTAAAGTATATGATGATTAGTGCTGGAGGTTAGAAACAACATTAATAGCAAGTATTTTTCAAGATTTGCTATTTTGGTAAGGCAAGCGGAGCATTTAAAATACTGTACATGAAATTCTGCCAAGCCACTATTTCACATAGTTATTCTATCTGTATTTGCTTGACCAGAAAATTATTGCCCAACCCATTTGATTTGAGAGACAAAAATGGTTTAAGCTGAGGATGAAAAGGACACATGGGAAATAAACAAGTGTTAAGGTTAATATATTTGACTTGACTCGGCGTGAACACAAGTCAAGTATTGTTGACTCACAACTGTAACTTACATTGTTGCTATGCCAGGTAATGCATTTTTAACTCTTGTTGCAGTGAGTTCACATGGCCAAATTGTTGTAAATACAAGCTGTTCTTTAAACCAGAGGCACAACGCCACTTATGTGCAGGCAGCCCTGATATATGATGTCTGTAATGATTCAAGCTGGAATATACGTTTGTTTCACTCATGCATTTGTCAGTGAGGTCGCTGCCATCTTGTATTCATTTATTTATTCTCATCCTCAGATCTGGTTTCTGTCTGTTTTCTTCCTTTTCTTTCTGCTTCTAAATCCTTTGCACTGTTAGTTGCATTATCTTCATCTCTTTTTTTGTCCTTCCATCATCACTTGCTCTCTCAAGCTTTCCTTGTTTGCTGATTTGAGCATGTTGTCTGTTCTTCATAAACCACAGTGCTTCACAGTTGCTGTCAGACAGAACACGTCTGTCTTGTCATTTATTGTGTTTAGGTTAAGTGTGTCACATAAATAGCCCAGTTATTTCCAGTTTTCTGCAGCCCTGAGTTCTTAAATATAATGTAGCAAGAAACCCAGTCCCAAAGAAACCTGATTTCTTGGTTATGTATATGAATAATGGTTTGTAATGGGCTTTCTGCACATGTGCATGATTAACGTTTCAAACAGGGAAAGTATTGCTGTGACAGCTGTGACATAATTAAATGCAAATCTGAAGCTGAAACTGAACTTATTAAGTCTAAATAAGTTGGTCTACACAGCTGAACAGCAGACCATTTTTAAAATTCAAACATGTGCACCCTAAAAGACAAACTGTGTGGTCTCACTTGAAAATTTAATCAGGAATTAAATAAATACCCTGAGAGAATTGTGCATTTTCATTCCAATATGGCCAGCATGAAGAGATGGATACTTTTCATTTCACCAGTGGGAAACTACATGGCAGCAAATCTGCAACATTGTCAAATGAAAGCTCTCTATAGGCTCTTTCTGAATAATGCTTAAAGTCTGAAAATTCTGCATCAGGCGATCTTTAGTAGCATTTGCTACCTGGCTTATGCAGGTATGGGGATTGGGTAGGGAGGCTGCCTCAGGGGACACAGGGAGGAATCATTTAAGTGTGTGTGTGTGTGTGTGTGTGTGTGTGTGTGTGTGTGTGTGTGTGTGTGTGTGTGTGTGTGAGGGTGTGTGTGTGTGTGTGTGTGTGTGTGTGTGCGTGTGTGTGCGTGTGTGTCTCTGGACAGTGACATGACGTCAAGTCTAGACGGGCCATTTCACAGTGTGCCTTCATGTCACCCCATGACAGCTGATGAAGAAGTGGATCTAATAATCACTACTCTGAGCTGTTGTGGCTGTGGTGAAGAATTAAGGCTTTCGATTTGAAGTGGAATAGTACATATTTGCACATGCAGTATTTCTCCACTATGCTTTCCACTACTTTTCTCAATTCTGCTATATTGGAAATCATACATTTTGAGTGAAATGTGTTTGCTTCAATGTGTCATTTTTAAAGGTGCTTGTACATGTAGAGTACCAGAGAGTACTGATGAATGGCACATGGTACATGCACTGAATGTGATAGATTTGTATATATTTTAACTTGTCACAATGGTCCTTTCTACATAAGTAGAAATATTAATAGATAGGCCTTAGGGGAAATAGAGTAAGATGCAAAAACCTCACAGAACGTTTACCAGTTGTCTGTGGGCACCAGCAGGCAAAGGATGTGAGCACATCTCAGTGAAGCACATCACAGCCCTAATGTGGTTCTTATTACTATCAAATAGGACCACAGTGTGTGTTACTTTGCCCATCAGGGAGACTTTGTCTTTGCAAAGGAAAAAAAAAAAAACAGCAATAGTGAAATTTGTAAATTCTTGTCTGGGTTTACAGCAATTGCTGGCAGGAACATAGTGTTTTGAAGTTCTGAATACATACATGTAACTGATGACACCTCATTCATGGATTTTAGCCCATTTGATATTTTTTCTTGATACAGGGTAAAATGTGCATCACAGGTACTATAACTGACAGCCAATAACAGTTCAAATCTACATTATCCAAACCAATTCTTCAATTTCTTACATATTTTATAAGTATAGTGATTTTAATGTTTAATGACATTTATTTGTCACAGTGTTGCATGATGACTTACACAATAGAGAGGATGGATTTAGGGTGCCAAGTCACAAATACAATATACACCCAGTTTGTTTTACTCCAAACAAACTTCTTTTATTTCTAATATCCTGAGGCATTTATGTAAACCAGCTTTCTCAATTCTGCAAAACTGAGAGGGGGTTTTATTTAAAATCAGACACTGTTAAGACTTTAAGGGTTGATGGGTGTTCCAATATCAGAAGTGTTTTCCACCTCACCCCAGCTCCTGTGCCAGCTCATTCCTCAATGAACTAAGCAAACGTTATTACCAGAGTCCTCCCTCATGCATTGCAATACTCCCTCCCATCAGTGTATTGTAACTGTTTTGTTCAGAAAAAAAACTTTCTGCTTTTAGTTAGGAGACTTCAAAGAGGGCTGCGTTCAGTGTTTCAACTTTCAAGAGTGAAAAATATTATTAGCAACATATTTGTATTTTGTGTTGAGTTTTGAGTTCTGAAAACTGGTGTGAACAGCAGGAGGCAGAACAGAAATGGTTGTTCAAACTGACCAAACTGACCTGAAACCCTAACTGCATCACTACCCAACAACAAAAAGAAGAAGTCCCAACAGTAGCCTAATTTAGACCAAATGGAAATATAGGTTAGTAGGTTTCAACTATGTTGACTCATTTTTGAAAGCTGTTTGGATTTGCAGATTAATGCAAAAACAGAAGTGAAAAAGATTCTGAATTCCAGCAAAAGACTATCTGCTTCTAATTTTTGCTGTGTAATTGTTTACTTATGTTTTACTGGCATTTGCGTCTAAGTTTGGTTTATTAACTCGGTCACACATTATTAAAAAAGAAAGAAGAAACCTGATCACTTAAATGTTATTGCCACTTGTGTTTGTGTAACCAGCAGATGTCTGCTTTTCACATTCTCTCTGACCTGCACTATTGGAAAGTTCTTCATTATCTTAAATATAATACTGTCTTTGCCTCATAAGATGTAAAGAAACACACCAAGAGTCTATAGGGTTACCATTGTGTCCGGGCCCACTCCGCAGGGCCAGTTTCTGTTCCATTTTCCTTCTATCATAATGCATTTTTTGTGCGATAATCATTTGTAGTTTAATGTGTTGATATTGAGGTTTTCTGATCTGCACCTTTTTGTGCTTCAATTTCACCAATTTAGCAAAGACATAAAAGTATATATTGCAGTTAATGTTTATTTTCAACTAATTTATTGGTTATTTTCTTCATTAATTGAATGATCATAATTGTTTCATCCATAATAGAAAGAAAATACAGGAAATGCCAATCAAGATTTCCAGTCCAAAAATGCAATATTTGTCAATCTGTTCTTACACAAAACCAAGAAAAGCACCTAATGACATAAATATGACTTCAAATGTGACTATTAATGATAAAAATAGAATTCAGAAGCACAAGCAATTTATTAGCTCTCTCTGAATAACTTACTTGACAACATAATCATAAAAAATGTTAAATGGATTGGGAGAGTTGGCTTCATCACTAATGACTGGTAATCCTGGTAGGAGTTTCACATAACAGTGGCCTGTAGCACTTGGTGGTGTATAGGCATTAAATTATCAAATGTCTCCATAGCAGAACTCATCTACATTTAATTCGATCATAGAGAGTCATGGCGTCCAGACATCAAACCATCATTATATGTTATACATTTTGTATGCGAACATAAAATACATAATTACTTTTCCTGTTTGAGCTTCATCTTCTGGAGGGTTGAAAAAGGTTGAGTGAGAGAAGTGATTGATGGGCTGGGTGAGGTGTTCTCCTCAGATCAGATTTCTACCCATCAGATCACAGAGAGAGGTATCCTGACATTAGAAGTTGTTCTGATTTCTGCAGTGTAATATAGTGTGATATGTTGAAATTATGGCATTGATTAATATGTTCTATACAGAGGGCATAAAAACACATCTACATTCCTGAAAATATTTTATGCTACCACTAAAAACCACTCAGTGATTTCCAACAGGCATGGTTAAATGCATATATGTCCAGTGAAGATTGATAGGATAACCAGTTAACCAGTCATGAACACTGGTGATAAACATTAAGTTTCAGTTCTTATTTTGCATCTGTGTTGTATAACTCACACAGGGATCAACTCCATCTAAGAAAAGCAAGAGATAAAGATTTCTTTTGCCAAGGGTAGCCTCACTATGTGATTATGTAATGCAGATACGAGATATGTTTTATGATATTTTATTATGACTTTAAACTGTTGTTCCCTTGCCATTACTGTCATGATAGCTACACATTAAACAGCCAAATGTATCAAAACCAGGCAAGTGAAAAAGGATGTTGAAAGCTGTACTGGGTTATATAATTCATAGCTTTAGTCAAAAGTAGACATGAAAAGTTGAGGGAACATAGCAAAAAAAAATACTTTATTGTAAATCTTGAAAATATTTAGTGGCAGATTGTGCTTTCAGTTAAGTCCAGCCAGAACACATGCTGTAGGATTGTACTATGAGTAGTTAATTTATATTTCCTATACATCTCTGACTATTTGTTTATATAAAATGTAGTTTATGATTCAACTTGGTACCTGATTATGCTGGAACCTTTCATTATTTAATTAATGTCATCATTGGGCACAAAGTAAATAAGTAGTCTTGCAACTGATGAGCCAGTATTTGACAGGGTCAGTAATGATGAATTATGACTTTAAACTATATATTTTTATAGACTTCTGGCTAATTATGTCTGAGTGGAATCGAAAAGTATAAAATATGTTTTTCATTTGTAATTATAAGCTATGTATAATGTATTAAAGAATGACACAAAGATGAGAGAAAAGGGAGTAAAGGAATGAGGTCTTAGTCATCATGCACTTTGATTAATATGTAGTATGGGTTGCCAGCATCCCCCAAGAACCATGACATCATGTTTGGAAATCCTCCTGCCAGACCAATAGGTGGCAGAAGCTGCCAGTGAGATCCAATGAGACGTGACGGACATTCCACCATTTCCAGGCAAGGATGAGAGAAACTTCCTAGTCAATCTTTCAAGTGCCACTTTGTCTGATAGCTTTCCACTCCAGTGAGAGGTGTGAGTCAAAAGAGTGGGGGAAGGAGAGCATAAGGAAAAGGAGATAAATGTCATTAACAGCTCTTCGTTATGTTTAAACATTTGCCATACTCAGTTTGTCATTGTTTGGCAATTACCTTAATCTGAGCAACAATAACAAAACAACAGTTCACAAGATTGTGAAGGAAGTAAGCTCACCATACGAAGGAGGATCATTTTAACCAGAGAAAGTAGATCCTCTAAAAGCAAAGCATGTAGATGCATATGTAATGTAACATGATACTTTGTGTTATGTGCATGCTGACAAATTTAGTGAGTGTGTAGAACAAACATTTGAGAAGCTGCTGAGAAACTTAGTACGCAAAGATGTAGTTTTAGCTTTGTATCAAAACTTTTGTGATTTGGGTTATTTACTAAACAAGGGGAAATAATCTGGATGTTTGACTTTTTAAGTTGTATAATACAGGAATATTTGGTTTTCCTGGAAAATATCATGAGGTTCCTCATCAATACCGGGTTAAAGAGGCAATAATACATAAATATGACTATATAAATCTGACCATGCTGCAGTCAAGATGCATCTTTCTAAATAACATTATTGGTGGTTATTATTCACTAATTTAATTTAATTTATTTATGGAATTCTGCTGTTGTTCATTCAAAAAGGAAATTGTTTTGTTATGAAAATAAAGTACTCACGAACTTAACAATTAAAATGATAATATTTTTTGATGATGGTCAGCAATCTTATAATATGGTGTTTCATGTGACAGCAATAAGATTAGTTATGACAGACATTTAATGACATCACTCATCTGTCTACAGGAGCTGACAACATCAAGAAATATTGGAGTCGTTACTATCAGGGGTCACAGGGTGTAGTCTTTGTGCTAGACAGTGCATCATCAGATGAGGACCTTGAAGCAGCACGTAATGAGCTCCACTCAGCCCTGCAGCACCCGCAGCTTTGTACACTGCCTTTCCTCATACTTGCCAACCACCAGGACAAGCCTGCTGCCAGGACGCCAAACCAGGTAACTTATCCTGTGTACTGTGGTGGTGGTGTTTTTTTTAATTCCATGTATCTCAAACTGATGTTTGACTTTGACAAGTATGTACTGTAGTGTCCACAGATTCATAAATCCTTACATCTGTCTTGTTCAACCATGAAATAATATAATAACTGTACACATTGGTACAACACATGGTACACATTTGGTGAGAGGCCAAAGGATCAAAAGAGCTCTTTAATTTGGTGTTTGGGGAAAAGCAAAAGCCCTGGACTAGGGATACCAAGGCTTCTTCCTGCAGCCAGGCCTTGAAGAAGAGTTTGCAGTAAAGTCCCGTGTGATAGGCCTGTACTGTTTGGGCCTGGTAAGGTTCAACCGCTGCAAATAACATGCAAGAGACAGTTTGGAGATGTGATATCCAAGTGTGTAATTTGCAAAGCTTCCATTGCTGATATGACTTCCAGGAGTCATGACCAGAGAAAAACAATTGGCAAAGATGAAGTAAGCTGGTCAGGCCTGATTTGCTTAGAGGAATTATGTATCAACATGCAAGAATCTGGAGTTCAGATTGACTACGGCTTCTGTTGTTGCAGAAACAAACATTTGAGTGTGGAAGGAGTAGCCTACATAAAGAATAATTTTGTTTGGCCTCTGCCAGGTTTTCAGAAACTCTCCAATGACTCAAGTAGGAGGAGTAGGGGGTTCTCAGCAGGGGAGCAGGGCTGCTGACCTCGACTGGGGATAACACTGGGCAGTGTGGGAGGAACACTTATGAATTCAACAGGCATGCCCTCTGTGGAAAATTGTAAGCCAAATGGCTCTAAATGTTGTTGGGCTGTTTCATTGACACATCTCTTTGGTTTTGGAACACAGTGTGCTTCTGTTACACAGTTAGTTACACTGCTCATCCTCCTGGGGAAACCTTAAGCCAGTGTGCTGGAAAGGAGGCTTCGACCAGTTGCTGAACAATAGAGGTAGTTGATTAATGCATATTCCACCCTGATTGTGGAAAAGTTGACTAGTTTTTGCACTTCACCATAGAAACAATGAGATGGAGGATACAAGTCGCAGAAATGCATTTGGCTGTCGAGGGCTACCTTTGGGAACAGGATAAGGAGGTTAAATATCTGTTAGCTGCTTAGAGGAACCAGATCATTTGGTTTTGGAGTCTTTATAGAATGCCTGGACATTTTTTGTGAAGGTTTTCTGGCATGTCCAGCCAAGCGGAGGCCCAAATGGTAATGAAGTACTAGAGGAATTTTGTATTCCACTAGGTTTGGGTGATTTTCTGGGTAGAGGGTTCTCTGGGTTGCTGCAACCATGGTCTGGATTTGTGTCACTAAAAAGCATTATTTGTATCATCAGTTATTGCTGTAGCACTCTAATAACTAATGAATGAAGGTTTGTAAAGTTGTCCCTTAAAATGTTCTAGTCCCAGTACTTCTGTTAAATGCTTTGGTAATCAGTTATGTACAAGCTACAATATTATGACCAAAAAAGTGACAGTTATACCAGCAGTATGAACATGAATATTAAACATCAATAATGGCAACAACTGAGCATCATCAGTGGGGACTCAAAATATTATTTAACATAGCAGGATTTTCAGATCTTAGCTATTTGTAATGCATCCATCCGTTCCACAGTGGTAGAGAACACAGGGTATGCACTTTCCAAATGCTCTCTTTTCTCATCCTTGTCAGGCAATGGCCATGAAATAGTTTTAGGGCTCTGAAACACAGAGTTAGTAAATTTTTTACAGTTGCAAAGGATTTTGACTGATCCACATTTTATCCTTTTTGATTGCCATGTAATTTTTTGGGGCAGCTTTAGAGGGCACTTATTCTGGTCTCATTTGTAATTTTGGACTGCATATTAGGCACAGGCATGTTTTTGCTGTTTTAATCCTCTCTATATATAGGAAGCAGTGTACTTCTGACTTTCATCTTCCCAGTGTTGACCAATCCTGAACCCCATGACTGCAAATGTTTGTTCTACTCATTGTTCTTTTTTTTTGGTCCAGAATAAAAGTTTGCCACTCCACCAGCATGCAGTCTGTAATAGCTAGAAGATAGTAGAAATGTCATGTAGTAGGAGTAGTAGGTCATGTCACCACCTCCCCTCAGGATGGAATTAATCACTGTTTGTGGAGGCAGGAATAGAATACAGCACAACTTAATGTAGTCTGCCTGTTATTCCTCTCTCTCTCTCTTCCTTTCCTCTGTGCTAGCCATGCTCCACCACTCTGCTCTTCCCTTACAGAAGGAGCCTCTTGGAATAGGATGTTATGGTGAGCATTCCCAGCTCAGTGCTCACTCATGTTTCAAAATCCTGGAACCCCACACTCACAAAATTGCTCACACACTCACAAACATACACATGGACATACATCATTTGCAGAGGCAAATCTAAAGTTTCTGAAGGATAACTAAGATGGATGCTTGTAGTGCAGACTGTCTGCGTTTCCTAGCCCAGGCTAACAGTGTTGCTGCTCTTCAGAGTTGTGAATTCTGCTGTGGGAAATGATGGAGAGAATAGATCTATACCAGTAACTCATTAGTATGCATTGGTTCTGCTTGAACACAAGCTGCTTTTGACATGGAATCACACATATCCTATTGATATTTTAAATGGCAACTGGTCTCTCAACACTGGTCACTGTCCTGGCACTTGTAACATAGGCAATTAAACCAGTCTGTGAGCTGCTGACACTTTCCTACTGGACTTAGCGTGATATGTCCTCTGCCATCATTGAATCAGTGTCTGGAAGTATTGACTTTCTGAACTGTTTGCAAACACTGATGACACGTGAGATGTAGATGTTGCCCAAAGGCCTTTGTGCAGTGTGTCGGGATGGCCGCTGGAGCTCATAATAAATTACTTACAAAAAGTGAGTTGATCAAGGTACCTGAGGAAGCTGATGTCATTGCTAATGCAGCTGTTTTCATACTGTGGCTATTTCAATCAGCTAACTCATATTTTTACGTTCTGTCTCAGTCATACATCCACTTCTGTCTACTTTAAACAAGAAACAAGAAAAGTTTTAATAATGTTACTGCAACTTATGTCAGTTTCTTCTACGTTTCAACAAGAGAAACATCCACACGACAGTCCCCAAGAAATTTTTACAGTGTGCCACACTTTTAGCAATGAACTCACCAGTGGGTACTGGGCATGTTTTTATAAGTGTGTGTGCACTGTATGTTCTCTGTAACGCATGTTGGTGTTTGGAATTACATGGTTGTTGTGAGTGTTAGCATGCCTGTTTGTTCATGTTATCAACTGACTCATGGCTGTGTCACAGCAGAAGCTTAGTCTTCACTGACTCATAAATAATCTTTGCTAAGATATGAAAGAATTGTAGAACGACTAGAAATAATAGTTCACTGGTTCTTACACCTCATTTTTTGCCTCTATACAGTCAAGCGCAGAGTGAAATAATAAGTCTTATTCTTGTATTCTCGTTACAGACACTTTAGCTTCAGGTAATATTGTGTGTCACACTGTTAGAAATGAAATTTTAAAAAAGGGGTGAAAATAATACGCCCTGTCAACCACTGGAGAGTGCAAAAGGGCAAACTGTATATGTTAACCAAACATTTTCTCAACAACCACAGGGATCTGTTCCTGGAGTTTATTTTCAGTTCTCTATGAGTTCCCATGCTATTGCATTTAGTTCACTTTAGATGAACTTTCCATTCAGGCATTGCGTCTTGAAAACATATATAAAGAATAAAGTTGTATAACCTCAGATAAAACTTTATCCTGCGAGTTGATGCAGTTGTAAAACGGGTAGAGACAATATACCTATAATATAAATAGGCTAAAATCAATTAACTTCTTAAGTAGGTACATTTTGCAAAGACTTGAAGGTGCATAGGCTCATAAACTCAAAATGACTTATGTTTTCACAGTACTGTGATGATGATATATAGTTTTTATGGCCCTGGTCACAGATGGCAGCCTGTGAATATTTCAGTGTTTAAATTTTCCAGGGAGAAAAATGAAATTTCTCAGCTTTTTTTGTTACTGTATTACACACTGAGCCTCTAACTTCAGGAAGTTTGGAAATACTTATATGTCACATTACTTATTGATATAGGTTGTCAAAAGTGGTTTACTGTGGGGCTGAGTTGCTTAACACTAAATGAAAAGTACACTAAAAGTACCACGGTACATGTCAGAAACAGGTGCCAAACTACTTTTTGCAGCGTACTAGCTAGTCTGTTATAAGCATAGTGTGTCTTCAAACCAGGGTAAAAGCACAATTAAAGATATGCCACTTTTTATTTCTAAAACTTTATCGTCCTGAACAGCAGAGTTGTTGGAAGCACCACAGCAAGGCCTTAGAGTGAACCCTACAAAGTGTCAGGTGATGTACAGCACGTCCCTCTGCACTTCTGAAAACACTTATCACACACAGTATCACTCATTTATTTAGATGATCTAGAGCTGTGGTGTGCTTGCTCTCTGAATTTCATTTCTGGTTGAATTTGCTGCTTTAGCTGATATTCTTGATGTGTTATGGTATACTGTATGAAATCTATGCTTACAGGTTCATTGTGCTGTGAGTGCTGTCATGTGTAGAACACAGGTGTTACATTAAAAATATTAAGATGTACTATGAAAGTTTTAACCTTTAGTCATCCCTAATTCCCTTAAAAATGTGGCTACATCTTTTTTGCTGATATTTGCTGATAAGACTCAATCTTGCATGCATATGTATCCTTTAAAGGTCTTATATAAAACAGCATATATACCCAGTATATTATGTTTTTCCATTATTCATTAGAATTTCTATTAGTATTTTCCTGAAGCCCTATTAAGTGTTAGCACACATTGCTTTTCAATGTTTCGAGGCAGTGGATCTGCTTAACTGAAACATTTACTTTATAGAAGCTTTGTGCTCACTGGGTCAACATTTGTTTAGTAGATAGAGAGGGGGAATGTGTTTTGTTTTTAAACAATATTTTTACTCTGTAATAAAATTAAGTGGGGAAGATTTTAATAATAGTAATATTGTATTGCCAAGTAAAAATGATCATTTTCTTTATATTAATACCTTTATATTATTCAGACAGAGACAGGCAAGTAATTTACTAAGTAAATGTTGCCGTAAGGTTACGATCACTGTATTCTGTAACACATTCATAATAGCCTTTTCAACAACAGTCGTAACTTTTGACCCAGCAGTACAATTTGTTCCAGAAAACTCAGTCTGGTTACATCCTTAGTAATCCCCTTGAAATGTTTAAACGATTTAAGCATGTCTAAATGTTTATTAGACAGGTCACTCTAAATTAAAACAAGTAGTCATACATAAAGTTTTGTATATAGGATATTTGATGCATGGACGGAATGCTGCTGCAGTTTTCCCCCTTCAATTCCCCCACTCAAGGACTGTTCATGGGTGCAGGAATAGTCTTTAACCTCTTTATCCTCTTTACTTTTCATAGGTATGTGGGGGAAAATTGAATTTATCTCACCGACCACCCTTAAATGTGACCATTTCGCTGATCTTGTAGCTGATATATTGTACCCGTCTCGTAGCACAAAAGGACATGATTAATCCCTACTAATAAAGTTTAAGGTGCTTAAAGCAAAATCAAAAAAAAAAAAAAAAAAAATCCACAACGAATAATTTACTTTTTGCATAAAAATGTCTAAGCAGTTTGTGTAAACACATGAAAAAATAATAAACATAAACAGATCTATTATTTTTGGCTTATCTTTCTGAAATAACTTGTTTTTGTCATCCTCAAGCCTCGGTTGGCAGTGACATACTTTAAGGTTCTCTTCTGTAAAGTAAAAATGTTAAAAAGATCCCATATGTAAATCAAAGTGGACATTCCTTTGTACAGACATATGGTGTATAATATTATAACCATGGATGGAGGTCTGGAGAGGAAGCCATTCAGTGTGTCTATCACTGAAGGTCTGTATATGATCTAGATTGCAAAATTAAATTAGGCCCACAGATGAATGAAATTATGTAGTGTTGTGGAGTTTTATTGGAACATGTGTTGGATTTTGCAAACGTCCCGCTGCAGACCCTTGAATCCTGCAGCAGGTTTCCATCTGAACTCTGCAAACCTCCAAAGACAGCAGCTGCAGGTTCTTGCTTCTTCTGAGTGTTTGACAAGCACCACCCATGAAACAAGCCCAAATTTAGTTGGTCTGAATTCTACTGGCAGCTATTCTGGCGATGACACTATACACAAATGACGTATCCGTGTTGGCCTTTTTCTCACAGCAACCACTCTGTTGACAGAACAAGGTGGCTCATTTCCTTAACACACACACATGCTTGCATTTACTCGTGCTGTTTTCTAGGGCACTCCTTGTTTACAGTGTCATGTTAGTGGCTAAGGGTGTTTCTGGCACTGTGAGACCAAGGGGTGACGGAAAGGTAGCAGTGGGGTAATACAGCTCTGTGGGCCTGTTAAGGCCTCTGTGCTGGTGCAAGTGTTTTTCAGGAGCAGGGTGGGTCTGGAGGAGGTAGAAGGAAATGTGGGACAAAATTCCTTGTTGACATCAATCTCCTGCTGTTGGGGGGCCCAAGGAAGCTGGGGAGAAGTAGAGGGGAGGTCACCCTGTTGATATAACACCTCAACAAAGCAGGCCTGTTTGGATGGCTGGACCTAATGGACTGCATCTATGAGGGGCTCTTGTTTTAGAAAATGCTCTCAGTGTTGTGGACAGACGTAGAGTTTTTGTGTTGTATTGATGCTTGTGTTATCTGAGGAAGCGATAGAAGACAAAATGAAAGTGATGATACATTGCACTGGATCCCAGGAGTGTCTCACAGAAAGGGGGAGAACAGGGGCTAGATCCAGCTTATGTGGAAAACAGGGAGAGAAAACACAAAGGACCAAGATAATGAAAAGGGGGGAGGGTGTTGTATCTAACCTTGAGAACCATGACGCCTGCTTCCCTCTGAAACTGAAGACAGAAGCGCTGAATCATAAGTGGTCAAAGTCCCCAGCTGACTGAACGGGGAAAGCACTCCTCATACCATTTTTCCTTTCTCTTCTCTTTCACACACTCGTTTGCTTAGAAAAACACTCAAACTCAAGGCAGTCTAATCCTAAACCGTCCCTTTATGGTTGGGTCCATTGTGAGAAAAACAATGCCTGGTATGAATTGGAGCACATCTGTTTTCAGTGTACCAAAGCTAAATTTGATGTTGCTCATGCGCTGTGACAAAGTCACGCCGCACAGACAAGCAGCCACTCATATATTTGTGGGGTATTTTCTGTGCAACACCGTTGAAAATATAAGGTGAATTACACAAGGTTGGTGTTAATTATTATGTTGTTTTTAAACATTGTTCCGGCTCTTGTCGTCTGAGTTTCTGGAAAACCGGGACGACTGTACCAAGAACCAGAGTGGATAAACCGACAGATTTTCACCTCCTCACCAACCAGCATGCAAACTGTCATTAATCATCAATTTGCCATGTTTTGACAGAAGACACACATCCGCTCAGGAGCTTTTGGCCACATTGACGCAGACAGTGTTTGTTTCATATGTGCCATGTTTCCTGCCTTCAGCTGATCCTAGGTGGAATTGTTTACCACAAAAAAATAATATTTTCTCTTGGCTTCTGTTGACTGGTCTTGACATAATCACAAGTCAGGCTGAGGACATCTCCTAATTTGTTGTCAAGGCCTGCATAAACAAGTCTACAGCAGGTCAAAGGATGAGCCGCTCTCATATTCTCAGAGGCTCTGCTGTAAACCACTCTGCTTGTCCACTATTTTCATTACAAGTATTAAACTATTAATTATCGTTATGCATTTGATGTTTTTATTTAAGTGCCTGCACTTGGTGCGGTGGGAAAGCAAAGTGGAGGTGACCACACCATCAGTTCAAGTTCTGCTGCATTATAGAAATGGGAATGAGAAGCTTTTATGGCTTGTTCAGTTCTCATAGCGGAAAATCTCAGAGTATTATTGTCTCCAGGTGTTGTGGCCATTTAGATTTACTTAAACGTTCATTTGAACATATTTTGTGTTATAACACCTCCATACTGTATATGCACGAATGTGTCAGAGGGCCACACTTACACACAGAGAGAGGGTGATAGACAGTGAAAGAAGGCATTACACATATCCTGAATCGGCATCTGATGAGTGGTGAAGTGAGAGTTTGCATCTGCACAGCATAAATTAAGTCATGCCATTTGCTTTCAATTTAACCCTTGATTTGCATCTCCACATTGGATGGTATTTTATAATTTATATTCATCCTTAATTGTGGGGCATGATGTATGTTTTCCACCGTGACTTTTTTGTCTTTATGCTGCACTTCCCTAAGATTTTCTTGGCACATTTTTATTTAATTCAAAACATCGAGAGCAAAGGCGTCAAACTCTGGCTCTCAAGGGCCACTCTGCTGCTTGTTTCTCAACTCTTCCTGCCATACCCACTCCTGGATCAGGTGTGTTCATCCAATCAGAAGCAACCCTGGTCTAGAGGTGTTCCAGGTATTTTAAGAGAAAAATATAATCTAACTCATCTTCGATCTTTAGAAATTTTTGAAGGTCACATTATAAAGTTGTTTAAGACTCTTCTTAAAATTGGAGTTGTACAAAAGATGCCATGCCAATTTTGTAAAAATAGTAACTTTCCTCCCATGTTTTCCACAGCTATTGTTTCAGAATACTATCAATACCTTTGATAGACCACTAACGATGTCTTGTCTTTGACTTCATCAATTTTTACCCATTTTTTTCATTGTCCTTATGCTTACCTCAAACTTGACACACAACTCCTTACAGAACATTGCAATGAGGTACTGACTATGAACTATAGTAGTTGCTTGACTTTTAGAACTTTCTGTCAGAAATGTATAGCCCTAGTGACAAATGGTGCTTTTTTTTTTTTTTTTTGCATATACATTGCATAAACATAGGCCAATGTAATAGATGCACCCACTGGGTATTTTCTTTATGGGCTGGAAAATCTGTAATTTATTCTTTGATCTAATTCCATGTCCCCCATTTTATTTCTTTAAGTTTAAACTCCCAGTAAAAGTATGCTAGCATTTACCTCTAAAAATGTTGAACATACTCCAGCATGTGAAAACCAATAACTCATTGGAAGGCATGTTTTCTACAGGGACAAACCTCACCAACCCCACAGCTGAATGGCTTTATCCGCAGCCAGTTTCTGTTCTCCTGTGGTCCACAGGAATGTGGCTCACACAATGATGGAAAACCCACAACCAACAAACTGTTTTTTTTTCTGTGTAAGAAGTCTCATTTGGCTAGTGCTTGTGTGTCCCTTCTGGATTCACACAATAAAAATCAGAGATCACTTGCACAGCAGGAAAGATTAAGTATATTACTGTTTTACAGGTGTGATTGTTGTTTTTTTCCCTAAACCCTGAAATGAATTAATGGACCCATTATATGAAGTGATGGGCTTTTACATATCTTATTTTTTAGTATCTACAGTTGTTTTGTTTTTTTCTAACTATTTTATATTATTGAAACTAATCCTTTTGTCAGTGTCACTGGTAATGTGAACACAGGCTGACAAGAGTAAAGTGCTCTCATTTTTGAGATTCACTCCCAATTAATGGAGATGTTCTGATCAGTGATTGGTGGAGCTGACAGCTCTAGGTAAGGCCACCACCAGAGATTAAGAGGTTGCTTTGGTCATGGTGTAGGGAAGTAATTGTTAACCAGCCTTTTTGTCTCTATTATCAAGCTTCCTGAAATAAAGTGAGTGGAGTGGAGGCATGGGGGCTGGGTCTGAGTCTGTTTGATCATTGAGCTCCACGACCCCATTTGAAGGGTCTTAATCTCTCAGTTGACCTTCTCGGGGATTTTTTGAGGAAGGGTGACAGGGGTGGATGTTGACTGGGAACTATCAAGTGAGTGAGGATGCTGTGGGGAAAGTAATGGGGGTTTTTTTCCACTTGAGTGGAGATATAAGGATGTATTGAGCCTTGATGGTGTGTGGATACGCACGTGCGTGCACAGCATGCAAATCTGATGTATGAAATTAGTAGAAGCTGCTTTTCTTTTTCTGGTCACTTAGCAATATGTAAGCTGAATTTTACATAGGACAAGCTCACCTACAATGGAGGAGGCATAGACAATGTATTGTCTTTCAGCACAAACATGCCATTTCTGAACAGACCTTTGGTTGTGTAATTACTGGTATTGGCTGATGTGCATCACATTGTTTATACAAATATGCCCTTTCATTTTAAATAATAAATAATGTTAAATAATAATTGCTGTTAGTTGTATTATTAGAACACATTCTACAACATAGGTCATTGGTATCTAGTTGGAATAAAGGTGATATTCTGTCCTGACCCTGCTGACCTAACTTGCTTTGAGAATGTTCTTCTACCGTGCAAAACTTCAGTTCTAGACCCAAAACAAGATGTAAAGTTAGCTCCTCTAATGTTTGTGCCTCAAGTCTTCAAGGCACTATTCTCCATGACAATAAAAGGATAACACAGTCTCTGTCTTCATAGCTCAAACTAAATGTTGTGACAGGACAACCAGACTGCACCCTTTCACATACATCTGCACTACAGTTGACCCAATCTATACACTAAACTGTTTCCATTGTCCTCCTGATGGTGCACTCAGCTAACTGACAATGCTCTGTGTCTTCTTCTGTGTATTTACCTGTTACAAGGGTTATCCATTGATTGTTTTGGGATATTGGATGAGGTCACTGTTTGTGACTTACTTCCTAAGCATTCTCTTTAGCTGAGAATCATTTCAGCAGATTTACATTAACAGGCACCCAAGGGCTGGAGCAACTGACTGAATCAGGTGGTCCATTTGATTTGATTACAGGAAATAATTCACACAGAGTTGTTTTGAAACCAGTTTTGTTTCTAATGACTTCTGAGAAAAGATGGTCCTTGCAGCCTTTTTTCTTTGATTTTTATTTAGTTGACATGAATCACAGTTTTGCAATACTTTATTGAGGTCACTTTGTTTACCTTTCTTTGTAACTGTTCCTTTCCACTGCAATTAACAAGTGATGATATGGTGTTTTGGTACACTCTTTATTTTGAGGCTTTCATGTGGATTGCAATCATCTACATGTTTTGTGAAAAGAAAAAACACCATGACAGGAAGCGCGAAGGGAAGAAGAGATAGGAATGTTTTCATATGAGTCTCTTTGGTATCCAGGCCAGATAATTAAGTTGCTCTTTTAACTTGTCTCTTCTTTAAGTCCTCCAGATGTGCCCAAGTGTTGTCAGACAAGGTGTGTCGCTCCAACACGCCCATCAATGAGCAGCTGTGCAGATGTGCTCATTTACGCATGCATCCGCACACCCGTGTAAATCAAACAGTTGTGTTTTACATCAACAACCTTTCTGCCATAATCTCCCCTCCTTGTTGTGTCACACTTCCCCACACACCATGGTGTTATGTGGCCAATTCACTGCTCAGCCTCAGGAATGCATCTGCAGTCTGACTACAACACATGGAGCCACACAGACACTGTAGTCTCCCCCTCCTTTACTCTCCTCAGGTGGAAGGGTTAAAAAAATGAACTCACACAAGATCCCAGTGAGGGAAACCATAAAGAATAGATTTGATGTGAAGAGGAAAACCACAGCGTTGGGTGAATTGGGATAATGACAGACGGAACACTTCCTGACTTCTTGTTTTGAGGGGAGATAGTGATCTCTAACAGTGTTACCTAAGAACCTCAGTGTAGCCAGACACAGATTACACTGACGAGGCTGAGGAAAAGCGAGAGGACCAGGGAAACAAAAAGCTGCAAATGAGAACGGTATTGTGGCAGAGCGTCAGTGCCCCAGACCTCCCCTTCTGCTTATCTCTTTACCCATCGTCTGGGGCTCTTCTATCAGCACACCAATTGTATCCAGGCCATGGGTTTTGCCTGTGTTTTTGTACCTCGCTCTGTTTATGTGCTAGAAAACAGTATCAAGCTGTTGCCTCAGTAATAACAGATTAATGGATAGCTCATTTTTCATATATTTTAAAGATGTTGGCTCGGCTTAAGAAACAGTGAAGTAGATTTTTTGCTCTTAAAACTTGGAAGCAGTGATCATCAAACATAAATGGTTGTGACCGTGTTATCTATCTCTGTTAACCTGTCACTATGAATTAGTTTGGTGGTCTCTTTCTTGTACATCCTTAATATAAGCTTTTAAGTTTATTGATGTCATACACTGTAATATTTCTTGTGATCTGTGCCTCTTTGTGCAACTTTACTCGGAGCTTAGATTCTAGATCACTTTTGAGTGCAGCACCTTTGAAACTTTTGAATGTCACTCTGCTGTTGTATTAATCCAATTTTGTTGGGTCACCAGGGCTGTCTTCAGCCTTTACAGGACCTGTCAGTGTTGTCACTGTATAATGTGGGTGTGAGTCTTGCCCTTCTTTAGTGTGCTGCTTTTGGTGTATAGTTTTCTCACCTGATCTCCCATATATACTATACACGAATACAGTAGACACTTGAAGACACACTTAAATTGATACGCTGATGCTCTGCACTCTGTTCAGAGTTTCTGTGTTTTAGTGTCTGCATTCCTTCATGGCACAACCACCTCCAGATGTTATCCTCCTATATTATACCCATGTACAATTTTTTTCTGAATAGGCAGGGAACCCTTGCATGGATTGGATTTTCCCCCATAAAGCCACTTTATTTGCAAATGTTTTTCATCTCTTCAAAAGACTTTGACATGGGAGCCCCTCAGCAGCGCATTCTGGATAAAACATTAAGGAGACCAGGCCTCACAAACAAACTCTCCCCCTGACTTAAAAAGACAAATGACAGCTTAGAATATATGCCTGTGTAGCTTTATAAAAAACAAAGTTTAAAAACGTAACAGGTCCTTTTCATGCCTGACACCTACACTGCAATGATTGTCGTTCTTTGATCTTATTAGACCATCTGTTCCAGTTTCACACTCTCACCCTCCTATTTTTTTTTTTTAACTGCCCTGCATTATTACTTAATATTCATATAAGGAATGCTGTATTTTTCTTTTGATGCATGGTGGACCTATGCAAACATTTTACAAATATATTTGTGTGCACTTTCTGTGTCAGTGACATACCTTGGCACATGCACGTGTATATCTGTTTTTTTCAAGAGCTCTATTTTCGTTGCCCTGTGCATCCTGTAACCAACTTACCCCCTGTGATGGCAGACATGACTGATCTGTGGGCTTGTCAGGTACCATCAGTGCAAAGCTGGTGCCATGTGACACCCCCGGTAGCTTGCCAAAAGGTAATTGTGCTAATTGGTGAGCGCCAATCCGGTAACAAGGCTTTGAGAAGTGACCCACCGGCACAGATGAAAGGGCTCAGATTTGTCTTGTGTCAGGGACTTGCGGGTAATCTACGCATCCAATGACCTGTATGCCAGGAGGGCAGGACCATATTGCTTATTCTTAGCTAATTTTTGCTAACCTTGGCTCACTTGTGTGCACAGACATCTATAAGACCTGATCTGACCATAGACTACTTCCTTAAAATCAAAACGTGGATTTACTTGAATTGTGTGCTTCTGTCACACCAGTGGTTTAGTTATAGTCTGGTCCTTGGGTTAAAAGATGAGCCCAGAAACCAGCCAGAAACTCTCCCAAGGGCTTTAACAGTGACCAGGTCATTTAACTTTTGCAGCTTTAGTTGTCTGATAGCCTTAGCTTGGGAGGGGGTTTTAGTGCTGGCTGTCAATGGAGAATCGGTTTAAGAAACTAATGAACATATGCCTCTGCTGGTCCCTTTAGCTTGTTAGTTGTCTGAACTAGTTGTCTCAAATATGTTACACATATTTTAAAAAAATCCTGTAGTCAATTTTTATACTGTCTGCAAACCTGTCATAGGTTTTCACATAGGACTTAGCAAACAATGTGCAGGATTGTCTGTCTTTCAGTATTAGACAAGTGTGACTGAAAACATTCAGATGACCATTACGGAATGAAGCCATCATAGGAAAATGCATGACTGATAGAGTGACAGACACTCAGAGATGGGAAGAGTGCAAAAGTAGTGTATTGTTAAATTAAAGTCAACTAGAACAGGAGCTTTAGATTGTGTAGTACATTCACCTTTATTATCAGTTACTATTGAAATAGCCTCTGCATGGCAGAGTGGTGCTTAGCAGTGCTGCCTCACAGCTAGGACGTCCCTGGTTTGAATCCCATTTTACCCTGGGGCCTTTATGCATGGAATTTTCATGTTATCCCTGCGTTTGCGTGGTTTGCTCCGGGTACTCCGACTTCCTCCCACAGTTCAAATGCATGTTGGGGTTTGACTAATTGATGACTCTAAATTTCCCGTAGGTGTGAATATGAGTGTGAGTGTTTGTCTGTCTCTATGTGTCGACCCTGTAATGGACTGCTGATCTGCCCAGGGTGTACCTCGCCTCTTGCCCAGTATCAGCTGGATTTGGCTCCTGATTTTGTTTGCTAGTGTCATGATTCAAAGCTTGTTGCTAAGTCCTGCTTCACATCAGGTGAGCTGAAACTTTTTATATTGCTGTTTATTAACTCAAACACTATCTAGCAACGCCAGCAGGCAAACACACACACACACACACACACACGCATACACGTTCCTCTTAACTTTCTGTTTGTCTCATCAGTTCTCACAGATACTGAGAGGCAGCTTAGGCTTGACTTTCCCGACAGGGGGCAGCCCAGAACTCAGAGAGTAAATTACTCCACTCAGTTGGAATGACTAATTGGGAATTTCTTGGAGACTGGGTGTTGTTTGTGTTGTTGGAATGAAATATATAATATCTGATCTCTTCCCCGTCAATTAACAGTCTGTTTTTGGGTATATGTTTTTAGTTCATCTCATACATTCATTTAACCACTTTTGCTATCCAGGGGATATTATAATCTAACTTACTGTAATATACGGGCATATAGCCAGAGGGTTTTGCAATGATAAATAATAATGGAATGACTTACTAAACATTACTGTTTGATTGAAAACATGTTGTATTTCATCACAGATTACAAAAACCTCAGCTGTCAGTCATATGAAGTTTTTTGCTTTGTGTTTTAAAAGATTTAATTAAATATTGAATCAAAGTGAGTGAAATGTATTTTACTAGTTTCCTTTGTACTGTCATCAAATATGAAACCCAATACCTACCTCACCTAATTATAGCAGTGTTTTTCCTGCATGCCTGGGTTGAATAATGTCTGGAACTTGATACATCCCACTACTCCATATCTGTTCAATATACTTGTTACTGTGCTGCTCAGACATTAAATATTTTCATTCAGCTTGGATGGTAATGATTGTTACACCTCGTATATTAAAATGTAACAGCTAGTCGAGTGTTGGCTCTTGGTTGCCATTGTTACACCTGTGGCAGCTCATGTCTGAAGGGTTAAACTGTGTGTGCCAGAAATTAAACAAATGCATAGAATACTTGGCAAAGCAGTCTTCCCCAGTGCAATGTAGCTACATGAACATGTAAACTGTCTGAGTTTTGCAGACATTGCTTCAGGGTAGAGGGAATTACACTGTCACACAGAGGATATGGAGCTGCCGTGATATCCTCTTGGCACATAGTTGAAGATCATCCAGGTGGAAATCGGTATGCTATGCCAGGAGGAAGGCTAGGAGTGAGATAGTTACGAGGGAGGTGCTCATCTGCATCGGCAAGCACAGTCTTTCTTGTAAACAGTATATGAATTTACCTGTTACCCTAGCTGTCAAAGGGAGAAGCGGTGTTTGTGATCTTGGGTGTGGAAGGAAGCAGTTGTTAAGACTTGTGTGCTTATGTGTGTTAGGTTTTGCACACCTGTACATTTTTGGGCTTCATAAAGTTGCATGTATCTGTCAATACTGTAAAACTATCACACAGGAGAGACATGTGTTAGTAAAATTTTAAAAATTTATGGTTTTATGGTCATTACACATGCAGTCATTCAGAACCTCTTCAGTAGTTGCACTGCAGTGTTTTGTGCTTTAGTGTTTGTCTCCAACTAAACTGCTGAATGATCTGACACATTTTCAGTCTGTGCCTTCTGGAATGACTTTAAATTCAAAAACTCTTTGCTTTAGTTGATTATGCATGTGAGCTCATTGCACAATGTTCCACGGTTTCTTAACAGTCGGTGGATAGAAGTTTAAGACCCTCAGCAGTGCAGTGAGTGCGTGCTCTGCAGTGTTATATGATGTAACCTGGAACTTGGAAACCTGTATTTGAAAAGTTCAGTTATGACAGTGACTTGAGAGGTTCTAATGATAAAGATGTAGTCTGTTTTTCAAGAGGAATAAAAGATGGCGACCAGTGTGTGCTAACTCTAATACAGTTCAGACCTGCCTTTTTCTAGTCCAAGTGGTTCTGGTTTCATGTTTTTCAGCCAAGTCTGAGGAACAGCCTAAAGTGATGCATATTTTAAGTATTATTGAAAAGTTATTAAACACCTTCTAATGTGCACATCCTTAATTGGTTAAGGAAGAGCATACAAAGAAGCTGAAGCACATTATTAGTCAATAACTTCCTGATTATCCTTCTAAAACCTGCAAATAAGCACCTATCCTCTATCCTCTAAAGATTATGCAGAACATATATAGAACTGCCATAACACTGTAAACTAATACAGTAAGAAAATACAGATGAGATGGATGTAGCACAGAAACTAATATTAGCACAAAATATCAGTTGTAGTTCTGATGAATTTAATTATTTTGTCAAAACAGCATTGTTTCTTTCTCAAGTCCCAGCCGGAGCTGATTAACAGCCAAGGACGCCCTTTCTGCAGACACACATTAAGGACATTGCATGACTCTAAAACATGTCTACCAGAAATGGAGATGTGGCCAACTAGATTAGGAAGCCAGGTGTCTTAAGCACCACAAGCTTGCCTGGGTATGATTAAAGCCACAGTATTATCTCAGACATTCTTCAAGCAAGATAAGATAACATGCTAAAGGGCTTACGGGACCATACTTCTATTTCTATGTGCTGAGTGGTTACGCCACTCACAAGTTCTCTTGTCATTTCCAGTCGGTGAATAGCTTGGATAGTGTTGCATCATGTAGGTATTGATTACAAATAATCAGAAATGTTCGGATATGTCGAAATCATTTGAGTGCGGTCTACTTGCATGTGTTTTTTGTTTTTATCTAACCAGTGCACATGGACCTCACACACCCGTGTAAATGAAGTGTGACCCATATCTGAATTCAACCACACCACACGTGTTTACACATTATTTATGTGTTGGGTTGTCTGCATTCTGTCCACATTGTCATCATATCTCAGTTTTCATGCAGAAAAAGTGAACATGCAGATGGTGTTAAGAACAATAGACAAGGCAGGTGTAGGAGAGTTAGTACAACATTCTTTCATTTTCTTTTTTTCCCCTCGATATTTGACTCTCCCACGAAGAAACTGAATACACTATTTTTGCCACAGTAATGCTCACACACACCTTCACTATGTATAGCAAGAGAAAGTAGTGATGACTGATGACAGGCAGGGTATACAATGCTTCTTGGAGACAGAGTAAGGAAGAATGCAGCTTTGGAGACCGTACCAACCAAAAATATGGCAGAGTTGGGTGTCGTTTGATAATTGTTTCAAAATTATGCTTATCAGTGAAGAAAAACAACAGCAGGGAAACACCCTGAAGCCACATAACATTAAACTGCAAAGAATGACAGTGACTGTGTTGTGATCTTACTTACAAAATGTATGTTTCAAGGCAGATGCATTCTGTATTGCCTCTTTTGTCTATTATTTATGAGTTCTTAAGATATAAACACTAAACAATCTTTTAGTCCCTTGTACTATTTGAACTATTTTCCTGAGTCACTCCCCACACACATGTCAAGGCCTAACTGGCACTGTCTGTGCGTGCTGCACTGGGCACGCTGGTCTCGCTGTTCCAGCTTGATTTGCGTCTTAATCGCGCCGGATGACAGATGAGTCCCTTGGGCTGTCTGAGCCACATGATACGCTCTTCCTCAGCTTCCTGTCATCTGGATTTCCCTCCCAATGTGCTTGAGAGCAGAGTCAAAAGAAAACAGAAAAATAATGTGGCAGGATCCTACTAACAGATAATTTAATGTTGAATAATGCCTTAACTCAGTTGATTTGCCGCAAAAAGTTCACAATCAGTTTCATTCAGATAATACCAACAAAAAAGTGTTTTATGTTACAGCAGCAGCTTATACAGGTTAAATGTCCTAAGGAACATGTCATGGCACATCCTTTCATCGCATCAGTTCCTCTTTCATTTCTGTTATCCAGTCTAGGATTCTATGCAAATTATATGCTTCATATACAGTATTATACTGTATTATTTGTATTTAAGTTGTGACCCCCCTTTCTTCCCTCCACAAGCTTTCCTCTCTGAGAACAGTTTGATGCTGTCTGTTGGAGCTGATGCTGGTGGTGTGAGCCATGCTTTCCTGCCACCCTGCTCCAATGTCCTCGTCTGTCCCTGTCTGGCCTGCCCACCCCTCCACCTCCCTCCTGCAGTGTCCTTTCTGAGGGCCAGCTCCTCTGAACCCAAACAACAGTTTCATTTGTTCTGCCAGGGCTAGGAATGCACTCAGCCATCTTTAGCTGTGTTTCTGCCAGCCCCACTGGATGCCAAACCTGTGGACCTTCCTCATATGCCAGCTCTTTTTTTTTTTTCGCTTTCTTTCAGTTTGTCTGCCTGAGTTTACAACGGTGCCAAATGTCTAAGTCAGTGGTCAGTGGAGAGAGGTCCTGAGAAGAGACCATCTGTGTGGTTAAGTGATGGTGAACCTGTTGCACTGTATTCACTAAACTCAGTCGATGTCACTTGACGATATGGATTCACACGACGCAGTAAATAATTGGTTGAAGAAGTTCCTGATCAGATCAACCAACAAAACGACGAAATGTAACTAAAATAATTAGTTTTATATCCTCTATTACTTTCACCTTATAACAGAGATAGTATTTGCATTTGACATTATTATGCAAGTTATTATTGTCAAATGCATTCATTTTATTTTTCCAATTTTTATATCAGTGTTGTTTCTTACTCGAGCAAGCAAGAAACATAAATCTATATATTTTTAGCTATTTGCATTTGAGCAGCCACTGATGATTGGAGACAAATAGGCCATGGACAAGATGTGAATGCCTCATTGCCCAACACTCCTCCTTCACCCTTGTGTGCGAGATGGATGAGCGAGTGTATGTAAACACTGTATAGGGTCCCAACCCTGCTCACAGTGCAGAACCAATGTGGAACTCTTCAGATTGCTCTTGAAGGACTTAGGAAAACACAGATTGCTGATTGCAATCACTCAGGCTCAGACATTCGGTCCTAACCATGACTTCAAATAATCTTTGATGCTGAATTCTTAACTCAGAGGAACACTGGGCAGAGGCTCTGGAAAAAGAACAAATGACCAGACTGTATCCTGTTTAATCTGAACAAGGTTTATTGTTTACAGTTCCTTGAACTAGCATGGTTGTATTCTTTATGAACCACGCTTTGTGAGTTCTGGTATATTTAAATGAACAGGCCCTAAATTAAAATTGATCCCATGTAAAGCCATTTGAAAAGGTGATGACTTCACATTGACTTTTTGTGACTGAATTACCACCGCAGCACTAAACCTTTTTCTAGATCTTCTCATTGCCAACTTAACAAATACAGGTAGGGCACTGGCATCTTTGTCAACTTGCCAAACAAGACAACAGAGAAAGTGGGTGAAAAGGCATGGGCAGGGAGGGCTTCCTTGGCTGAACGGAGAGAATGAAGAAAGGGGAGTAGTCTGCTTTGTCTGGTACATTACCCATGAATGAGACCTGAGCCAGTCAGGGGACTCACAGAGGATGCACTCTGGCCTCAGGACACAAAGAGAGGGCATGGCCAGTCACTTTGTAGCACTTAAATCCACCACTTTTGCTTCACCCATCATTCGCTTCACTCATTTCTCTTTTTGTGTGTGTGTGTGTGTGTGTGTGTGTGTGTGTGTGAGACTTGTCTGTATTGCACTGCTAGTGCTTGTAAATTTAAATACATATAAAGCAATATATGTCTATAATTATTTCTGTGACCCAGCAAGCACTTAATCTCTGGCGTCTTAGAAAACCTTGCCAAGTTAACTTTCATACATTTTAATAAATTATAGTAAGTTGTAACTAAACCATCATCTTATTATATCCTTTTATGTTATCTTGCCTGTTTTTCACCTTGATGTTAGTATCAGAGCAAAATGACACATCACCTGCTTTCTTGTCCCTGAGGTTCTTATCTATGTTAGTGGGCAAGCACCTTGTAAACAACTGGCCATTTGACCCTTGTGCCCCTCTCTCTGCTTTTAGAATCAAGTGGCCCCTTAATGGCGATGTCCCAACTGGCATGGATGTGTCCAGACTTGTCCTACTGCCTTTTAACAACCTCAGCACCCCCCCCCCCGCGACTGGGGCAATTCCATGAATCAGATCTTAGTAGGGAAATGCTCATCTTTAATTATCATCTATTATTATCTTGGCCTTATTTTATTCTTATCAACAGTCACCATGTAGGAGATCTGATTATGGTCATGATGTCATGAACACAAGAGATGTCCATGACCTCTGTGCAATACCTGTGCCTGCCTTTATCCGGGCCACTGACTATATATGTATTAGCATCTTATCACATGTAGGACTCTATGGCATTGTTTCAAGTTAATGTTAGTGGTGATTGTGTCAAACAATGAGGTGCTGTCTGTGGATCAGCTCAGCCAAATGAATGATAATGGCATAGCGCTACATAGTCCAGAGTGGGTTAGGGTACTGTACATTAGTATATTGCACATGAGGTATAATTATAGTAGTATTGTATGTGAAACTATAATAATGCATTGTTAAGGTAACACTGCATTACCTTGCCTGCAAACAATGCTTTATACTGTACTTACACTTTTTATGTCTCCCAGTTTGCTTGTATGGCACGGTTCATTTTCAGGCCATTCTGGATTCATGGATCGTCTATACTTAACATCTTCCTTGAAAAGATATGCATACTCTTAATGTATATCTTTTCAAGGAAGATGTTAAGTTACACATCAGGTGAGGATGTGTTTGTTGGCATTCAGATAAGCAGCTTTGGAGTATTTCATTGGATTTAAGCTGCTTTAAGCATCTAGACATTTTAAGATATTTTGTTCTGCAGTGCAATACAACTGCAGCACAGACATTCACTGCAGACAGTATTGTGTGGGACTTGGCAGACACCCCCTGAAGCGTCTTTTGAAAAAGGTTACCTTGTTTGCCCCTTGAGCTATTTTCACTCTGCCTCTCTGTCTGGACTCGCCAGTCTGTGAAAATACTCGTCATTAACCTTACCTCCTCCTTTCTATTTCTCATTTGATGGCTGCCATGACATCACCAACATCAGGTATCCAAAGCAGACAGCAGTAAACGGGCATTTGTTTAATAAGCATTATTAACACACCTGCTTTGCACCACATTCCTGATTACATGGTCTAATGGGACGGGCACTTCAAGTAGGATTAGTCAAGCCTGGGGCCCTACACCTGAACCTCAGTCTTGCTCTTGTATAGAAACATCTCCTAACTTAAACAAAAAGGCCTGCAGAAAACTCAGCTGTGACGATGCGTTTGATCTACTTGTGTATCTATATACACTGAACACTGTGGTGCACCTGGTTTGTCTAACAGTTGGTTTTTAATTGAAAGAGCAAAATTATGACTTGTAAAACAATTCATCCAGAACCCAAAATACTGCCTGCATGTACTGGAAATACTGTAGTTACTAATCCCTAAGTGCATCCATAACAGTTTACATTTTCTGGAATAACTGAAGTAAATTTGAGCTGGTTGTTGCTGAAAAGTTAATGGCCTTCTATTACATGTCTAGTTACTGTAAGCGAAATTGCCTAATAGCCTGTTTTTTGTTTTTTTTTTCTGGGCTGTAATTCAGGTGTTTTGGAGAAGGCTTACTTGCTACAGCATACTGTTAACTTACTGAGGATGTGCCAGTGTTGCATCGGCATGGGTGTTTTAAATATTAATTATTACTAATTTTGAAGTGGACTTAGCTTCTTTTTTACTACCTCACACAAGTATTACTATGCTTCTGCAATGTACAGCGGTGTCAAGGTCCTAATGACGTGTTTGTTTTTGGTAGCATGTTTTTGTCATACCCAATATTCTGTTTGTCCTGTTCCTAAGTGGAATTATAAAATAACTTCTTTATTCTTTCCCAAACAGAACGTTATTCTTTCCGGTCCCCAAGTGGGTGTTGGTAATTGTTGTCAACTTAAACTGTCTCTGAAACTGTGGGCATAGCACGTAATTGTCACTGTACCACCAGCATGTACCCGATTTGCAAAACCACCTATTTATGCATTTTTATCATTTTGGATACGTGAGCACCAATTTCAAGCATTTCCCCCAGTGTGCCATGTTGCATTATACCATGAAGGAATTGTGGGCTGGTAGTATGGCTTGCTATTGGTGTTGGTTAGCAGAGGAGGTAATTTTGGAAAAATAAATGCTTATTTTTGCTGTCTTTTTATGTAACCCCAAATTATATCTGTACATAAATTCTCCTTGCTTATGGTTTGTGAAGTCACTATAGTTGCTCTAGTCAAGTTTACTTACTGCCCCTCAGTTTTGACCAGTGATGGCAAGGGAAGGAACAAAATGTTTATGGATATTTCTAAGCTTAGTAAGATGTTATAGGAGCTAACGGTATAATGTTAATGTCTTTAATCTGATATGATTCGAATAAATTTGGGTTAGAGTGCAGGGAGTCTGTCTAATGTCTGTACCCTGTGGCACGACTAGTCCTCAGCGTTGACATCCTCTCAGAACACTGTTTCAGGCACTTATTATGTCTGGAACTAAGTCAAATGATTTGGGGTGTTTGAGAAGCATCTGCGTCATAGCCTCCAGATGCAGACGTACAAACAAGGTACATGTTCTTTGCTTTTATTCTGGGAAAAAGCCAGAAATCTTTTATTTTCTTATATATGAAGCAAGGTGTTAAAAGCATTATTACTTCTTCCTGCTCTATTTAAATTACTCCTTTAGTCTCTTGTGCAGAAAGGGCTTTCCGTTATTTAAAATGTATTATATTGTTTCGTCTTTTCATTGCTAATCCTAGCCTGTGGAAAGAAATTATCTGTTTTTCACCTGTGGGAATTAACTGCCAGTCATTGACAATGGAGAGGATGGCATTCCAACTCTCACAATTACTGCTGTAAATGGTATACGTCCGGACAATGGCATGTTTAACGGAAACGTTTATGTGTAATAATCTCTTGTAATTGAAGCCTTTTGAAGTAATGCATGGGTGTTGATGGCCATTATTGTTTACTTGACATGCACACCAACATTTATTCTCCCACCTCCAGTGGAGTCACTTCACCACAAAGCATCTTATTTAGCCATATATGATTTCAGCAGTGTTTGCAACTGTTAAAAATATGCAGGTGATACCCCTGTAGTCCTTTTATGTCTGACTGTGAGATGGAAGCATTAGAAAGGCAGCCAGACAATGAAAATCAACAGCCCTTTGCGCAACCAAGCAAGAGACTGTCAAGTTTTGGAACAGGTCCAAATACCACAAAAATACTTACTCAGCAAGCTGTACTTTATCCTAATTGATTTGATTTGACTTTAAGTCATTTTTGTTCATTTTACTTTCATCCAAAATGTACTTATTTTACGGCATGCCCCATGGAGGAAGCTTGTCTTAATCACTGAGGCCATTTGCAGAGCTCTTCATCAGCCATCCCACTTCTGCGATTGATTCTACCTTCACCTTTAGCATATCATTACCTTCACAAATACCTAATGATTTGGATGAGAGTTATTCAGTAGAAATGTTATACCTTCAATGAACTGACTGTTTGTGTGGGTGTGAACACCATATTTAGCTTTATTGACTGTACACCAGTGCATCATGCACAATACACAATACACATTCTAGACATTGGTTTAAATGAGTGTTCAAGATCCTTGGGCTTGGTGGTGACAAATTTGAGCTTCCCAGCATAGCTCAGTCAGTCAGAGACAGTTTGTGTTTCTGACGGAAATCTCAATGATCTGTCAAATTGTCTTTAAGTTTAGACATTTGTCTGAGTGACTCATTCCTTAATAGAGAAATATACAAATATCATTAACTGGAGACATTTCTCTCTGTCATCACTTAGAGAGAGAGATTGAATTCACCCTGAGATGCCGAAGGCTCTGTACATTATGGGGTTGTCCTGGCTGACACATCACTTCAGTGTCACATGGAGGATGGTGATAGTGCTTCTGGGCTTGCATGTCAGGCTGGTGGTCCACATTTTTAAAAAGGGGATTGGAAGCCAATTGTTGGAGTATCAGTCTCCTTGGCAAAAGCTTGTTCCAGAGTGCTGGAAAGGTTGCTGCTTCCAATTCTTGAACCTCGGAGTTCAGGGGGAACAATGCAGGTTGAGTTTTTGCCATGCACAGCTATGGGAGGGTTTATGGGAGTCTGTCCACGAGTCAACGTGTGTTTTGTGGGCCTGGAGAAGCCCTATGACCAAGTCACTCAGGGGGTCTTCTGAGGGGTACTGCTGGAGTATGGGGCACCAGGTTGTTGTTATAAGCCATCTTTTCCTTATATAACCAGTGAGACAGGTTTCTATATTTTTGGGAAGAACTCAAGCATGTTCCAGTTGATTCTTACCTCTGCCAGGATAACTACTGGTCTCCGGTTCTGTTCATGATTTTTGTCAGGCAAGACGTGTCTGTTATAGGAGCTCAGAATTGCTCCTCTGCTTTTTGCAGATGATGTGGTCTTTTTGGCTTCATCAGACCATGATCTTCAGCATGCAGCAGTTAAGACGGGTGGGATGAGAGACAGCACCTTCAAATTTTGGTCATAGTTCTTTGCTGGAAAACAGTGGATTGCTTCCTTTGCATTAGTACTCAGTTTCTTCAACAAGTATAGGAGTTTAAGTATCCCAGGACCTTCTCCTCAAGTGAGGTTAAAATGAAGTCAAGATTGACAGGCAGAGTATTGCAGGCATTGTACCAGACCATTGTGGTGAAGAGGGAGCTGAGCTGGAAGGCAAATCTTTCAATTTACCAGCCAATTTGCATTCTAACCCTCATTTTTGTGAACTGACCAAAAGAATGAAATGGTGAATACAAACGACTAAAATGAGTTTCTTCTGTAGGCTAGTAGGAGCTGCTCCTCCTCTTGTCAAAAAAGGACCAGTTAATGTGGCCTCCTTGGCGCCCTTATTTCATCTAGCCTGGAAACACCTTGGGGTCCCCCAGGGATAGATGGAAAATGTTGTTGGGATGTCTGGACATTCAAACATTCATTTCATCTTGCATTTTCAGCATGAAATTTCAAAAATTCTTGTGAATACATTTTTAAAATTAGTGCCCTACACTGCTACTGAATTGTTTGATGTTAATACACTCTGCAGTCATTAAGGAGAAAATTGACATGTAAGTATCGCTGAAATGAGTTTTTGTAATACTCACATCTGCTTGGTGTTTGTTCTTGCAAAGTTTGGCACACATGCTTTTCCCAAATTAATGTGGATGAGAGCATGCATAAAAATTTAGAGATGATGATATTTCAATTCCCAAATTAGAAACAAATTCTGTTCGTACTGTAATTCCACTTCATACAACAAATCATGGACCAAATTTCGGCTCTGCACACTCTACCAGTAAAGTGTGTAAGTAATCAGTAATCTAACAATCAGGTGATCCGAACAGGCTAGCAGCCAAATAAATGTATTGCACAGTCCAGAAAATAAATTAAACCAAACACAGAGCCATGTTTTCATGCTATGTCTTAATAATTACTATTTTATTTATTTAGTTTAGTTTAAATGAAAGATCTGTCTTCTATACCTCTAGGTCAGGGAAATCCCACCAGTTCTTTGAAATTAAGACAGTGAGAAACAGAGCTGTGTATACTGAAGGTTAGTGGTGTGATGATTCATGGATCTTTAGTAACATTCTGTTCCAACAGCTTGTATTTAGCTTCTGTGTTATTAGCCAGAAATTTTAACATCTCATAACCACTGTTCCTGATTTTTATGGTACTTCTCCAGTGTTACATCCAAAATGATCTTCCCCAACGGATTGTCTGCCTGTCACATGTCTCCCTTCTCCCTTTGCTCAAAGAAAACGCAGACTTGGTGTACCAGCTGATTGTGTAGCAGCTGGTAGCGAGCTGAGTTGACAGTTCTTGGTCTTACATATGCTGAACAGTTCTTTACCTAAGAGTGAGAAGTAAATTGACACTGTAGTAGGAGTCAATAAAAACTACAGTGTCTAGTATGTTTATGATCACATCTTATAATCATTGGAAAAAGCAAAATTACCATAACGTTAAATGATTAATTAACATTTTTAAATGAAATCCAGTATTTAAAGTTTGCAAAGAACTTCCAAATTGTCACAGTAGTTTTTCTCTGTACAGCTAAATACATTTCTAGATATCATGAACAGGAAGATGTTACAAACTTATATAACTATATTGTGTTTTCCAGGTTTTTCTGCACTTTGTAACAGTGTCTACCATAATAGATCATATCAAGACCTCCATCCTTTGGCTGCTTAAACACGTATTGATGAATCAGATTAATGTATGTCTTTCTGTGCATAGAGATCATGACTAAAATTCTACAGAGACAAAGGTCATAGCTGGGTAAATGGATTCATAAATACTGTAGATGATGGGTCTGTTAGTAGCTGGATGGGTGGATTGATTGGCTGGTAATCAGGAATGTTATTTAATTATTGTACTAATGAAAAAGTTTGTAAATTCAACTGTGACTTTTGTTTGAAATATGACGCATCTCTTTCCTAGCCACACAGTGTTCTTACTCACCCTCGACAGGTGGTAGACATCCAGATGGCTACTTGAATGTTGCATCCGATAGACCACTTCCTCTTAGCCATTAGTTAGTTCACTGTTTCTCTGAACATGTATCACGTAGTTAGCTACACTGCCAAATAAGTTAGGTGTTACTGCGTGTTTTACCCTGCACAACTCATAGAGTTCAGCACAGGCTGAATCTTGCCTGCCCTCATTGTACTCTCAGTATGTAGTGCATTAATAGGATCCAAATGTGAGTAGCTTCCTAATAATTGTTGGCAAATGGTCTGGCAGTTATGATCAAAACAGATACATTTGTTTAAATTCAGGCTTTCCGGGTGATTCGGCATTGAGGCTCAATGACAGGCAGCAAATAATGTATGTAGCCGTGGGATTGTAAAACTTTCTAAAACCCGTTCAGACTGTTATGAACTTGTTCACTTAATGTAACACTACCAGCATTTTACAATTGTGACCCTCCTAAATAGGTGCAAAGATGAGCATTTCAGTTAAACAGAGTTAGAAGGTCACTTACATATGAACAACTTAAAGTATATTGCAGCCTGGGGGTCCAGAGAAAGTAACTAGAGCTAAATTTTATATTCTTTAAAAAAAAAAGTGTGTGTGCATGTGTGTGTCATTGTTTTCTTTACTTATGAGGATCTAAGACCAGGAGCCTGTTAACATAATGGAGGATTTATCTTCTACATTGTGACCAAATGCTGGTCCACAACTAATAAATTATTTAATTTTAGGGTGGCAACTTGTTAGAGGGTTAGGGTTAGACAAGTTGTGGTTATGGTGGAGATGAGGGCATGTCTCCAGTAAATGAATGTCAGTCTTTAAGTCCCTACAAGTAATGAAAACAAGTGACTGTATGTGTATGTGCGTGTGTACAGGCAATCTGGCAAGATTTGTTTGTTTCTCCTGCTCATAACATTCTGCTGATGTTGCTGTCCAGCTGTTTGAGATCCCTGCTAGACCAAAGAAATCCCATAAGTTTTGGATTCCTCATGTTGCTGAGACATTAATTCTATTTTCAGTGTCCCTTGCAGTCAGTTGACATTGCAAAAACTAAAATGATAACTTTTGATCCAACTGTGTTGGGAATAGTCCAAGACGGAAGTGGCTAGTCAACCACTGTCCTCTATCACATTTTGCACATGGTGAACTTGCAGGTCTTGGCACACATTGGGTGGTGGCTGTGCTCAATGATTCATGTGGCGCCCAGTGTCTGAAACTTTCGTCAAACGTCTGGCACATGGTGTGTGTGTCATTGTGGCCTGTGACGCTGGTGGCTCTAAATTTCCCTGTGGCTGCTGATTGGTTGTGTAGGAGATGAGTAGCAGGTAAGGGCCAATCGATGAACTTTAGGAAGGAAACAGCAGAGTGAGCAACTCCGTTACCAAATGGCTCTACTATCTAACTTGTTAAGAACACACTTACAATACCTTGCACTTGCGTCATTACTGAGTGGAAATGTATAATTATTGCCAGCTCATTTAGAATAATCAACAGGTTGAATATTGTACACCAGTCAAAGAATTTTTTGCGTTTTCCTCCTTCTTGGTACACATACTCTGAAATATTGCCAACACCAGCTTCCTTTAACCTTTTAGTTTATTTGTGCAGCTTTAGTTCATTAGCTTTTTATTATAACGTTCCTTTTGTTAGATAAACCTATAAAGATCAAGAAGTCTTTTGCCTGAGAGACATGTAGACTGAATACAAGACACACAACAAAACATATATAAACATATAAAAACAGCATCAGAACACATCTTTAAAAATGTTTAAAATCATTTAATGAAACGTTCATATGGCTGTAAGATCCTACAGTGAAGTGTTAATTTAGTCACTGCAATAGCAGAAAAATAATGTCATTCTCACCAGAATTGTTGTTTTCACGAAACTCTGACAGCTGCCAATGACATGACACAAACACAGCCCTTTGAAACGGATGAAAAGGAAAGTCAAGTGTGTAGTGCTAATGCGTGCAGTATAATGTCAGATGTCTGTTTATTGTTAGACAAGTCGTGATGGATCCCGATGGGTGTGTTCTGTCATCTCCTGGCTTTTTTTTTTTTATTATCGCATGCTCATATTTTTTTATTTGTACAAATGAAGGGCTGATGATATTCAAAGGCCTAGAGGGGGGGCACGTTTGCTCACCTCAGCCAGTCCATAAACACCGACACTCAAAAGTGATGCAATGCTTAATGCTGCACGGCATGTCACTGGTGCGTTGGCTTGCCCTTTGTTTTTTCACATACCTCATCGCCGGAAAAAGCTGCGGCCAGTGCTTAATCATCACAAGGGCAATCTGTGAGCTATAACCTCTCTTAGTGTTTTCATCTACACTAGATTGAATCATCAGTAGTAAGCATTCAGACTCACCAGACAATCAGTAACTGATTGCTGCAGCCCTGTCAAATGATTCAGCAGATGTCAGTATCCTTCAGTGGGTTGCTTTTGCCTTAAGAGAGTTAAGTAATGTTGCAAAAGTAGAAGTGAGCCAATTTCATATTTCTTCTTCTCTCTGCAGAATAATAATTAAGAGAACATCCAAAAGGGCTCAGTGCCAATCTTGTAAAGATGAGATCATTGTGCAACGTCAAATAATTTTTATCAGCTATACTGCCAAAGATTGAAACTAATGAGATCTGCAAATCCAGTGCAGTCAGCATTTCAAACAAACATTATTTTTCTGCTATTTGCCATTAAAACCTTTCCTCAGGATTAGTGCGCTCTAAATTTTAATGTTCTAGCTGCTGCCTAAATATTTCTGCAGAGAATTGACACTGCGTTGGCAGAGAGACCACCAAGTGTTGTCATAGGTTTTGGGGGCTTAATAATCTAGTATGTCAGAGAAAGCAAAGCATTACAATGTTGAAAAAAACATCACGTGTTGTTTTTTGGTTCTTTTGATGTTTTTTTTTTTTTCTTATTCTGTATTCTCCCTTTAACATTACGTAAAGAAAGAAGTTGTAAAATACCAAATACCAAATCACTGAGATCAGATGTTTGTCATCGTGTGTGCTGAGTGAGCAGACAAGACTGATGGAGGTACTGAAGGATGAACAGCAGGAAAGCAGATAGGCAGAGAGATGGGGGGGGGGGGTCAGGTGGCGTGACTTTTTACTCCACAGCTCACTGACCTTGACAGTGGAGCCACAGCCAGCGACTCCAATAGCTCTCTCCAATAGTGTCTCTTGCTCTCTCTCTCTCTCTTCCTCACTGTCTGTATTTCTCTCGCTCGCTGTCTCTCCCTTCATTTTTCTCTCAACCTCTCTCTTTCTGCCTGCTCGTTGCAGGTCGAGCCCGCTGGCTGTGGCAGCCAGAATGCACCACCATCTCTCTGGTGCTGCTCACCCCCCTCTTCCCTCACGTCTGCTCTTTTTCCAGACAAGCGGGTTTAAAAAGTCAACTGCGTATTGAGCCGTCTAGACTGATGCTGGTCAGCAACCATCCCTCCCCACCCCCTCCTCGCCTACCCTACCCCTGACTTGTGAGTTGCTGGCTACAGTGGAAAAACAGATGAGGAGCAGGTGACCTTGCTGATTGCTGCCCCTCAGTGCACGACTGCTCTATGGCCACATTATATAAATATATTGACGCGTAACAATGTACTGAAAGCCAAGCTCGATTGGCCCTGAACATGGCGACAAAATGAAAAGTGCTTACTGTCATAACGTGGGAGATTATCACTTGCATAATGGCTGTTAATTGGTAATAACTGATGTTCAGTGACATTTATTTTTCTGCTCACAAACTGTCAAAAGGATTATTTTCAGCACAATGTAATTACATATAATGTTTAAATATTATTTCTTTTCAAGGTGGTGGCCCCTTTTTAATGAGGACACACACTCCAGGTACATTAAATAGAAGTGCAATTTCTCTTTTATTGTTCAATTTGATTTTTGAGTCATTTTTGACTTCCTACCAATCGACAACGAGAGCAACTATTTGATTTACTTTAAAATAACGAAGTACAATTTCAACGAGTATGTATAAAGTGCACAAACCCAATTTGGTTGGGAAATCTTAGGAAATCTACAGTGTGCATCAGTTGATCTGAAAAGCAGACTGTGGTATTGCACAGCTCTTGTTTTATTAGCAGTGAAAAAATTAACAGATGATGCTTGGCAGTATATTATTTTCTGAACTCAATGTTGAATATGATTTTTTTCCCCACTAGATCACACTAAATGAAAGATTTAAATCAAAGAAATACATTATGTTTTCCAGCAATTTACATAAACTACATAAACTCTAGTATGGTTCGTAGCTGTGTTTTTGTTCTCTCCTGTCAGGTGATGGGGTGCAATCTGTGGCACCCCAAAGTGTGACATTCCATGTAAAGCAGTGCGTGATCATTTTTTAACAGGTGGCTCCAGCCAGCCATGGCCCCACCATGTGCGGTTACATGACTTTACCCTCTCTGGTGAAACTCTGGCAGCTTGATTTTGCACCAGAATATAAATTGTTACAATTAAGTTGTCTTTTAACGTTTGCCTTTCAGTCCTTTTACACCTTACCTTGATATGACACTTTACTGTGTGATTTAATAAATGAATAATCTACTTTAAAGTGGAGACAGTTAAAAGTCACTTTAGCCTAATAAATCCTGTCAGTTTCTACAGCTGTGTAGTGGTTCAAATGATGCCACAGATATCTTCTGTATTTGTGTGAAGTTAATGAAAAGGGACCACTCAAACACTCAAACACTCAATCATTTTACACCTTTGCATGTGGAGCAAAGTGTTTGTCTGAATTTTATATCTTCTTACCATTCATGGAAGGAAACAGCATGATCATTATCACTCCTGCTGGTGGTGACCAGAAAGTGCTTGTGACTGATAGTCACCAATTATCAAATTTAGAAAGGACAGTCATAGTGGGGGTTAACGTATTACAATCATATTTCCATGTGAACAGACTACACTCCTTAGATGGTCGTTTTGAGCCCAAATGTTTAATGTCGTAAATGTAGCTGACTCTGTCATAAATGCGGAGCCACTTTTGGAGGTACTATAGCATTTCCAAGTCCATGTTGACCTCTGTTTGTGTGTCCTTTGGGAGTGATTAAACAACAAGGACTGCAGAGCCTCAGTGCCAGGAGAGAGCTCATAGACCCAGCACATGTACCAAATGCTTCATCCATCCCACCTTGGGAAGGCAGGGTCAGAAAATAAGTCAAGCAGCACACATGATTACTTTCTGGAGAATCTGTGCTAAACCTTCAAGATGCAGTACGTGAAGCTACTTAGAACCATTTCTTTGATGGTTTGTGCCCCTTGCATCTTTGTCTATTCCACTATTGCAGCCCTCCCACCTACCTTCATCTCCGCTTTCTTTCCTTTTCCCACCCTACAGCCTTTCTCATCCTGTCATCCCTGGGCTGGTGGTCCACCCCTTCGGGAGGTTAAGGAGCACTGTGGGTGAGAGGGCAGCCGGCAGGTTGTGTGGGCACCATGCTTGCCTTTTCCCACAGCCCACGTCAAATGCTGCTGAACCCTGACCCCAGTGGGTCCTCAATCTCAAAATCGGTGTGGAACGCAATTCAGACAGCCAGACCCTATTCAATACCGGACTTTGCGCTGGAGGAGAAAAGAATTCCCTCTGTCCCAGTTGTGGTCAGTGCCCTCTCTTTGTCTCCCGGTCAAGCAGGGTCGGACGACCGGCCGCCACTATCCAGGACAAGACTTCCGAAAAGCCTATTCAGCTTGTGATTTGACCCCCAGGTTCCACTGCTGATTCACAGGGATCAAACACTGGGAATCTCTAAGGCCTGTCTTCCATGGAGTTTTTCATCCATTGAAACTTGCCCTTCTTTGCTTCTTAAATACCTCATTGTTTATGGTCATTACTGAGTTTATGCATAATTAACTGAAAAAGAAGTAGCACTTAGAGCAACTTTGATCCCTGACAGTTAATGGTATGAAAATGTTTGACAATCCTGTGGCTGGGGCTGCTTTTACTTTTGCTGGACCACAGCGTTGGCTGTACACTCTCAATCTCCTGGTAGTGATTAAAACCAGTCAGGAGCAGTTTTATAACAGAGGGAATTAATAGTGCATAAAAATAAACACATTTCCTGAAGTACATCAAATCTCACTTTTGATGCTGAGCCCAGGGGGCACTGTAACTATGCATGTACTGTATACACAAAAACCACTGACGTGGATTTAACCATTTTCACTTTCATACACCGACCTACTAAATGTTAGAGACAGACTTAAGCTGCTGGAAAAGGTGTGAAATGTGTGGTTTAACCATAGCCTTTGCTTAATTGTTTTAATTACTTATGGTTTTTCATAAGTTTCATTTGTCTGCTCTGTTGCCATCTACTGTAAGAAATCTCTGTGAGTAATTCACAGAACACACACACATATGGACACATGCACAGACACAAAAAAAAAAAGCAATATGAAGATGTGGTCATGATTACAGAGAGTATGGAACATGCAAGCCAGATAAGATAAAAATAAAATAAAAACAGAAACCTTGAAATTCAAATATTACAGCCCCATGGCCTGTGAATGTTGTGCATCTCCATTTCTCTATGTGAGAAAAAGTGAACGTGTGAGTGTGAGTGCAGACTCCAACTTGACGCATGGTTTAAATCTTTTGCAGAAGGGGAACACTTTGATTGTTATGCCGCGTGCTGTGTGCTAAAGCGGGGGTCTGCTGCTGCTTTCAAGCTGGTCAACTGTCAGGACTGGAGCGTGAAAGGGGGCCCTCAGAGTGAAAGGGGTGGAGGGTCCCACCAGGGGTTCCTGGAGGAGGAGGGGTGGCTTGTGACAGACCTCCTGGCTTTGAGAGCCCTCTGTGTGGGCTGCTACAGCAAGGGGGCCCTCTTCACAAGAAGAACAGAGGGAGACAAGGCTCAAGGGAAGGTGCTGGCACATTGGCCCCTAGAGCAGGGAGCTTGGGCACCATGCCAGGTCACCCATTCAAGTACCACAGATCAGATGCTCCTTGTCAGAGAGCTTTTGGCCTTTTAATAAATTGAGTTACTGTAAATCCGTAATAAGGCAAACATTGGCACTGCACCTCCCCCACTACTCACACTTTCCAGATAGCATGCCCTCACAGACTCTTTCAGTGTCCTACAGGTCACCCCTTGGTGAAGGGGCCAAATCCCACCTTCTGAACCTGCCAATAATTTTCCAGCCTACACTAGAGGACGGATGTTTTTCTTCCCCTTTACCCCCAACTCACACTCTAACTATAGAAAATGTCATTCATACTTCTAGACCATAACTCCACCAGGTTCCTGACCTTCTGTCCTTGTTCTTTTTCCAGTACCTGACCCAGAGAGAATTGTATTTTAACCCATGGCACTAGATTTAGTAATTCTGTTTGGGACAATGTGTCAGGTTTGCTGGTTTTATGAGGTTGTATGGTTCCAATTGCTCATGTGGTCTGATACTGTTCCAATAACTGATTCAGTCCACAGAGCTTATCACAATACTGGTATAAAGTTGTTAATATAAAAAATAGACTGATGTACAGAGCAATGAAGTGTATTTTGCTATTATTCAATGCAGGAAACCAAATCCTGCATATGTTTACAACATGTACAACAGTAGCATTTTTTATTTTGTTTTTGTGAACAACTTGCTCAGAATTATTAATTTGGATGCAAACATTTGTTGAATGATAGTAAGATAATAAGATCATATCATCACAGTATGATTCTGCTCAAAGTGGATAAACATTATTGAATCATCACTACAGCCCTAATCCCCAGTGGTTAAGTGTGTTTGAATATGTGTAATGCAAAGACACGCTGCATCTGCTGTTGCCACTACCAGACCTGAGGCATGGGGTCATTTACCCAAGTAACAGCAGCCAGTGTTTTTGGAAGTCATTTGATCTGCTGCAAGAAAAATATAAATAAATGCCTCTGTGCTTGTAAAAACAAAGCAAAAAAGATCAACCTGCTCATTGTCCAATTGGGAATCTTCTCAGGCACATCTTTTAGATATATTTTCAGAATGCCTGCCTATATGGAAAGGACATTATCACTGTGCAGACTCTGAAGTGCAATAGCATTGTTCCAAGGAGCACACTGACAGGGTCTACAAGAATGTCCCCTGTGCAGTCTTGCTTAGATTTACAGCACCTCTGAGGATGGCTCTGATCTGGCAGTGGTCACTTGGCTTTGAAGAGAAGTGTACCGCAAGTGAATCACTTTGAACCTGCACTGAGCTGAGCCTGAGAGAGACCCGTGGTCCCAACTGAGTAGAACAGGATAGTAAATCTCAAAGCAGCTCACTTTTTGCACTGTGACATCAGGACTTAAGACTTAATTTGCTGCCTGTTGTTTCCCCTAGTTCAACAGGTCTGCAGCTATGGCTTGGTTCCAGGGTAGCCTTGACGCTTTTACATGCTGGCTAGCCCTGGAACGTTTCAACATCAAATGAAGGGACAAAACTAGAAGTCTTTAAATTTCTGCTTTTCCCCGACTCCCCTTCTCTCCTTGCTCAGACTTTAGGTTTACAGTCTTGTGTTACATTGTCTTGTGGCTATTATGTGTTTTTAAGCTTGTAAGTGCATTTTCCTTTACATTAACTTCTAAGCCCTGTTGCATGGACATTTGCATCACCGCAATTATGTAACTGCAGCTAGTGCTGCTATTACAAAATCTGAAACATTAAGGTTTCAAATTGTGCCAACTGTGTACCACTCCTGATTGATGATTGGCTCGTTGGTCTTTTGTACCTTGAGCCAATTCCATTTCAAGAATGTGCTGTTGCTAAATAGCTTAAGGAATAGCTTGACACATGCTGTATAGTGATAACGTGCTGCCGTTCTGAGACATCACATTCAGCATTTGCAAACTTTGTTGACATGTAGAGCAACCTGAATGTGCTCTAGATTTGTTGACAGCACCCATTACAGTGTCAGAAAACAATGTCAGCTGCCGCAAGGATGAGACTGTGAGTACATACATGAATTGTTGCCAAAAATGGGGCAAGGTTTGGCAAAGGGAACTCATGGAGCCTTTTGTCTCCTCTGTCTGTACTGTGGTACCTGCTTTCACAGCAAAATTCAGACTGTCCTGAAGTCCACACCTCATGAAAGGTGGTAGTATCATGTGCCTGACCTATAGCTAATACTTTTACTTATCAGGTCATTAGGCATCTTGAGAAAGGTTTGGGGCAGTAAGTGAATCCGCCTTTCTTAAACAGGCTTTACTATTGGCCAGCGGGCTGTTTCATCTGACACCCAAAGTTTGTGGTGCAATGTTTGTTTTTTCCAAGGCTTCCCAAGTGTTCCCCTCTTGGGGACCTCCAGGCTTTCTCATGTCTTTAAGGCTCTTTAGGTAAGCCGGAAAAGCAAACGAAGGCATATCTATCATATGGTAAGTGGATCTCACATTACCCTCCCATTTCAATGCGGTCGCCAATGTGGGCCACTTTCCAAGTGACTGATATCTTCACAGGGGCCAGCATGTCAAGGGATGGTGTAATTGATTGTCTTGGATATTTGAGTATGCCACTTTCCCTAGTTCAGAGACCCTCTAATGCTTCCTTCCCTAGTTGCATAGCTTGCTAGTGTGGTGAGATTAAGACAGTGGGGAGTGAGACACATGTACTCATGGTACATATTGGGACAAGTGCATTAAAGGCCATATTGCCCATCGTATATGTCACACGTATTTTGAACACTTATACACACATTTGAACTTAAACTATATATTAAAAAATCCCTTCTTAAATACCTAATGCTTAATTATATATATAATGATGTATTCTGATGACTTTTCGACTCCTTGCCCATAAGTCACTTTATGCACACATGCTCTTGTACTTTGAACACAGGATTTTTGTTTGAAAAGGGGTCCCTGCTGAAGTTTAGCCAAGTGAAAACCTCAAGGCTGTAATCACTAGTTCTCCAGTGAGTTTGAGTAAAGCTCACCTTGCACCACAGAAGAGTTTTGCCTGCAGGAAAGCAGTGTTTGAAGGATAACTTATCTGTTTGAGTAAGTCTTTGTATCAGCTTTGCTTTATGTTTTGGTTTTTAATCATGGCTGAAAGGCAAAATCTTCTCAAGTGAACATTTCCTGTGCTGTTTTATGATCTTATTACTTAAACAGGAAGAGATTATTAGTATTATTTGATATTATTGAATTTAGTTTTGATATTTTTCTCAGACTGTTGGAACCTAAGGCAACTGCCAGAGCCAGACTTGACAAAAAACTTGCCCTAGATGAGAAATTGAGAGTTGACAGCGCAGGTCATTTAACTTTCTTTTACGATACTGATCTGCTGTCGGAGTGTATCCAACAAACCTGCATCTGTTCCATCTGGCTTCGCTCTTAAACTCTGCAAGAATGCTAGAACTGACTTTAGATCTCCCAAATACATGTACATAGCGCAAGACCATCGAACCACATCAGGTCCTTTATCAGAAAGATCCTGAACATGGCATGTTAACTGAGTTTACTCTGTTCCCTTGGACCTCTGCCACTACACTCTTGAGAAAGACACTTAACCTGAATTACTTACAGAATTATTTTTGACTTTAAAAATTACCAGTAAAAACATACAGCACTTATAAATAAAAAAAAAAATCAAACTGGCGAAAACCCACACAGTCACATGATGTGAGGCAAAAATGCTAATCGGTGCTCCACTATGATGCACTATGAATTCATTTATTTCTTAAACAAACACCAGTGCAGAACAGCACATCAATCAGTGAATGATAGAAATTTGTCAGGAGGTTTTGTCAGATATTCTCTCAGCAGCCAACATTATGCACCTCTGTGGCTACAGCCTGGCCTCAGACTTCTGTTTCTTCTCTCTTGTCCAGTCAGTATTTTTTTCCTGCCTCCCTTGTGTGTTTAGTTGGTTAGGAGGCCAGAGCAGGGCTTTGTTGGTAGTAGTCAGCTGCCAAAGCTCTTTTTATTCTGCCAGGATATCCGTGACTTGAAATGATGCCAACAGTGACCATCACATGTAATAATCTAGCACAGCTCAAGGAGCAGCTGGGTGCATGTGCCATGCATGCTCATCCGCTGTCTTAGGAAGCTTGAAGTAAACTTTCCAGGGTTGGAGCTTAAGCTTAGCTGACTGCCTGTGCAGCCACTCTGCAGACACTGGGACACAAATTATCAAGACCTTAAAAATTGGTCTCACCTTTTTGCACTTACAAGGTGAAACCAGGATTTATTTGGTTTATAGTATTCTAGATCTTGAATTAATGATAATTTATGATAAAACTGCTTAACTAATGTTGTTGACTTTAGCTTAGCATATTGCAGTGCTTTAGCTATTAGTAAGGCTTTACATATGATGTGCTACATAGGAGAAACTGGCAGCCCTTTTACGTTGCGATATTTGGTTGCAAATTTTATCAGTTATTCTTACAATTAAATAATACAGTGATGGTGATTATAATTTTTCATTATTAAAAAGGTTCTGTGATGGCTCTCCCTACAACAGCATACACCAGTGGCTGAAATGGTGGGATTGTAATAGCGAGAATATCGTTGACACAGTTAATTAAAGATTTATGACACCCGTATGCATGTAGAAGCCACTTTCTCCTGTACATAAGGCTACGACCATGATCTGTATGACCTAGAAGAAGCTAGACTGGATGACCCAGTGGTCATCCTAGGAGCCATCTGGCAACCCACGTCTTCTGTGGCTTACCCTTCCCACTGCCTCACGCAATTCCTTAAGCAAGAATAAGTGCTTAGGAGGACTTAATCTCAGAAAAACTGGTTTGGGCCACACTGTTGACTGCCAGTGTGGATGGGGTCATGTAACACTGAGACTCTTTTTTGGCAAAGTATCCTGACCGCCTGTTGTGTGATTAAAATCTCTGGATTGGATGTGCCTTGTCAATGGAATGTGGCACGCATGAAGGTGTTCTTACCAACTAGGTATTAGGCAAACAGGACTTTTTTAGTATCTCAGACTTCTCGTGGTATCATGTACACACAACTGTAAAGCTGCCCTGAAAGCTGGAATGTGGTATCATTAAGATTACTTGTCTTTTGCTTAGTGCTAAAGAAGGAATTTGCCGCCCTGTGAGATGCCCCTGGGTATGTTCTATTGGCCTGTGAACCGAGTGGGGAAGTAAGAGAAGCCTCTGAGCCTCTCTGCACTTGCTCAGAGGTCACTGCTGGCCTTTTGACTGTCTGCCAGTGGAGAGGCCAAAGTCTTCCAGTAGAGAGGGCCTTGGCTACACTGGCAGACAAGTCAGCCAGACAGAAAGCCAGCCAGACAGCCACATCGTCTGCAGTCTAGGTCTGGGGCTAGAGCCTGGACTTGGGCAGCTCAGGTTACCCAGACAGATTTGTTAACACTGTTTGGGTCCGCTCGCCTTTCTAGCCAGGCCTCTGAGCCAAACGGGCTGAGGTGACTTAATCTGTCATTAAACTCACATTACACCCGGACAGAGACACGGCTCAGGGACATAGACAACACTTGCTCTCTCACTCACTGGCATGGCTGGCTGGATTTGAGCAGACACAAAGAATACCCCCACCCCTCACCCCACTACTCCTCCTCCTCATCCTCTTCATGCCACACACCATGGCACAGCTAGACAGCCCAGCACAGTCTAGACAAAAGCAATTTCGCTTGAAGTTGAAAAGTCATTTGACTGTGTGACGGACACCCGTGTGGATTTGATGGTGTTTACATGGTGCACAAATCTATTTGTCTTCTTCAAGTGGAAAAGAGCTATTCAGAATACTGATGTCTGCTCCATTCATTCACAATCATTATTTCACATTTGAAGGGATATATAAACAGACTGAAGTCATCTTTGCTAAAGTTATCTAATATTTTGAATAACTGCACAACATATTTTCTGCAGTAAATGATTAATATTAATTTCTCATTTCTAACCTGTGTCCTTTAACAAACATTCAAAGTGAAAACAAGATTGCAATGAAATGCCTTCTTTAGGGATTTATAATCAGGCTGTATATTTTAACAAGTAAACACAATGGAAGAAATAGTCTTTTAATGTTTTAATGACCTTAAAAAAGGACTTATGAATGTGCCATATACTGCGATGTTTAGTTTTGCTACTTGATCAATGTGATAAGGACTTTTCTTTAAACTGTCGAAGTTGAACTATCAGTGGTGTTAAATTGTAGTTTTATTTCATCAGTGACATTAGTAGCATTTTATTTTTTCTCAGGGCTGCTGACAGTACACATTTGTCTTCGTACATACTTCACTGGTTATCAGACAAATAAGACAAGATGGCTGAACTTCAGGCAAACAGAATTGCTTCCATTATGCTCAGCTTGAAAATGTCAAAAACCCAACCTGCAGTACCTTCAGTGGAGGTCTAAGACTTTCCCTCTGTTGAGATTTGTTTTTACATAACAGCTGGTTCTGGTTCTCCCCCCAAACTCAACACACCCCCACTGTCATGAGCTGCCAAAACCCCAACATATGAACATATGAAGTTTATAACCAAGTGTTACAAAGAACAGTGCCAAGCCAACAAGGCACATATTTCTCAGATAAGAAAAAATGTTTTATTTCATTTAGTTTTATAATATTTTGCTTTCTTAAATTGGTTGTATTCTGGTGCACAGCTGTGTATGGACATATTCATGTGCCGTGCCTTTGTGTATTTCTGAGGGTTTATGGGAAAAAAACACATTTTGCAGGGGCAACCTCTTGAAGTGTGGATATGAATGATACACAAGGATCTTCATTATTATCCTTTTTAAAATTCTTCCCCCAGAACAAAGTATATGGCCTCTGACAACTAGCACAACTGTCAAATCAGGTGTTTTCTTAAACTTTGGTCCAGACAGAATTGTAAAATTATAGAACTGGCTCCCATCGCAAATTGACTCAATCATGAAATGGTCTGAAAACTTCTAAAAACTTTATCAGGACTATCTTTCTCATTACTAAAGCACAAGAAAATACTTGACTACTCTCTCCTACATGGTGAAAGGTGATTTAATTATTAAAATGGCTTGAATGTAAATTTATTTGAAATAAAAATCTAAATAGCACAGGGTTTGAAAATCACGTTGTTGTTTGACTTATAAATTCACCGTTTGAGCCTGGGTGAAGACACATTTACTAAACATAATCATTTCTGAATGTCTGGAGTGGCACTGAATGTTTTAAGTGACACAGTCTGTTTTTGTTGGCAGATCAAGAAGTACTTTGAGCTGGAACCGCTGGCTCGAGGGAAGCGCTGGATCCTGGATGGCAGCACCACCGACAACATGGAGGCGGTCAAGGAGAGCTTTGGTCAGTTCATTAGCCTGTTGGAGGACAAAGACACAGACCCTGCAAGGATATGATGCTAAGTGCTACCAATGCTAAGAGACATTAGCGGCCAACGACAAAGTAACACCACATCCTGCTGGTGCCCATGTTCACTCACTCATGCACAAACACAAACATGTACACTCAAGAAAGTACAGCAGATGTTGGCCTCTGTCTTCGGCATGTGTATTGTATGTTATCCTTCACTGCGGTCTCAATTTTCAAATCGGAAGAGTGTATACGAGAAACAGTCACTACAGCCTTATAGAGGACCTTTGTCATTTATCTCACCCAACATGAAGCAGTTTATCCAGAAAAATTGTTGAACTTTCACAGGAATGGAAATCTTGTTTACTACTGTTTGTGCTATTGTGATTGAACCGGTGGAATTTGGGACGTATGGCATTCCTTTGGTCATCATTAGACATGAACACACACATTCTGACCCTTAGACGCACACACACACACACACACACACACACACACACACACACACACTGCCACACGCAATGTGGAGCCCAGCTTGTCGGTAGATATGTTTAACATCCCCACTAATTACTTTACAGGATGTTTAGGTGGGCACAATTGATATTCTTTCCACAGAGAAGTACTGTATGGCTGTCAAGTGTACTGCTTTTTTCAACTCAGTAACAGCAACTATTGTTGTGTGATTGGAAAACGAATAGGCCACAGTAGTGTTGTTATGTATGATAGTTACATATCAGTGTGTCACACCATATCTTAATATCTAATCTGAATAGTGTAGTCTGAGTATCTCATGGAGTATTATGTACATGCAAACAGGTATATTGCTGTGTACATTCCTGTGCAGCCATACACAAGTACTGCTAATTGTAATAATAAGTCCTAGTTGACTTTATGAGAGTCCATGTGGAGAAGATGACAAGTTTGAATGCTTTTTTAAATGTGCAACTTAGGATATATTTTATAGCTCTGTATGTTAACCACGTAGAGCTGCGTTGAGATTTTTTATATATCATACCACAAGAAATCTTTCAAATCAAAAACCAAAAAAGAAAAAAAAAAAAAATAAAGATGATTGAGCAGGCTGGATATTGCCATAAGGTAGAGAAATGTAATGGATTTACTTTCATTTCAATGTGCAAATGTCATGTTTGTTACTGTATTTTCCTTTTGAGTTTGCCATAATCCCTCTCACTACTGGCTAGCGACTCCAGTCTCCCATCAGGGTGGAATACAAACTATCAATCAGCTACAGCAACAGCTGCATCTGACAAGTCCCTGTCCGACACCCTAATGCCTTCCAACTGTCTGTGAAGACCCCTCCCTGTCTGCTGTTTATCGTGGACCCCCGCCCCATCTCATCTCCGCCAACACTGCCCCTCCACTCCAGCTCCACTCCTTGTCCTCATTACTGCACAGTGGGGTTTTTTATCCCAGACGCTATCCGTCAGCCCGGCTGCCCTTGTGTGGACTCCACACCTCTAAAATTGAGTCGTATTCTTTGTGCCACAGGTGTGTGGTTATCGCCACAATGTGCTTCAGTAATGGATAATGCCCTAACCTGCCCCGTATGTGCTTTGTATTTTTGTTGGTTGTTTTGTTCAGTATGTTTTCATGTTTTAAGAGATATAGTCAGTGTTCTTTTTTTTTTTTTTTTACCTGACATGACATCTGACAGGTAGTTTTATATAATCTGGATGGATCAGTGCATTTGGTCGCTTGAATCCAAATAAATAAATCTCTTAAATAGGAATTATACCAATATTAGACTTTTTATATCTCTTCCTCACACATAGGTTTTACACTAAAACTGCAGCCTGTTTTGTTCTCTTCTTTTGTATTTCAGTTTTTTTCAATCATACGTTTCATCTAAAATTTCAATTAAAGATTTAAAAAGTACATTATCGTTTTAGTTGTTATTTACATTTTGTTTGCTTTTGTTTGTTAAAATGTAAACTTTTGAAAGTGTAACTTTGGATACCATAACCTGTTTCTTGATGAACCACAATGTATGTAGTTGAATATAGAACATCAGTAATCCCAGGTGTGATTCTTAGGCCTGTTTTAAGTAAATTGTCATACAATTTGATAATGTCTCTATGAAATGGGTGAAGAAATGTATGTTTGCAAATGTGTTTGGAACCATTTACTTCACAGTGCCTCTGATTTGTGATTCAAGGTGACCTTTGGAAGTCGGGAAAACACGGATGAGCCAGTGGAGGTAAGGCCAAAGTTAAACGAAAGAAGTGCTCAAAGTCAAAGTGGAGAAGCTGAAGAAAGTTCTGAGTGGAAACTTAACCAAGAGAGACAGGAGATCCTGATAAATATACTCTACTCTGCTACCTCTGCCTCCCATTTTTCTTCTCCTTTTGCCCTTCTTCCCTCTCTTTCAAATTAACCGTGTGGCTTTAATACAATGTGTGTCATGCAGGTTGCCCTGGCGACTCTTTGATCCTGTTTTCCAGTCTCTGCCTCTGGGGCAGACGTGCTTCTCTTCAGTCTGCTGCACACCAGCTCTGGAAGCTGATGCAGCCCTGAGACAAACCATGGGCTGCTGCGCTCGTCTCACTCCCCCTTTTTCTTCCTGTCGCTCTCACTTTCTCTCTGTTTTTTGAGTCCTCTCCCCTTCATACTGTTATTTTCTCTCTGGTTCTCTCCATCTCTGTCTCCCTCTTACTCGCTCTGCTTCCCTTTGGTCACGCCAAAGCAGCCCTCCCTCAATATGAGCATCCACGGTGCCCTGGGGAAGGGAAGAGGCCAGGACCTCAGCGAAGCAGCCCTCCCAGGAGCAAAAAAGGGAGACGTGACACTTCTTTCCTTGTATACTCCTGCTTATTCTTGCTTTCGGTCTTTATAGTTGATTTTATTCTCTTGAAAAAGTGGCCCCCATTTTTCTCCTCTCATGGCAAAGCTTTACCTGCTCTACCTGTTTAATTGATGTAATTGATGTGTGGTTGCAGTGTTCAGGGAGCTTTTTTGTCGTCTCCTTGCTGGCGGGAGGCTCAGTGTGGTTTGCAGATAAGAAACTGCAAAGTTATATACTTGATATTGTGTAGTAGTAGTCCAGACCTTTCTGGAAAAGTACAAACAGTAATGGAGACGGGATGTTTACTATGATGGATACAGTATCTAAAGAAACTTTCAAGTCTCGGCAAGTTGATTTATCATTTACCAAAATGAATGGTAATTAATTGCTGCCTAGAAGGGATGAAAAACACTTTAAGAAATCTAAAAGACTATGGCAAAACTAATTGTTGGCAGTAATACAAAGTGAGGGTGCGAACTGTAACAAAAGAGTGAGGCATGCAAAAAGCTGTTAAGAAAATGATTGATTGAGCAAGACGCTGCACCAAAGCAAATTGAACTTGTGCAGTAAAGTGCAAACCTGTCAACCCCAGACAATTATCCCACGTACAAAGCCACAGCCTCCATCATAGTCTCCTGCTCGTCTTTTGGCTTTCATTTTCCGACTTCAAGAGCACTGCATTCACGTCATCATCTGTTGTCTTTGCATTTGCTTCTTGGTTACAGTGTGTTTAGTGCACACACACTACAGTGAGTGAGACCACAGGAACTCCATCAATTGTGGATTTGATTCAGATACATGCTGTGTTTTGTTTTTTTTTTTCATGATTTTACAGTGGGTAAAGCAGACTGACCAGAGAATGTCCATTCATCCATCCTTTTTTCTGCTGCTTATCTGATTTCAGGTCACAGTGGCAGCAGGTTCAACAACATCTTTTCAGATCTTCACACTGTTTGATCTTTGTTCAGCACAAGTTCATCATACATATATATAGTATATAGTAAAGGAGCAGATGACTGTGTTTTCACTGCCGTTCTAACCTATTTTGTCAAGTAATCAAAAACCATTTAAGATGGTTCTTTATACTTCATAAGATGTGCATCATTTATTTTCTACTGACTGTATATAAAGAAAATGCAAAGAGAAGCATCAGCAAACAGAATCTGATAAGTCCACATATCCATCTTACACAAACGTACAACAGCTTGGTGGTATCAATATTGTTTATTAGGTAGGTTTAGGATACATTTCTATAGTAAACATCAGCACATGCAAACAGCTGCAATTTTACCATGTACAGACTACAACTCACCAGAAGTACAAACAAATGCGATCACACACAACAAAACAACCCCTGAGCTTTGTGAAATGCAAATGGGTGACCCGACAGGGAACCTAACTTTCGTTTACAAGACAAACAAAAGCAAGCATGTTTTTTTAAACTCTGTAAAGAATGCCCTTTTCTTTCTGTCTTCTCCCGTCTCTCATCCAGTGTGTGTGGCAGTGTTTTTGCTGATAAGACAGGAGGAGTAGCAGATGTTGCCCTGACATCCATCTGGGCCTTGTACCCCTGCTCTGCCTCCGAGAGCCGATGATCCACACAGGACACCCCACATTCCCGGCCCCTCACAGCAAGGGGCTGTTTCCAGAAAAAAAAAAGTCCTGCCTGGGATACTCCAGCAGTGACACAGCACAGAAATCAGCCTTGATGCTGCTTTCACTCATGTTACACGTGTGCATGTGTGTGAGAGGGAGATAGCAGTCAGTTATCAGACAGGACCTCTGGGTTCATTCGAGGTGTTTCCTCTTTGTTTCAGCACTCTCCTGGTCGTGGCTCTCACACACACCCTTTTGCAAAAACCAACACAAATGATGGAAATGCATTGATATGATGTAATCTTATAAGGAAAAAATGCTTTCCAGATATGTGAGATGACTGTTTGGAACAGTCACAAAATGTGCAGTACTTTGACATTTTGACTTGTGTTACACCACATATTCTAATTTCTCTAAATTCACCAGCAAACAGTTTTAGTTTTTCCTGAAGGTGTGAGAACCAAGTACTCCAGCTGGTGTTAATCTCATCTGTCAGTGTTTTTTTTTTTTTTTTTTCTTATTTTGTTGGATACATGTGGAAAAGCAGCTGTGGATAAATAAGTGCATTTTTTTAGCAGCTAGACAATGAAGGAAATAATTTCAGAGTTTCTGGAGAATCTGTGTACCTTTTGTTCAGTCCAAATCTGTTTTGAAATGGAAAATTGGATAACGAAAAACACTGGGTTAACGCTCCCAGTGTCAAGCCAGAGTGAACACAATGGAACTTACTACTGTGAAACTACCAAGTCGCATCAATTTTGATGATTTTCATTTGTAGACAGAGAAAGGAAACTTAATAATATAAATAAATAAGCACATCAATCACAAATCTCAACTGTCCTCAGTCAAAAACTTGATTCTAATAAAAACTTGAAAAAAATCTTTATTTTGTCAAGTATGTATATGGGTAAATTGAAAATTAGACAGTGAAGTTATTTTTGTTATCTGATTTCCTGTTTCAGATTTGGACTGAACATAAGGTTCACAGATTCTCGAGCAGCACATAGTCAGAAGTTTCCAAGTAAAAAAGATAGCCAATAAAATACTTGTGAAATTTATGAGAGCATTTCTTCTCACCAAACCACATAAAACTGTTTCACTTTTTGTTTTACTTACGCAGATATTAGGTCATCAAGCGTTGTTATTGAAACTATTCTGTGATTTAACTGTAACTAACAGATGTGTTGTGTTTTGTGATGTGCATCAGTAGATTCCTCAGAGCTGACGCTCCTGACGTGGGGTAAGAAGCTGGAGGAATCCCTCCTGTCGTGCATGTGATCTTGCAGGTTTGTGGTTGCAGCAGTAAAACTAATGAGTGGCTCAAACCTGATAGAATCTTAAGTCACACTCCTGCCAAGCAGTGAGTGAGTGCCCTTTGCAACAACAGGACACATTTATTATTACTAATTATTATTATTTGACTTTATGAACTTGATTTTTTTTTTTTATTGTCCTTAACAGGTCAGTTTGGTTTAGTTTGTTTATATCTAATATAAAAATCATGACACGCAAGTAAATTTTGGACATGAAAGTTGTGACCTTTGTCTTCCCAAGCTTCATCCACTGCCTGAGATTTATAAACCAGGATCTTTACATATTCAAGCCTTAAAAGGTCGCCCTGCAACTGATCCACAACAGGTAAATTTACACAGGTGACAATGAACTGAGTTTTAGATTTTTTTTTATATGCTTCAGCTCTCTCAACAGCTTTTAATTTTGTGCAAGTTTGAGATGAGATGGAATGAATATGATGTTTGTCTGGATCCTACATACACTGGGATATTTAGGGACTTTAATGCTTAAACGTTTGTCCTCAAAAAGTTGAGGAGACCATGCTGTGCAATGGTACTTTGGCCCTTTGTGGTCACCTAAACGCCTCTTGTTTTCTCTGGGTGTTTGAATGCCTCGTCTGTTGGGTGACTTCCGTGGGATTCCAGCAGGCTTGTCACTCAGATTGTTTGTCCTGGGGACGAGATCTGTGAGTCCTGTTTCTCTTCCTCTCTCCTTGGCCCGAGTGCTGATGGAGACCCGCATCCCAGGTGGCCTACACATCAAAACAAGAGGGATCGCAGCTCTTGGTTTTAAGACAAACATCACTCACTTTCTTTGTTGTCTGAGGGACAGGGGGCATGGCAGTTTATCTCCAGAGAATCTCCCCCGCTATCGCCTTCCACCAGCCCACCGTCCCATCCTGCAGCCGCCGCTAAAAGCAAATGTCAGTCAAGAGTAGGCGTTGCATTCCTTCAAAAGGTCAGTCATAGTGGTGACCACTTTAGGATCTGTTGCAGGTTTAAGTTAATATTCCGGGACTATTTAAAAGTCTTCTTTTCAAGATTGTCAGATCCAGTAGCAGATTTATTTCCATGGTGCAAAAAACATATACAGTGGGTGATTTTTCTTCTCTATTTTAAATCCCTCTATATGATGATGACACCTCTGTCACATTGCAGGCCATGTTTTGAAGATAACTGCCCTGCCCTCTTTGCATACCTACCATGCATCAGCCCAGTATAGGCTACTGTGAGTTATTTGATGCTGAGTGTGATTCAAGATGTGCCACATATGAAACCTATTGCTCTCCCAGGCCGTGTGATGGGGGTCCAGTGTCAGCTCAGAGTGTAGCAGCTCCTGACCCATCTGTGCAGGTGATTCCTGCTCAAGCTCTTCCCCTCCAGGCACATAAGCAGCACCGTGTCTAGGGGACTTTTATGAGCATGACCTTAACATGCCTGTCTTGAGTGGTCTAGACGCAGCACTCTGTTTACTAGGGTCCCCATCCCACTGATGGCTATCAGACTTTTTTGCTTTTTTACTAGACCGTCTCATCATAACTCTTCGATGATGGACAGACATTATTCTGTTGTTTCTGTCGACTTTAATTTCACAGCTTTAAAACAGCAAATGACCAAGGGGAGGGCTCTGATATCCACTGCCTGTCTCTGCAGCGGAGTCACATGAACATGTGCAGAGTACAGCTGTGGTTCGGCTGCACTGAGAGAAGGTGTTGAGAAGGTTTCATGTAGTGCACACACCAGCTTTAAATGAATAACTGCATGAAATACAAATGTCAGGAATAACAGATCCAGGTGAAAAATTCTCGAATTGAATGTTTTTAATGAGACAAGCTGAAAGTACATTAGACCTTTACATTAGACATTATCTAGTCTTCATTATTTAGACTTCATCCACTGTCTCCGAGTTTGTTTGTTTTTGTTTGTTTGTTTGTTTGTTTTAAGTGTTGGCCTCTGATAACTCGTATTACAAGCCTACGCAGTAAATGTTTCTTTAGAAGCCACAGATGATTAATCAGTCACTAATAGGTAGTAAATATTTCATTGTTGCCTATAAATTGAGCTTTTTTTATACATTATGGTCTGTTCGGTGTGCTGTGTGGCACTGAGCCAAACACTGTAGGTGGATTAGCTCATTGAATCCAAACAGTTTATGGGGAAAGCAGCTCCAGTGACGACACTATGTGGGCAGCTTGCAGCTCTCAAAATACAAACGTTCCGTGTGAAAGCCAAAACGGAGAAAAAGTGAGTCTTTCACAGGGACAATCTAGTAAACATGGTCACTGCGCAGAGAGAGAACACCTGTGTTTTACCAAAGTTTTGGCACAGAGCAGTTTAATCACTGCCGGAACCATATTTGGTCGAGTGCAAATTTAATGTCGCCCTTCCAGCAATGACAAAACGCACCCTGACTCACGCAGGAAACTGTAAAGTCACAAATAAGTGAGTGAACAATCGAAAGAAGGAGAAGGTGAACAGTGTGTTGTTCAGATGATTCAGCTTTGTTGGAGTAGCAGGCTGCAGACACAAACATGAGTTAGATAACAGGAATAATTTGCATATAGAATTAGGATTTAAAGTGTCAAGGATTAGAGGAAATGTCACAAAGTCAATAAGTGACCAATTTGGATTTGCTCAGTGAAGTTAGCTGAAAGGAGTTTTTCCAGTCATCTTACACAGTATGTGTTGTTTTTAAATTATCACATAATTTCCTAGAAAGTGTCCTGACAAAAACAGTGTGTTAGATGCTGGTCTGTTTGCACTGACAGAGACTGACACACAAACAATTAATGGGAATTAACTGGCAGACTACCAACTCAACATTGTCTATTTCAGTAGCAAATGAAAACAGCTTTTTGTGGGAAACTTTGTAGGAATTTATTAGGAAAATTATGGACCAATAAAATAAGGTGTTACCATTATTTCCAAATAAACCATAACATAATTTTGTTTAAAGACAGTAATCTGGTCTGACACTTTTATTTAGACTTAATGTAGAAAAAACTCCACAGTAACAGTGCCCCAGTCCATGATTTTATTAAAGACATTAGTTATTTAACACCTACTAAACAAATTAGGGCAAATACAATTAAGTGCTAACCCCATAACTTCAATGATTTCCACATGGAGTCCATTTTCAACAGTTTCTGTCATTTTGAGATTTAATGGATGTCTCCAGTCCAGTGCTTTTGGATCACATAACAGTGTTTCCTCTCTGTTCCTCTCTAAACCTCCTTTAACTGGGATTAACCAATAGGAGAAAAAGAAAATACAATGTCACTTTACCTGCCAGAGTGACATTTTGACCAACATCTGTGTAACCAAAACTAATCTTACAAAAACATGTATTAGAGGAGTGAGAAGAATAATTCAATTAACATTTCTTTAACTGAAAATTCAAATTTGTATTTGCATATGTTGATTTAAACATTCATTTAATTTTATCCAAGTTATATTTCATATGCAAGTATGTATCAAATGCTCTTAAATGATGTAAAACATCTGTTTTACTCCTCCAACTATTACCAAGCACAGTAATACGATGCATACAAGGTAGTTTCTTTACTCACTACAAGAATCACTGAAGTATATTGACCATAATTTTGTCATAAATTCTTGCAGTTTAGTTTTAAAAGTTAGTTCCACTTTCAGTAAGAAACTGTTGGTCATGTCAACATCAAAACAAAGAACAAAACATTTGTGAGCCAAATTACAACTTTAAAATCACTTGTGACTGTGCAACACACAGCGAAACAAAATAAAAATTTAGGAATTGAATTTAGCACCTTTGTGTCTTTTTTCACCTGGACAACATAAACAGAAATGAGCTGCTTAAAGTTGAAGGAGTGACATTCTTGAATTCTCCTGTCTGTCTCTCCTGTGGCTGCCCAGCGGAGACCCCCCCCCCCCTGAATCAGCCTGGTTCACATACACAAGATTAAGTAGCAAAAGTGACATCCAAGACCAATCGGGCCACCCAAGAGAACCGCAACCAGCGGAAAGGCTGTCAGAGCCCCCTTTTGCGACATTAATCTTCAAGCCTCTCCTGCACTGCCAACTCACATCTCCTTCAAACAGGACGGGGAGGTAGAAAGCTGAACTTTTCCCTCCCTGAGGATTTACTCCTCTTCATCAATGAACTCTTTGGGGGACAATTCATTGTCACCTGCCATGTGCCAGACAACTTCAAACAGTGGCAAAATTAATGACTTTTCCAGACTTTTTAAAACTTGACTTTAATTTGGCAACAAGAAGATTAGTGAGGATGTAGGTTCAATCTGTAATTGGCCTAAATGCCTTTACAAAGACATGTAATGGAGAAATCACACTAGAAATTAGGCTTTAAAGTGATTTATGCCTGAGAAAACTACACTTAACTTGTTTGTCAAGGTCTGTAGAGACATTTCTTTGGCCTGTTCCATCCATTAGTAAGATGTTACCATTCAGCACTGGAATTTATCTTAAATGTCAAAGGGCTGTTAAAATAGACATTGAGGAATCGGCATGCTAACAGAGCTACTTTAACCACCTCAGCTAACCCCTTTGTCTTCTTTCGTGACCGCTAGCATCTTTGATCTTTTTCAGGATGATAGCTCTATGGTGTGTGTTTGTGTGTGTGGTGGGTGTTATCCTGACCTTCCTGGGGGGTGGTGTCACGTCCAACCTGATAGCAGTGTGAATGGGAAAACAAAAAAGATGAATACAGCAATTGATAAATAGCGGAACATGAGTGTGTTATGCTGTGGATGCCTTCAGTCCCAAGAGAGCGCCTTTCTAACCCCAACCTTTCTTCTGCCGAGACCTGAGAAGCAAAGGGAGACGTCGGGCCAGCTAACAGTGTTCCTTTGAAGAGAGTAACTCTGAAATCAAGCAGCATGCCTCAAATACTTTGCTGGTTTTCAGTGAGGGTCTTTGCACGTGGCTGGAAACCTGAGTGATTCAAATATATGTACTTAAAGGATATGTCTCTGTAGCCAAAGGCTGATGTGTATGCTGTAGCATACAACAAAACTAAGTACACTCCTGGTCAGTATCGCTAAAATGATAAATGATTCAAAACTATATTGTCTTGTAGAAATACAATCATTAAATAAAGAAGTGAAACCAAACTAAACAGGTTAGATAGACTACATTTAAAGTACAGGCCTGATAGAACAACCTCAGCACAACAAAGTGAGAAAACCTGTGATTTCCATTTGATAACACCATAATTGCTAATTTGATAAGCTGATAAAAGAACCAGTAAAGAGTTTTGTTCTAGGTTGTGTCTAATGCAATATGGTTCCACACTGTAAAGGAATTCTCAAGTAAGAAACCAGACTTTGAGACTTGGTAAAGATGGGAGCTCAGTAGTCTACTGAACAAAAGCTGAAACACTGCAGTTGGTAGGAGGTAGAGGAAAAACTACCAATAATAGAAGGAGAAGTCATCAGTCTAAAAAAAAAAAAGGATGCCACACATATTTTGCTATTTCTGCAACTCAGACAGGAATAGAAATTTTGATTTAACCCTACCTGCTGCTATAAATACTTAAAAAACATGTGTATTCATCCACAGCTTATAATAGTAATAAGAGAATAAAGGTATCGGGCCTTCCTGAACTATAGCCTTGTGGTGGCTACAGTTCGGTCTTCTACCATGTTGTTATGACCCCTAACACTTTATGATGTGCCCATTTCCAGAGTAGAGAAGCTAGAGAAACCATTCAGTGCTTACATTAGAAAGTGGCTGGGAGCTCCATGCTGGCTAAGCAGTGTGTGCCTGAATGGAAAAGGGATTTTGGAACTCCCCATAACAAGTTTAACAGAGCTCTTAGACTTAGGAATATTGCAGGGCATGTACAGTATGGTCACTGTGGATTTGGTTTACATTCATCGCAGTAAAGCATCAGCAGCTGACAAAAGCAAGATGGTTGTTGAGGAGGTGAGGAGACAGAAAGGGACAGTGGACGAACTGGGAAACCTATGATGAACTACCATCTCTTCTAAATCTAAATAAATGGGTAGGTGAGGACACAAAGTGTCCTTTGTGTTCAGGGGTAGCTTCACTGTGACATATCCTCTCGGGGTGTAAAACTAGCCTGACTCTAGAGCGATACACCTGGAGACAACCAAGTGTAGAGTCTAGCAGCAGCCATTGAAAGTAAATGCCTAGAAGTAAACTCTGTTGATGAGAAGAACATTCGAGGAGGGATTTTGTTTGTTCGGGAGGGTGAAAAAAGCAGGAAGGAAGCAACTTTGAACAGGCATACATTAGGGCAGCTAAAGGTAGGGGAAAATGGCCATTGAGGGCAGATTTAGGTAGTCACCTCATAGTGCCTCACAAGATAGTCAGAACCAATCTGAGCCAGAAACAGCGGATTGTATGTTTTGTGGAATTTAGAGTTCCCTGGGAAGACGCTGTATAAATAGCATTTGAGAGGAAAAAGCTCAGATATTCAGATCTAGCTATGGTGGCAGAGCAGCATGGTTGGAAAGTTAAGGTCTGCCCAGTGGAAGATGGGTGTTGTTGGAAAGTCAGTCGTTTCTCTGTTGGGTGAACTGGGTGTAAATGGGCGGATCTTAAAGCAGACAGGAAGAAATATGGCCGACAGTGCAGTAAAATCTGGTGAATGGCTCTGGAAAAGAAGGAGTGTGTTAGTAGATCATGGATAGGTAAGGTCTGGTTGTTGGCATGTTTTCTTTCTGGCCTGTTAAGAGGACTGTCTCCATCCAGCAGCACTCATGGTTCTGCTAATGTTTGGTGAATTTTAGTTTTAACAAATGTGTGCCTAACAGTGCTTGGGGCTAGCAATGTTTGGGGCTGACAATGCTTGGGATTAGCAGTGTTTGGGTTTGGGGCTAGCAGTGTTTGGGCCTGGCAGTGCTTGGGGCTAGCAGTGCTTGGGGCTAGCAGTGCTTGGGGCTAGCAGTGCTTGGGGCTAGCAGTGTTTGGGGCTAGCAGTGCTTGGGGCTAGCAGTGCTTGGGGCTAGCAGTGCTTGGGGCTAGCAGTGCTTGGGGCTAGCAGTGCTTGGGGCTAGCAGTGTTTGGGATTAGCAGTGTTTGGTCCTAGCAGTGTTTGGGTTTGGGGCTAGCAGTGTTTGGGATTAGCAGTGCTTGGGGCTAGCAGTTCTTGGGATTAGCAGTGTTTGGTGCTAGCAGTGTTTGGGATTAGCAGTGTTTGGTGCTAGCAGTGTTTGGGATTAGCAGTGCTTGGGATTAGCAGTGTTTGGGCCTGGCAGTGCTTGGGGCTGGCAGTGCTTGGGGCTGGCAGTGCTTGGGGCTGGCAGTGTTTGGGCCTGGCAGTGCTTGGGGCTGGCAGTGCTTGGGGCTGGCAGTGCTTGGGGCTGGCAGTGCTTGGGGCTGGCAGTGTTTGGGGCTGGCAGTGCTTGGGCCTGGCAGTGCTTGGGCCTGGCAGTGCTTGGGGCTGGCAGTGCTTGGGCCTGGCAGTGTTTGGGCCTGGCAGTGTTTGGGCCTGGCAGTGCTTGGGGCTGGCAGTGTTTGGGCCTGGCAGTGCTTGGGGCTGGCAGTGTTTGGGCCTGGCAGTGCTTGGGGCTGGCAGTGTTTGGTGCTAGCAGTGTTTGGTTTTGGGATTAGCAGTACTTGGTCTTGGGGCTAGCAGTGTTTGGTGCATAGTCCAGGCCCGCTGCGCAGCAGGACATCCAAACTTGTATTTATGTATGTGTGTGCTCTGTGAGCCAGCCAGGTCTGTGTCTTTCTGGTTAGCTTGCTTCTAGCATAGCCCTATTAATATGGCATGAAGCAGGGCAATCTGTGGATCAGAAGTACTTTAGCTTACTGCTCCCAGCCCAGTTTTTCTGTCCAGGCTGGGGGCAATAGTAAGATTTCCCAGCAAATAAGAGGCCTGTTGGTTTGTCTTGTGCTTGTGCATTTGAGCAAAATGGTGGGGGGATACAGTAGGCCTGAATCTTACTAGGTTAATGTGCTGCTGTTAGCTTAGCTTTTCTGCTGCTGAGTGGGATATCCAAGCCACGGCAATGTTTATTTAATAGTACCAGTTTAGGTGTATGAGGTTAGACTCCAAGGTGGACTCCAAGGTGGACTCCAAGGTGGACTCCAAGGTGGACTCCAAGGTGGACTCCAAGGTGGACTCCAAGGTGGACTCCAAGGTGGACTCAGTACCTACAGGGCTGGTTTGGGTGTGTGGGTGTAAGCAAAGAAGGGGGTGGTGCTGGGACGCTGAACCTTACTGCTGAGCCTCCTTGGTGTTGTGGGTCTAACTCAATGAAACACCATTATTGAGAGTGGCCACCTGATGACTTCATTCTCACACCCAGACTGAGGCCCTATTTTGAAGTAATAAAAGCGATAGCATTAGTAGGTTAGCAAAAAGAGGTCAGAAAGCAACATAGGATACATTACGCAACCAGATTTAGGATATGGAGGGTTGGAGCATGATCTTGTCGTGGGGCCTTGAAGATTTATGTGGCCTGATAACCCCCCTTTTTTTGGGGCCACATGGCAGGGCAATGTGCATAGGGAGGTTCCATATGAAGGCTCATCCATTCCTTGGGACATTCCATTGTGTATTTTGGTAACCTGAACAAAGGCACCGTTTATTCCTGTTTGAGTAAAACTTTCTACAAACTAAAGTGCCTCTTTTGTTCAGTGCAATAGGAGCCATTGGCTTGTGTCTGAGTAAAACCAACAGGATAGGGAAGTTAAAAAGCAATGAAATTTACTGACACATTTAGTTTGGTGATTTGATATGTTGACAATATGAAGAATGAAAAATACCATCAGCCTTATCCTCTAAAATGTGAATGATGGGTTTGTTCACCCAAATATCAGTAAATGTGCTTTGACCCAGCTCTCATTATATCTACTCATGCATGTTCTGGTTTTATTTATCCAGTATTTTAGATATCTGTCAGATATTTCTACATTCACACCAACACAATGGAGAGATTTTGTCTGTGGTCCCCAAACTGTCAAAACTATTCAAAGAGATTATTGCTTTTCATAAACAATGTGCATTTTTCATGACAAGGCACAGACATTGTTCCAAACTGTTTCCTTCGGAAGCTCTGTCTACCAAAGAAATAGTTTTGGGTTCTCATTTCTGGAAAAATGTCTTGTTTTAAATGCCATGTTTTAATAGTTTGGGTATCAGACATGAAACTCTATTTCCATTGTGCTGGGATGAAATCTTTAAAAAAAAAATCTTTAAAAACTGTAGCAACAGAGGAATAGCAAGTCAAGTTTTAGAAACCAATATACAAATGGAATAATGTATAATACCATACGTACCCTATAATCATAATATTGTTTAGCTTTTTAGATGTGATTTATCAAACTGAGCCTTTACCAAAGAAACAAGATCACTGTAAATATTTTGGAAAAATGTCAGTAAATAAAGAAAACAAAAAAACACTTGCATAAAAACCTGAAGAGATAATATGGCATTGCTGCTGTTTCTGATATCTGAGGATAATAAATGATGCAAGAATATTAAACAATACACTTGAGGTAAACAAGTTATTTTCTGCGCTGCTTGCTCTGAGATTTTCTTTGAATAACCAGAATTCATCATCGGTTTGTGATCTGTGCCCTTTTAAACTAGCTCCAGTCCATGAAGTGTGCAGAAACCACCCCCACCCCCCACCCCCCACCCAACGCACACAAACAGAGAGAGAAGCAGGTCTCTGGCTGCAGACGAGCAGGGTTGCGTGCCTCATCGCCTGGGTTGGGGAGTTCACAATAGTGAGTGGCCACAGACAGCAGTGATCATTAGGTCATTATGGGCCAGAAAGCAGTTTGCGTGAGTGGAGGTGTGTGTGTATATGTATGCATGTATGTTATTTAGAGAGCTCCATTAACAAATAAAGTCTTGGCATGCGTTCAAACTGAAACTTTCACATTAGGTTGGCTGTCCCGCTGCTGAGTCGGAGCAGGATGCAGGGCTCTTTAATAGCCTGAATGTTTCCCAGAGTGTTTTTAAAATAACAGGGGGTTAAATTCTCTTCTTGGCAGAAAATATAAACAATTCATGATAAATTAAGTTTTCCCGCCCCGGTAGAAAACACCAATTGTAAACACACATCTACAGGAACTCTTTTGCTTACTATCTTGACATGTGGCATCATTTTTTATTTTATTTTTCTTTATAATAAAAACATTTTACGTCTGGGAGCCACATTTCCCTGTCACTACTATAAAATCTGAATGGATGACTGACTGAAGTGTAGCACAGATTGTAGTTTGTTTCTGCATCACGCGCTGCATAGTTTTTTTTTTTTGTTTTTTATTGTATCTTCCAGCTGGTGAAGCCAATTATTACTTAACCCATAAAACAATAAAACATTATGACAGTGTTAGTGACTGAAAACACTATAAAGCCCTGTAATAATGAGCAGCTGCTGCACTGCATGTTGCACATTTCAGTCATGGCAAATCATGCACGGTCTCCAAGTCTGCTCAACACATATGCAATCTGTGCACTATGTGTTAATATATTAAACATGCAGTGTACAGGATTAATTACACATAAATTAAGTGTAGTCTTGTTTATACTTGTCGATAAACTAGCAGAATACCTTTTTGAATTTAAAAAGTCGGTTTAGCTAAATGATAAATTACATAATTACATTAAAGGAAAACAGGAGTAGTGCACTGAAGCTCAACAGCAGCAGAGTTTTTGTGTGTGCAGAGATTCTGTTTAACACTGTGCAGAGCAAGACCACTGTTTTCTATGACAGATGCAGCTGTTTGAGCTATAGTGTTAAGCTCTGTGTTGCTTTTTCACCAGGTTGTGCATCAAAAGTTTCAACTTCTAATTGAACTCTGACCTGTGAATACGCTGACCTCCAAAGCACACTTCCAGTGTGATATCCAATATCAGGTTAGAAAATTCTAATTGTTCGTGTTTTTTTGTTTTGCAATGTTCACGTCGTGCTCTGTCTGCCTATCAGATTTTATGCTTGTCTGTATGAAACTGCAGTTTCCTTTCGTTTTTCAGAACAGGTTTTTGGCAGCTTTCAGTGGGACTTTTCAGTAGACAGCTGAAAACTGCGCACAGCGAGGTTCATGGATCAT